>NC_044983.1:71720833-72078291 GCF_008728515.1 Papio anubis
GAAATGAAGGAAAAAATCTTAAGGGCAGCCAGAGAGAAAGGTCGGGTTACCCACAAAGGGAAGCCCATCAGACTAACAGCAGATCTCTCGGCAGAAACTCTACAAGCCAGAAGAGAGTGGGGGCCAATATTCAACATTCTTAAAGAAAAGAATTTTAAACCCAGAATTTCATATCCAGCCAAACTAAGTTTCATAAGTGAAGGAGAAATAAAATCCTTTACAGATAAGCAAATGCTTAGAGATTTTGTCACCACTAGGCCTGCCTTACAAGAGACCCTGAAGGAAGCACTCAACATGGAAAGGAACAACCGGTACCAGCCATTGCAAAAACATGCCAAAATGTAAAGACCATCGAGGCTAGGAAGAAACTGCATCAACTAACGAGCAAAATAACCAGTTAATATCATAATGGCAGGATCAAGTTCACACATAACAATCTTAACCTTAAATGTAAATGGACTAAATGCTCCAATGAAAAGACACAGACTGGCAAACTGGATAAAGAGTCAAGACCCATCAGTCTGCTGTATTCAGGAGACCCATCTCACACGCAGAGACATACATAGGCTCAAAATAAAGGGATGGAGGAAGATCTACCAAGGAAATGGAGAACGAAAAAAAGCAGGGGTTGCAATACTAGTCTCTGATAAAACAGACTTTAAACCATCAAAGATCAAAAGAGACAAAGAAGGCCATTACATAATGGTAAAGGGATCAATTCAACAGGAAGAGCTAACTATCCTAAATATATATGCACCCAATAGAGGAGCACCCAGATTCATAAAGCAAGTCCTTAGAGACTTACAAAGAGACTTAGACTCACATACAATAATAATGGGAGACTTCAACACCCCACTGTCAACATTAGACAGATCTGGCCGGGCGCGGTGGCTCACGCCTGTAATCCCTGCACTTTGGGAGGCCGAGGTGGGCGGATCACGAGGTCAGGAGATCGAGACCATCCTGGCTAACACGGTGAAACCCCGTCTCTACTAAAATACAAAAAATTAGCCAGGCGTGGTGGTGGGCACCTGTAGTCCCAGCTACTCGGGAGGCTGAGGCAGGAGAATGGCGCGAACCTGGGAGGCGGAGCTTGCAGTGAGCCGAGATGGTGCCACTGCACTCCAGCCTGGGCGACAGAGTGAAGACTCTGCCTCAAAAAAAAAAAAAAAAAAAAAAAAAAAAAACCATTAGACAGATCAACGAGACAGAAAATTAACAAGGATATCCAGGAATTGAACTCATCTCTGCAGCAAGCAGACCTAATAGACATCTATAGAACTTTCCACCCCAGATCAACAGAATATACATTCTACTCAGCACCACATTGCACTTATTCCAAAATTGACCACATAATTGGAAGTAAAGCACTCCTCAGCAAATGTACAAGAACAGAAATTATAACAAACTGTCTCTCAGACCACAGTGCAATCAAACTAGAACTCAGGACTAAGAAACTCAATCAAAACCGCTCAACTACATGGAAACTGAACAACCTGCTCCTGAATGACTACTGGGTACATAACGAAATGAAGGCAGAAATAAAGATGTTCTTTGAAACCAATGAGAACAAAGATACAACATACCAGAATCTCTGGGACACATTTAAAGCAGTGTGTAGAGGGAAATTTATAGCACTAAATGCCCACAAGAGAAAGCAGGAAAGATCAAAAATTGACACTCTAACATCACAATTAAAAGAACTAGAGAAGCAAGAGCAAACACATTCAAAAGCTAGCAGAAGGCAAGAAATAACTAAGATCAGAGCAGAACTGAAGGAGATAGAGACAGAAAAAACCCTCCAAAAAATCAATGAATCCAGGAGTTGGTTTTTTGAAAAGATCAACAAAATTGACAGACCGCTAGCAAAACTAATAAAGAAGAAAAGAGAGAAGAATAAAATAGATGCAATAAAAAATGATAAAGGGGATATCACCACCGACCACACAGAAATACAAACTACCATCAGAGAATACTATAAACACCTCTATGCAAATAAACTAGAAAATCTAGAAGAAATGGATAATTTCCTGGACATTTACACTCTTCCAAGACTAAACCAGGAAGAAGTTGATTCTCTGAATAGACCAATAGTAGGCTCTGAAATGGAGGCAATAATTAATAGCCTACCAACCAAAAAAAGTCCAGGACCAGATGGATTCACAGCTGAATTCTACCAGAGGTACAAGGAGGAACTGGTACCATTCCTTCTGAAACTATTCCAATCAATAGAAAAAGAGGGAATCCTCCCTAACTCATTTTATGAGGCCAACATCATCCTGATACCAAAGCCTGGCAGAGATACAACAAAAAAAGAGAATTTTAGACCAATATCCCTGATGAACATCGATGCAAAAATCTTCAATAAAATACTGGCAAACCGGATTCAGCAGCACATCAAAAAGCTTATCCACTATGATCAAGTGGGCTTCATCCCTAGGATGCAAGGCTGGTTCAACATTCGCAAATCAATAAACGTAATCCAGCATATAAACAGAACCAAATATAAGAACCACATGATTATCTCAATAGATGCAGAAAAGGCTTTTGACAAAATTCAACAGCCCTTCATGCTAAAAATGCTCAATAAATTCGGTATTGATGGAATGTACCTCAAAATAATAAGAGCTATTTATGACAAACCCACAGCCAATATCATACTGAATGGGCAAAAACTGGAAAAATTCCCTTTGAAAACTGGCACAAGACAGGGATGCCCTCTCTCACCACTCCTATTCAACATAGTGTTGGAAGTTCTGGCTAAGGCAATTAGGCAAGAGAAAGAAATCAAGGGTATTCAGTTAGGAAAAGAAGAAGTCAAATTGTCCCTGTTGGAAGATGACATGTTTGTATATTTAGAAAACCCCATTGCCTCAGCCCAAAATCTCCTTAAGCTGATAAGCAACTTCAGCAAAGTCTCAGGATACAAAATTAATGTGCAAAAGTCACAAGCATTCTTATACACCAGTAACAGACAAACAGAGAGCCAAATCATGAATGAACTTCCATTCATAATTGCTTCAAAGAGAATAAAATACCTAGGAATCCAACTTACAAGGGATATAAAGGACCTCTTCAAGGAGAACTACAAACCACTGCTCAGTGAAATAAAAGAGGACACAAATAAATGGAAGAACATACCATGCTCATGGATAGGAAGAATCAATATCATGAAAATGGCCATACTGCCCAAGGTAATTTATAGATTCAATGCCATCCCCATCAAGCTACCAATGAGTTTCTTTACAGAATTGGAAAAAACTGCTTTAAAGTTCATATGGAACCAAAAAAGACCCCGCATTGCCAAGACAATCCTAAGTCAAAAGAACAAAGCTGGAGGCATCATGCTACCTGACTTCAAACTATACTACAAGGCTACAGTAACCAAAACAGCATGGTACTGGTACCAAAACAGAGATATAGACCAATGGAACAGAACAGAGTCCTCAGAAATAATACCACACATCTACAGCCATCTGATCTTTGACAAACCTGAGAGAAACAAGAAATGGGGAAAGGATTCCCTATTTAATAAATGGTGCTGGGAAAATTGGCTAGCCATAAGTAGAAAGCTGAAACTGGATCCTTTCCTTACTCCTTATACGAAAATTAATTCAAGATGGATTAGAGACTTAAATGTTAGACCTAATACCATAAAAACCCTAGAAGAAAACCTAGGTAGTACCATTCAGGACATAGGCATGGGCAAAGACTTCATGTCTAAAACACCAAAAGCAATGGCAGCAAAAGCCAAAATTGACAAATGGGATCTCATTAAACTAAAGAGCTTCTGCACAGCAAAAGAAACTACCATCAGAGTGAACAGGCAACCTACAGAATGGGAGAAAATTTTTGCAATCTACTCATCTGAGAAAGGGCTAATATCCAGAACCTACAAAAAACTCAAACAAATTTACAAGAAAAAAACAAACAACCCCATCAAAAAGTGGGCAAAGGATATGAACAGACATTTCTCAAAAGAAGACATGCATACAGCCAACAGACACATGAAAAAATGCTCATCATCACTGGCCATCAGAGAAATGCAAATCAAAACCACAATGAGATACCATCTCACACCAGTTAGAATGGTGATCATTAAAAAGTAAGGAAACAACAGGTGCTGGAGAGGATGTGGAGAAATAGGAACACTTTTACACTGTTGGTGGGATTGTAAACTAGTTCAACCATTATGGAAAACAGTATGGCGATTCCTCAAGGATCTAGAACTAGATGTACCATATGACCCAGCCATCCCATTACTGGGTATATACCCAAAGGATTATACATCATGCTGCTATAAAGACACATGCACACGTATGTTTATTGTGGTACTATTCACAATAGCAAAGACTTGGAATCAACCCAAATGTTCATCAGTGGCAGACTGGATTAAGAAAATGTGGCACATATACACCATGGAATACTATGCAGCCATAAAAAAGGATGAGTTTGTGTCCTTTGTAGGGACATGGATGCAGCTGGAAACCATCATTCTTAGCAAACTATCATAAGAACAGAAAACCAAACACCACATGTTCTTACTCATAGGTGGAAACTGAACAATGAGATCACTTGGACTCTGGAAGGGGAACATCACACACCGGGGCCTATCATGGGGAGGGGGAGGGGGCAGGGATTGCATTGGGAGTTATACCCGATGTAAATGACAAGTTGATGGGTGCTGACGAGTTGATGGGTGCAGCACAGCAACATGGCACAAGTATACATATGTAACAAACCTGTACGTTATGCACATGTACCCTAGAACTTTAATAATAAAAAAAAAGAAAAGAAGAAAAAATAAAATAAAATAAAATAAAATACTCTCTCATAAAAGTTGAAAAAAAAAAAAAAAAAAAAAGAAAGCACCAGCTACAATAGTAGAAAGGGGATATAAGCCACCCTAAGTTGACCAGGGTAAGTATTCAGGTTTCTCAGGTGATGGACAGGGCCATAAAGCTCCCAAGAGTTTATGTCTTTTTTTATTGGCTACCGGGGTGGGTAGCAAAAAACCATTAGGTCGGGAAGGAATTAGGTAGGTCTGAGCTCAGCCTTCCCTTGGGTGGCACTTGCTGTTGCCACTGTGGGTAATGGAGGTTGTTTTCAGGCCAACAGGGTCATGTTCCAGAGGGGATTATGGCTGCCCCTGTCACCAGGGAAGTGGGAGAAAGCTAGTGGTGATAGGCCTCATCCAACTCTCACACAGTTGGTGGAGCTGGTCTCACTCCCACTGTGCCCTGTTATCTCCAGGTGTGCCGAATTTATCTCCAGGCAGCCTGCACGTGGGTCTCCAACCTTGAACCAGGCAATAAGCTTCCCCACTGAGAAAGCAAGCACAGCCATCAGACATTGCCCATCCCTGTCTGCCCACACTGTTGGCTGCATCTCCTGCACTCTTTTCTGTAGCAGTTCCTGTTCCCCCCCAGATTCTTCTCAAGAGAGTTTGCCCCCAGTTGAAATTATTACAAAGTTCAGTTGGAAGGTTCTTTCACTCTGTGACCCATCTCAAATTCCACTAGATGCCTTATCTAAGGGACCCTGTGAAATATAGTCAGGAATGACTTCTCTGGGTTCGAGCTGGAGAATGGGAGTGCTTACAAAGCTCTTCTCATTGCTGCTTCTCCTTTTATATTTCTCATTAAATCTTTTAAAATCTAGGTAAGTTTAAATCCTTCTTCCATAATCTGAATTTTCAGGTTCTTCAGTAGGTATGTGTGTTCAGAGATAGGTTTCTCCCCTTACATTTTGGGAATTCAGTTTTTTATCTGTTTTCTGGAGATTTTTTTTTTTTTTTTTTTTGAGACAGAATCTGGCTTTGTTGCCCAGGCTGGAGTGTAGTGGTGTGCTCTCAGCTCACTGCAAGCTCCACCTCCCAGGTTCATGCCAATCTCCTGCCTCAGACTCCCTAGTAGCTGGGACTACAGGTGCCCGCCACCACGCCCGGCTGATTTATTTTTTGTATTTTTAGTAGAGACAGGGTTTCACTGTGTTAGCCAGGGTGGTCTAGATCTCCTGACCTTGTGATCCACCTGCCTCAGCCTCCCAAAGTGCTGGGATTATAGGCGTGAGCCACTGCGCCTGGTGTTTTGTGGAATTTTTCTGTGGTGTACCACTTCTTTCAAAGGATCTGTGAATCCTTTAGGTTTTCCTGATAAATTCCTGCAGTGGTTCTTAGAGCAAAAGTTCATGGTGTGAATCTCCATATGCTGTTCTGTCTATCAAAGTGAGAGCTGCACATTAGTCCTATTTTCTATCCACTATCTTCCCCAGATCTCCCAGAATGGCTTTTACTAAGCATATTTCTACAAACATTCTGTTCACATCCATTTAGATAACGTCCAAGGATGAATATGGCTCTCCTGTT
This sequence comes from Papio anubis, assembly GCF_008728515.1. Classification (NCBI taxonomy): domain Eukaryota; kingdom Metazoa; phylum Chordata; class Mammalia; order Primates; family Cercopithecidae; genus Papio; species Papio anubis. Next base: position 71,727,201 of record NC_044983.1, read on the forward strand.
TGGAGCCCTCGCCATAATTACCCTTAATTATTCATTCATGACAATGCAAGCTTTTTCCAGCATTCATGTCAAAATTCTGTCCATTACCCAGTTCCAAAGCAGCTTCCACATTTGCCAGTATTTCTTATAGCAACACTCCCACTTCATTTCTTGGCTTGTCTTTGTCTATGTGTGATGCTAAAACAAAACACTCCTGGAGAAAGAAGAGAGGTGAACTCTCTGAAGACTCTTTTATAAGGGTTTTAGTTCATTCAAAGGGTGAGGTTTTCAACTTACTGACTGCCCCAAAAGAAACTACCACTTTACGCCACCACAATAAGGATTATGTTTCAACATAGATTTTGGAAGGGACATACGCTCAAACCATAACAGAGCTCTTTGTTTTATTCTATTGGTCTATGCATCTGCCTGTATGCCAGTACCATACTGTTTTGATTATTGTAGCTTTGTAACAAGTTTGGAAATCAGAAAATGTGTGTCCTTCATCTTTGTCCTTATTAAAAATTGTTTTGCTATTTGGGGTCCCTTGAGATTCCATATAAACTTTAAGAAGGGTTTTTCTATCTCTGAAAAATTATCATTAGGATTGCATTGATTCCACAGATTGCTTCGAATAGTGTGGTCATATAAACAATATTAAGTCTTCCAATCCATGAACGTGAAATGTGTTCCCATTTTTTTGTCTTAATTTTATTTGCAGTAATGTTTTGTAGTTTTCATTGATGTCTTTCCCTTTCTTGGTAAATTCCTAAGTGTTTTCTTTATTTTGAATACCATTTCAAATGAAATTGTTTTCTTAATTTCATTTTCAAATTGTTCATTGTTAGTATGTAGAAATGCAACTAATTTTTGTGCATTGGTTTTGTATCCTGATTCTTTGCTGAATTCAATTATTATCACTCATAGTATTTTTGTGGAATTTTAGGGTTTTCTCTATAAAAGATCATATCACCTGAGAATAGAGATAGTGCCAACACTTTCTTTTCAAGTTAGATCCCTTTGTGTTTTTTCACTTCTCTAATTGCCCTGGCTAGAACTTCTGGTGCTGTGTTGAGTAGAAATGGTGAAAGAAGGCATCCAGATCTTAAATCTTTTTCCTGATCTTAGAGGAATTTTTCACTGTGTTAAGTACAGATTATTTCCAACACAAAAATTTAAAACCCAAAATGCTCCAAAATATGAAAATTTTTGAGTGCCAGCATGACACTCAAAGAAAATGCTCACTGGAGCATTTCAGATCATAGGTTTTAGGATTAGGGATAATCAACCTAAGTATAATGAAAATATCCTCAAATCCTAAGCACTTCTTTTTCCAAGAATCTCAAATAAGGGATACTCCATCTGTATGTTTACTGGGAATTTTTCATATATGGCTTTTATTATGCTGAGGTAGTACCCTTCCCTTACAATTTTGTTGAATGTTTTTTCATTAAAAGGTCTTAAATTTAGTCAAATGCTTTTTCTTCATCAATTGAGATAATCTTGTTTTTTTCTTTGTTCTTATAATGTGGTATATTACATCGATCTTCAGACGATGAACAATCTTTCTATTTCAGAAATAATTCCCACTTGGTCATGGTGTATAATTCTTTTAATATGCTACTGAATTCAGTTTGCTAGTATCTTGTTGATAAGATATATTGGTCTGCAATTTTCTTTTCTCATGGTATCTTTCTCCGGTTTTGGTATCTGAGTAATGCTGTCCTCATACAATGAGGAAGTGTTCTTTCCTCTTAAAACTTGGGAAAAGTTAGTGAATTGTTGATATTAGTTCTTCTGTAAATGTTTGGTAGAATTTACTCATGAAGCCATAAGGTCCGGGGCCTTTATTTGTTTTGAGATATTTGGTTTACAATTCAATATCCTTATTAGTTATAGGTCTATTCAGGTTTTCCATTTCCTTGTGATTTGGTCTTGGTGGGTTTTGTCTTTCTAGGAATTTTTCCATTTCATCTTGGTTATCCAATTTGTTTGTGTAGAATTGTTCACAGTTCCCTTTTATAATACTTTTTCTTTCTGTAAAATTGGTAGTAATGTTGCCACATTCACCTGTGATTTTAGTGAATCTTCTTTTTTCTTACTGTATCTAAATATTTGTTCATTTTATTGATCTTTTCAAAGAATTACCTTTGGGTTTTATTTACTTTTTTCTATTAATTTTTATTTTCTATTTTTTTCTCTCTAATTTAATCTTTATGATTTATTTCTTTCTGCTAGATTTGTGTTTAGTTTGTTTCTATTTTTCTAGTCCTTCAGTCACAATGTTGGGTTGTTGATTTGAGATCTTTCTTATTTATTAATGTGTAATTTTTTATACATGTAAATTTTTCCCTTAGCACTGCTTTCACTGTGTCCCATAAGTTTCAGTGTGTTGTATTTTTATTCTCGTTAATCTCTACTTACTTTTTTAAGTTTCTCATTACATTAATTTTTTTCTTATATATTTTTTATTTCAATAGCTTTTAGAGGACCAGTGGTTTTGGGTTATATGGGTGTATTTTACAGTGGTGAAGTCTGAGATTTTTGTGTATCTGTTACTTATATAGTGTACATTGTACCTAATATGTAATTTTTAATTATTTATTAGCCTCATATCCTCCCCCATTTCTGAGTCTCTGATGTCCATTATACCACTCTGTATGCCTTTAGTTCATCTCTAGTTCATCTCTAAGTATTTAAGGCTTTCCCTTGTGATATCTTCTTTGATGCATTTGTTGTTTAAAATCTGTTGTTTAATTTCCAAAATTTTGTGAAATTTCCAGTTTTACTTATGTTATTGATTTCTAGTGTCATTCTATTGTGGTCAGAGAAGATACTTTATGTGATATTTATCCTCAGGGTAACCTAGAAAATAAATATAGAATACACAAAATATATAAAGCATGCAGAATATATAAAAGATATTTATCTTTTTAAACCTATTGAGATTTAATTTGTGGACTAACATATGGACTGTTCTATAAAATGTCACATGTGCATTTGATGGTCTGTCATTAGGTGTAAATGTTCATTATTGTTATATCTTCTTACTGTATTAAACTTCTTATTAATATATAATATCCTCTTTGCTCCTTATAAACATTGTAAAAGTCTATTTTGTCTATTAGTTAATATAGTTTAAATATTTTTCCTCTCCAAGTCTCAAGTCAAAATTTGATTCCTAATACTGGAGGTGGGGCCTGGTCAGCGGTGTTTGGGTCATGGAGGTAGATCCATCATGATTGATTTGATGCCCTCCTCATGGTAATAAGTGAGGCCTCACTCTGTTTCTGAGAGAGCTGGCTGTTAGAAAGAGCCTAGCGCCTCCTCCTCCTCTCTCTCTTCCTCCTCCTCTCTCATCATGTGACACACCTGCTGTGACATCACCTTCCACCATGAGTGGAAGCAGCCTGAGGTCCTCACCAAAAGCAGATGCTGGCACCATGCTTCTTGTACAGACTACAGAACAATGGGCTGGATAAACCTGTTTTCTTTTTGCGGTACCCAACCTCAAGTATTCCTTTAAAGCAATGCAAATAAAATAATACATTAGTATAGCCACTCTTGCTCTCTTTTGGTTACGATTTGTGTGGGATATTTTATTCCATTCTGTCACTTTGAGCCTGTTTGTACTTTTACATTTAAAGTCAATTTTTTTGTATACAGTATATGATTGGATTCATTCTGCCAATCTCTCTTTTGATTGGAGAGTTTAATTAATTTATATTTAAAGTAACTACTGATAAGAAGGGACTAACTACTGCTAATTTGTGATTTATTTTCTATGTCTTACATTTTTTTGGACCATATTTTCTTTTGTGTTTAGGTTTTTGTAGTGAAATGTTAGGTTTATCTCTCATTTCTTTTTTGTATATTGTATATTTCTTATTTAGATTACCCTGATAATCACATTTAATATCCTAAAGTTATTACACTGTAATTTAAATTTATACCAGCTTACCTTCAGTAACAGAAAAACTCTGCTCCTTTACAGCTCTGCTTCTACTTCTTTCAGTTTTAATGTCACAAAATTACATCTTTATACCTAATATGCCCCCAAACATAAACCAATAATTCTTTTTAATGCATTAGTCTCTTAAATCATATAGAAAACAAAAAAGTGAAGTAGCAAGCCATAGTTATTATAATGCTAACTTTTATATTTGCCTATTACTTACCCTTATGAAGATATTTATTTCTTCATACAGCTCCTAGTTACTGTCTAGTGCTTTTTCATTTCACCTTGTAGGACTCCCTTAAATATTTCCTGCAGGGTAGGTCTAGTGGTAAAAAACTTCTTCAGCTTTTGCTTATCTGGAAATATTTTAATTTTTCCTTTACTTTTGATACATGGTTTTCTCATATATGGAATCCTTGGTTGATAGTTTTTTACACTGGCACTGAATATATTGACTCACTTCCTTCTGGTCTCTGAAGTTTCTGATGAAAAATCTGCTGATAATCTTATTGTGGATACCTTGTATGGGATGAGGTGCCTCTCTTTTGCTGCTTTCAGAATTATCTCTTTTTCTTTATCTGGTGACAGTTTGATTATAATGTGTCTCAGTGTGGTTCTCTTTGAGTTCATCTTACTTGGTGTTTGTTAAGTTTCTTGGATGTGTATATTCATGTCTTTCATCAGATTTGGGAAGTTTTCAGCCATAAAATACATATCTATCCCTTTTTCTATTTTCCTTCTGGAATCCTCACAGTTAATAAGTTGGTCTGCTTAATGGTGTCCCACAGGTCTTCTAGGCTTTGTTCAGTTTTTTTCAATCTTTTTCCTTTCTGATCTCAGCTTCAATAATTTTCATTGTCCTATCTTTAAGTTTACTAGTTCTTTTGTCTGACTTCTGCTCAAATTTACCTTTGAATTCCTCTAGAATTTTTTTTTTTTTAATTTCAGCTGTTGTACTTTTCAGCTCAAGATTTTTGTTTGTTTGTTTCTTTTTAGGTTTTGTATCTCTTTACTGATATTTCATTAATACATTATTTTTTGGGTGGTCCACATCTTCCTTTAGTTTACTGAGCACCTTTAAGAAAGTTATTTTAAAGACTTTATCTATTAAATTGGGCATTGGTCTTATGAATAGTTTCTGTTGATTTTATATTTATTTGAATGGGCCATCCTTTCTTATTTTTTGTATACCTTGTAATTTTTTTTGCTGAAGACTGGACTTTTGAATCTAATAATGTGGTAACTCTGGAAATCAGATTCTCATCCTTTCCTAGGTTTTGGGGTGTGAGTGTGTGTGTGTGTGTGTGTGTATGTGTGTATGTGTGTGTAATTATTACTCTTACTCTTCTTTAGTTTTAAAACTGTAGTTTATATCTGTGTCAGGGTTCAGCTTGAGGTATGAGCTTAAGGTCTTTTCTGGTCTTTTCTGAGCCTGTGCCTTTCTTTTGGCATGCACAGTTACTTTCTAATTTTCTCTATATATGCAATGGTTTTTTAATGTCTAGTTTTAACAGCTGGCTCCCAACAGAGGAAAAAGGGAATAATAAAGGTGAAATAAAGGCCCTTTAAGTTCCCCCAAATTCACTTCAGCCCAAAGAGCAGGACTCATAAAAAAGGCGATAGTTACAGCAACAACAAATGCCTATTTATTTCTTTGTACCTCTGTGATCAGAACAATCAGTGACCAGAACATAAATCCTCCATACCGGCGGCGGGGTCTTTTTGCCCATCCTGGCTCCACAAACTGCAGGTTGCTCCAGGAACATGTGCACAGCTGCTTGCCATGAGACTAGAGGCAGGGGATGGGTAGCTGCTACTGGGTATAAGAGCTGAAATTGTCTAAAAGTAATTCTAATTTACTGTCCAACACTTCTGCTAGAAGTTGCAAGCCTTCAGTAAACTTCAGAGTTCCCAAATAATTATATCAGAGGGATTTTAATCTTAAGAGCAACTGTTGTCTAGGTAGGGGACAGATTCTTGGTGCTTCCTATTCTGTCATCTTCCCAAAGTCCCTATTTGTGTGTGTGCATGGGTGTGTGTGTATGTGTGTGTGTAAATAATTGAACAAAACAATATTGCTTCCTGGGATCTAACCCTAGAATTTTTATATTGATTTTTTTTTCACTTAGGTCCCTTTCATCAGTATTATCTAAAATCATTCTCTATGTGGTTAAAATATTTAGTCAGTATAGCGAGCCACTGGTGGAAATGCATAGTATACTAAGTCTAGCTGTTGGATATGATCTTACAGAATCTACTTTTCAACAGAAAATTAGTTAAGAAGATTTTTCAATGCTGTCATACAACTGTAACAATATTTAGTAAAAGTGTTTATTTATAATTTGTGATTTAACAAGTTACTTATACACTTTGAAAAATGTGTTTAAACCATGACATGGTTTCTGATCATATATTTCTTGAAACGGATATTTCCTCATAAAAAAGAGATTTATATGAGTTTTAATCAACTAAGTATTTAATTATTTTGGTTCTTACTCAAACTTTATATTTTAGCTTCAAAGTTTCTTTCTTGACAGTATTTTGAATTTTTTCCCCAATGTAGATTAGAATCACCCATCCTGTTACTTTCTGTTATCACATCCCTTTCAACATCTATGTGGTAGATTGCTTACAAAAATGGTCCAATATTCTGCCCTTGACTATGCTTACTTACTTTGCAATAGAAATGGTTATGGAGTGGAGGATAATTTCCCACTACCATAACCTTGATTATTTTTCTTGACTTTTTTTTAGTTTCTTTAGCAAATATAATTTGTGACAAATGTGTGAGCCAGTTCCCAGCCTAAGACTCTACAACCTTGAGACCTTCTAATTGCTCTTCCGAAATTTTCTCTCCCCTCTAAGACAGCACCTGCACTCATGGGCAGTGAAGAATCAGCAGCAAACAGAAAGTAAAACCTGGAAGACTTGGAAACTCCCTGAATTTTGAATGTATTCCCTGATTTATGAAGGAAAAAAAAAAAAAAAAAACAAACAGAGAATAAGGTCCAAGCCCTCTATAGAAAAAAGGGCCAAAGATATAAACAGATAATTTGTAAAAAAAATATATATATATATACGTACATATATATATATATCTTTAAGACTATGAAAATGTTCAACTTCACTTATAATTAAGAAAATGCAGATTAAAACTAAACTCAGATTTCATTTTTCACTTATATTGTTGAACATTTTAGAACATAGCGACACTTTCTCTTGGTGAAGCTGCAGAGAAAAAGGCACTCATTTATTACTAAAGGAATGCAAACTGGTAGAGCCACTTTAGAGGGAAATGGTATATATTTTTAAAAACTAAGCATCTATCTTTTGGCAAAATAGTTCTACTTCACATAGTTTATCTTGAAGGTATACCTCTAAAAATATGAAATGCATATGCCCAGATTATTCACTGCAGCATTGTTTGTAGTTTCAAAGTAGTAAAAACAAACAAAATGCTCATGATTAAACTGTGGTATACCCATGCAATAAAGTTCTATTAATCTAAAAAAAAAAAAAAAAAAGAGAACATATTTATAAAGACAGAGTAATTTCCCAAATATACTGTTAATTGATGACAGAGAAATGTAAAATTATCTCTATAATATGCTAGCGTTCTATAAAAAATTATGAGGAGGCTGAGTCCTATTAAACATTATAAAGTCTTTATAATTAAAACACACGGGACGGGCGTGGTGGCTCACGCCTGTAATCCCAGCACTTTGGGAGGTCGAGGCAGGTGGATCACGAGGTCAGGAGATGGAGACCATCTTGGCTAACACGGTGAAACCCCGTGTCTACTGAAAAAATACAAAAAAATTAGCCGGGTGTGGCGGGCACCTGTAGTTCCAGCTACTCGGGAAGCTGAGGCAGGAGAATGTCGTGAACCCAGGAGGTAGAACTTACAGCGAGCCGAGATCGTGTCACTGCACTCCAGCCTGGGCGACAGAGGTAGACTCCGACTCAGAAAACAAACGAACAAACAAAAAAACCACGGTATTTGTGCATGACTAGACAAACGTATCATTGGAATGAAATAGAAAATCCAGAAATAACTTCGCCTGAAAATTTATAAATACTTATATTATCACCTCAAAGATAGAATTTTTAATAAATTGTGCTGGGATATATATTCTACTCGCTTATATAAACAACTAAAAGAAAACGCAAGGCAAGATATGAAGAAATAATAGAGAGTAATTCCTTACAGGAAGTGGTAGGAATATGGTTGAAAAGATAGAGAAATGGGAATTAAGTAAAACGATAAGGGACATAACACTCTTGAGCATACATTTTAATGAAATTTAGAACCTTGCAATGTTTCACATAGTTAAAACATAAATAAACAAAATAAAAAATGGAAGATGAGGAAGAAAAACCCCAAAGTGAATTTCAAGTGAACAACAACCACACTATAAATATGAGATGGGAGTGATACTCTGGAAGAACTAACTTAAGTGACTGTAGGACAGAGTCCTTTGACTATGTAACTGAAGACTAAATGCAGAAAAGCTTATAAATAATCAATGTACTCTAGTTAGTAGTTATTTGTCACAGTAATATGGGTTAGCAGTTCTCATTTTGTGTCAATTCTAGGACTGAGCAATTAGATAAAGAATAGTAAGAAGCAGGTTTTTCTCTATTGGAAATAAGGGAGTAATAAGGAAATAGAGAAGGTGAAAATAAACCCTGTTTTGTTGAAGATATAAGCACAAACTCATAATTTTTAACCAATATATACAAATACAGAAATAAACATACTTGAAGTATATTTGAAACTTTTACCCAAGTGTATCACAAGTGAAGATTTTATGGTTTACATGCACATTTACAGTATTTGTGTTAATGCTCTACTAGAATCTCATCATGCAGGAAAATGAACTAGTTTCATAAAAGATAGGCAATTACTTACTCTTGAGTAAGACGATACTTACTGGATTCAAAGCAGCACATGAAGCCAGGGTTTCTCAGATGTGTTCTCTAGAACTTTGCCACCCTAAGTGCGATACATGGATTAGCAGCATCGTTTTCACTTTGAGCAGGTGAGTTGGGCACAATAATTGGCTCTATCCCAGACCTCTTAAGTCACAATCTCCATTCTAACAAGATCTCCAGGCAGTTATTGTGCACATTAAAGATTACGAGACATTGTTCCAGTAACAAAGAAGATCAAAATCCACAGAAATGCTTCTTTGTAGTCTTACAGAATATTGATCACCTCTTTTTTAGACTAAACAGAAGTAATGATGTGGAAGTTGTGTGTGAGCAGGGGAGGGATTTTATATGTTTAGTCATATGTATTCATTTAAAAGCGGTTTGAATCAATCACATTTCAATAAGTCAACAGCACCTTTATAGCAGCCATGGTGATTTTCTGAAATATTAATACTGCCAAGAAACAAAACAAAAAATTGCTTTGCTTCTTAAAAATTGGCAAATACAGAAGATCATAATCCTCTGTTCTCCTGTCTACATGAACTAGCTAAATTATAAACTCAGATTTGGAAACTATGGTAAAATGTTTTTAAAATGTAGTATATTAAAAATAATCTATCATGAGTCTTCTTTAAAAAATAAATGTTTTTATTTATATCATCATCTTTGCCTTTTGTTTTGTTTTTTCTTTTGCTAAGAAGAAATATATTTGGGCAGATAGCACAAACCAACTTAAGGATCTTTGACAGAAAATAGAGAGCTCCTGTGGTCTATTGACATTGGTGGTAAAGGTTAGGTCGGAGTGTAGCTGTTGATTACTAAACTAGAGCACCATTATTCTCATTATCTCTCTGAAGGTATGGTTCCATATTGACCAGCTGGTGATGAGCCTGAGCAGGATTAAATTAGTTATTTCATTTATAACCAATGCTGAAAGCCCCTGCTACAAACTTCTTGTTGCTATCTTGTTAGAGCGGTAACCAATTAGTTGAGCCTGTAGAGATGGCTAGAGCTCACTCCTTTAAATATGGATTGATTAAACAAAGCTCTTTGTAGATTTGAAGAGTCAGTATTTCAGTATAGAAATGAATAAATTTCACCACAAGAAGGGCATTATTATAAAAAGTATTACTACTTTTTAATTCATACACATATTTCTGATTATTTGGTAAGAATAATGACTGGAATGTAACTTTTAAAGAAACCAAAATGCATTTTTGCTTCCTACTCTCCTTTTCTATTCCTATTAAAATCACTGTCATTAGTTTGCTAACTCAAGATTATATAATATTTTTTACATTTTAATTTCTACTTTAAAATACATGCCCCTGTACTTTTGAATCTAGAATTCAGTTTGGTTTATTTTGGATCTCCAGGCATATATTCTCGAATGTTCTGTAAGTAAAAAGGAAGCATGCATCTTCAGTTCTGTCATTCAACATTCATAGATTTACATGGGCATACCGAATTATGAGAGAGATTATTCAAGGCTTCCTCTAGAATGCTATTTTTGTTTAACCTATGCAAAATTTCATTAGAGTCTTGGATAGTGGAAAAATAATTTCAAATGAAATATTTAAGAAAATACTCTCTCTTTTTTTTTTTTTTTTTTTTTTTTTGAGACGGAGTGTCGCTCTGTCGCCCAGGCTGGAGTGCAGTGGCGCGATCTCGGCTCACTGCAAGCTCCGCCTCCCGGGTTCACGCCATTCTCCTGCCTCAGCCTCCCGAGTAGCTGGGACTACAGGCGCCCACAACCGCGCCCGGCTAATTTTTTGTATTTTTAGTAGAGACGGGGTTTCACCGTGGTCTCGATCTCCTGACCTTGTGATCCGCCCGCCTCGGTCTCCCAAAGTGCTGGGATTACAGGCGTGAGCCACCGCGCCCGGCAAGAAAATACTCTCATGCTTAAGAAAAATAAAGTTAGTATAGGTGTACTTTTATAATTCTCCACCATGCCCTGCCAATATTTTAAACTCCAAATTTTTCAAGTTAGTAGAAATTGTATTGTGGCCCACATAGATTTAAATTATTATTAGGTCTTGATTCTGCATCACATCTCAGTAGTGTTGTATTTTGGGTGTGGGTATTTGTTTTCTGGGTCCACTTGAGGTAAGACAAAGTACTAGGACCCACAGTAGATGATATACACGTTTCCTATAGGTGAAGCACTATAGGCCCTGAGATTTCTGCTTTATACCTGAGGATTTTTTTGTACTTATTAAACATTAAACTTAGAGACAATTGTTCTGTCACCTAGGACTTCTTCCTCATGAGAACAAAGAATCATGCCATAGAGACACAGATATAGAGGTAGATATAAGGAGAGTAGAACAAGTAAGCATTCCTAATTTCAAAGACAAAAAAAAAGAGGGCATAGTTTCTTAGAATAACAGGAGCAAATGACATAGAAAACAAACAAACAAAAAAAGTCATTTGAATTAATCAGTTCTACATCTAAGCCCCGCCTCAGAATTTGTATGCTATGCTACTTTGAATGTTACCTTCCCTTTTGATCCTCAGATTCATTGTCAGTACAATGTAGATATTATCAGATGTAGTATTCAAAATTTTAACCATCAATTTAGAACAATTTGAGCAGATGGACACTGAGAACCTTAGCTCCTTAAGCCACTCCTTGACCCTGGGATGGGCAAGTGTTCCTTTAGTTGTTGTATCAAAAGGAGATATGTATATCCTGGGATGGTACTGGGGTGTCAGAACCTATGGGGAAATAGACTGGGGAGAAATGTTTTGAACAATAGGTATTTGCTAACCAGTAGGAGTTTTAAAAATATTTAAACTGGTGCATAAGAGTTTAATGCCACCTCAGTCGTGATGATTACATGATAATAAGTATATAAAATAGTTCATTGAGTAGATAAATAAATTTGGTTATTATTATTAAGAATACAAGGTCAAATACAATGAACAGCAGAGGAAAAAAATGAAGAAAGTTCATATTTAGTAGATAATTCCAGAATAAATCTTTGAAACTTTATCACTTAGACCTTATTAGAGTTTCTTTAATTTACTCAGAAGTAAAAACAAATCAATGTTAATGTTTAAAGATAGTCAAGAACTGTAAAAGGTTTGAGGTTTTATCCCACCTAAGAGCTAATAAGATAATCTGCTACAGTTTTTTTTTTTTTTTGAGACGGAGTCTCGCTCTGTCGCCCAGGCTAGAGTGCAGTGGCCGGATCTCAGCTCACTGCAAGCTCCGCCTCCCGGGTTTACGCCATTCTCCTGCCTCAGCCTCCCGAGTAGCTGGGACTACAGACGCCCGCCACCTCGCCCGGCTAATTCTGCTACAGTTTTTGAGAGCTGGAAAGAAGACGAGATCCTGGGTCAAAGAAGAAAGTTATTGTTTTTCATCATCCAGTAAGCAGCATGAGCATCAACATGTTTGTGAATTCCTTTTGTCCTGAGGTCACATGAGGTGGCACTGATGGGCCCAGATTAAGTCCTGTATATTTTGTCATTCACAGGTATCTTATAAAATGAAGACTTTTTAGATAAACTTTTTTTTTTTTTGAGTTTTGCAATGTGTACTTAAGACATATTCATGTGTTTTCATGGCTCTATAGGTCATTACCTTTTTATCACTAATACACTTCCAAACCTTCTTCCAAAGTGGATGTACCATTTTTTATTCCCACTAGCATTAAATGAGTTTTTGGTATTGTCAGTTTTTGCAAATTTTAGCAATTCTAATTCTTGTAGGAATTTTTATGGAATTGTTTATTATCTTAATGTTTATGGAATCTGTAGTGATGAATACTCTTTCATTTCTGATACTGATAATTTGTGTCTTCTCTCTTTTGCTAGTCTGGCTTGAGGTTTACCAATTTTACTAATCTTTTCAAAAAACTAGGTCTTCACTCTGTTAGTTTTCTCTGTTTTTTTGTGTGTGATTTAAGTATTATTGGTTTGTGCTGTAATTTTTATTATTTATTTTCTGCTTGTTTAAGCTTACCTTGCTCTTCTTTCTTTAGATTCGGAAGGTGAAAACTTAGGTTACTGATATTTAGATCTCTCTTCTCTTCTAATATATACACTTAACAGTATAAATTCCCATCAAAGTACTGCTATTGCTGCATATCATGTGTTTTGACATGTCACTTTTTCTTTTTCAAGTAGGTTGAAATATTTTAAAATTTGCCTTGAGACTTGTTCTGTGATCCATGTTATTTAGAAGTGTTTTATTTAATATCCAAATATTTGTGGATTTTCTAGCCATGTTTCTTTACTTGATTTCTAGTGTAATTATAATCTGAGAACATAATTTATATACTTTATCTTCTTTTAAATGTAAGTGTATTTTGTGGGCCAGAATATGGTCTATTTTGATGAATGTTTCATGTAAACTTGAGAAGATTGTGCATTCTTCCATTATTGAATGATGCTATATTTGTCAGGGTTCTTTAGAGGGACAGAACTAACAGGAGATAGATGGATAGATAGATAGATAGATAGATAGATAGATAGATAGATAGATAAAGGAGAGTTTATTAAATATTAACTCACACGATCACAAGGTCCCACAGTAGGCTGTCTGTAAGCTGAGGAGCAAGGAGAGCCAGTCCCAGTTTCAAAACTGTAGAACTTGGAGTCCAGTGTTTGAGGGCAGGAAGCATCCAGCATAGGAGAAAGATGTAGGCTGGGAGGCTAAGCCAGTCATGTCTTTTCACATTTTTCTGGTTGCTTTTTATATTCTAGCCATGCTGGCAGCTGATTAGATGGTACCCACCCAGATTAAGGGTGGGTCTGCCTTTCTCAGCTCACTGACTCAAATGTTAATCTCCTTTGGCAGCACCCTCACAGACACACCCAGGATCAATACTTTGCGTCTTTCAATCCAATCAAGTTGACATTCACTATTAGGCAACCCCTTGTCAACTTGAACCCATACACATCTTCTGACATACATAATCTCCAAATAAAAACAATAATAAAAGTCATAATTACACCTAACATAATAAAACTATCCTTTCTACAACTGTAAATGCACCAATCCTCAACCCAAATACTATTACATAAAGTTAACAATACTTAAATGCTTATGTGAAGTCAATAAATCTTATGTCACAAGACAAAGGAAAAAGGAAATAAAATGAGGATAATTTCATAGTACAAGTGTATACATCACAAACATGTTGTTAACAAAAGAAGGAGAAAATACTCATGACAATTACAGTCTTCATTTCTGCAGCTGATCACGTAGTCATAGCTGGTATTGATGACTACCTTCTTCTACTACCCATTCTGTATCCCCTTTAGCAGGTGGTGTTCTTTTCCTGGTGGAGTGACCCAAACCTTCATTCCTGAAGGGTGTGGGCCATTTGTAGTCCTGCCTGGATTGGACTGTTGTAGTTTCCCACTGACCTTAGTCACAAGGCATGGTAATAAGAGATGCCCTAATGGAGCTCCTTTATTCGATGCGTACTCTTCCTTACCTACTCCTTGTGGTGTAGTAGACTGATTTCATCTTGATAGTCCAGGTCAGTCACACCAGCCAACACTGTAACTCCCTTCTTAGCCTGTTGACTTAAAGGTAGGAGGAGCCCGAAGTGTCCAGGTGGCAATCTTAACCTCCAGTTTAATGCATTCATTGTTGTGTCTCCTTTTGGCAGTGTTCCTCCCTCTGGAACTAAGACGTCTAGGTCAGCAGAATGTAATGTGGGAATTGGAAGCAAAATTTTGCTAGTGAAACACTAGGGAGAATGGTGAGTTGTGCCACTCCCACTGATGCATTATGTAAATGCCTCTTCCACTATTTATTTGATGTGAGTTTTTGACCTGTATAATTTTACTTCTGCCTGGAGAACTTCTTTTAATATTTCTGCAAGGATAGTGTGGATAAATTTGCTTACTTTCTGTTTGCCATGAAATGTCTGTTTTTTCTTCACTTTGTTGAATGATTTTGCTGGAGATAGAATTCTAGGTTGTTTTTTGTTTGTTTGTTTATGATGTAAATATTTGATTCCACTCTCATGGTTGCATGGTTTCTGGCCAGGGGGTCACGGTAATTCTTATCTTTTTTCCTCTATAGTTTGGATGTTTTTCGCCCTGTGGCTTCTTTCAATATTTTTTCTTTGTCTTTGGTTTTCTACCATTTAAATATGATATGTCTAGATGTAATATTTTTTATACTTACCCCACTAGGTGTTCTCTGAGCTTCCTAGTTTTGTCCTTGTATATCTTCTGTTAATTTTGTTAAGTTCTTTAGCATTATTACTTTACGTATTTATTCTGTTCTTATTTCTTCTTCAGATTACATGTATGTTACACTTTTTAAAAATATTCTGTAATTCTTGGATATTCTGCTCTGTTTCATTTATTATTTTTTCTCCTTATTGCATTTCAGTTTGTGAAATTACTGACCTGTATTTAAGCTCCCTGATTTTCTTCGTTTGTGGTCAGTCTACAGATGAACCTATCAAAAGCATCTTTCATTTTTGTTATAATGTTTACATTTTAAACATTTCTTACTGATTATGCCTTTAAATTTCCATCTTCTATTTTCATTACCAAGTTATTCATATGTGTGTTCTAGATTTTCCTTTAGAGACTTTAACATATTAATGATAATTATTTTAGTTATTTAAAACTGTCTGACAGTTCCATCATCTGGTCATATCTTAGTCTTGTTATGATGTTGTTTTGTCTCCTTAGATATTTTTTGTTTGCTTGTCTTTTCACCTGCTGTGAAATTTTTGTTCTAACTTGGATATTTATGTTGGATATTAGGAACTGAGTTAAGTAGGCACTTAATGTAAGAATTTATCTTACTGCAATTAGGAGTTTAACTGTGTTAATAGTTTACTATAGCCATAGGTGCCAAAGATTTTAATTTCTCTAGTATCTTTTTGTGTGTCTCCTCTTACCTTCTGTAAATACTCCTCCTCAGAGTTTGAATTTTGCAGTTGTTTTAGCTGCAATTCACTGTTATACCAGATCCCTTTTTATGTGGTTGTCATACATGGAGAAGCAGAAGTGACCTATAATCTTCTAAATTGCAGTCATTTAATCATCTCTTACCTCTGAGCTGTGACCTATACAAGGGTTTCTCCATTGCTATAGCCTTTTTATCCCTTTTATATTAGGCAGGAAGCAAGAAAGAGGTGGAGTTGAAGGAATATCATTCCTTCAGGTAATAGAAGTTTCTGGAAAAGGCTTTTTTTCCTAGATGTAGGCATTCATTATGGAGAATGTTGTTGGCATATTTTGCAATGATTACTCTTCCCTTCTGTCTACCACAGCCATAACTGGATCTCTCTTAGATGTCACAGTGATCCTCTTGTTCCCAAATGGTACGATTCCTGAATGATAAAACTCTTTAAAAAATGTGCCCCCTTACCACTATGGCAGCTCCAGGGTGTTTCCAACTTTTACGTTAGTCTATGTTCAGTTACAGCAATCCATCAAAATTACCACTTAAGTACTTCTAGCAGTTTACATTTCCAGTGGGTGGCATCTGCTCTAGGTAAGTATATCTTGGCTGTAACTGTGAATTTGCCTGTCTCTAGATTAAGTGGCAGTTTACCCTGCAATCTCAGTTCTCTGATGGGTGCTAGAAAAGTTATTGATTTTCAGTAAGTTCAGTTTTTTTGTCTTTGTAAGGACAGAGTGACAATTTCTAAGCTCTTTACTTGTCAGAATTAAAACAGAAGCAAAGCATTTTATTTTTCAATTATTAGTAAAACATTTGCCACAGTTTACCAATGGTGATAGTATATGATATACTGATGGCTAGAGGAAGTGGGAAAATTAGTATAATCATCATCATGGTCATTATCATTTTCAAAACTTTGCAAAGGAAAGAAATCATAATATGACTCTTTTCTAAATTGTCATGGAATGATAAGATGGGGAAATTATCTTAGAATAGCTCTATTTGTATTGAATCCTCTTTTCTTAAATAAGAATCCTTCACCTTCTATAAGGCTGATAAAATAAATGTCAATCAGAACCTGCATAAAAACAGTTTTCCAGCTAAAGGAATTTTATAAAATAAAAAGCATATGTATATTTTCTATGAATAATGAAATGTAATTGTAACTTA
The DNA here is from genome assembly GCF_008728515.1 of Papio anubis. Taxonomy (NCBI): domain Eukaryota; kingdom Metazoa; phylum Chordata; class Mammalia; order Primates; family Cercopithecidae; genus Papio; species Papio anubis. Next base: position 71,744,135 of record NC_044983.1, read on the forward strand.
AATGTGTACTTTTGTAGAAAAACAGAAGTGAGAGGGACTACTGAATCTCAAGAGAGAAATGTGGGTTTGGCATGTTGGTTTTAATAATTTACGAGGAATAAGTTATTCCAGTCCAGTTCGATCCACTTTTCTTCAAAACTTGACACATATTTTTGAAGATCTCATCTTTCCTTCTCATCATCTGAATTTTTGGCTGTAATAATTTTCCTATTGTTATCATCTCTAATCACCTTTTATCAGCCCTTCTCATGTATGCCTTCTTTCTTCTGCTGTACTTGGTGTTCATGTATTTATTTGAAGATTATCTGTCTTAGCCTGTTTTGTGTTGCCATAAAAGAATACCAGAGACTGAGTAATTTATAAAGGAAAAAGGTTTATTTAGCTCATGATTTTGCAGGCTAATAAGTTTAAGTGCATGCCCCTGGCTTCTGGAAAGGGTCTTTATACTACATGACAACTTGGTGGAGAAGGTCAAAGGGGAAGCAGATACATGCAAACAAGGAGATTCCTGAGAGGAGTCCTGGCTTTATTACAACCCACGCTCTCAGGAACTAACCCATCCCCGTGAGAATTAATCCAGTCGCACGAAAATGAGAAACCACTATTTCAAGAATAGCTCCAAGACATTCATAAGGGATTTGCCCCTATAACTGAAACACTTCCCACTAGGCCCCACCTCCCAACACCACCATATGGGGATCAAATTTCAACATGAGTTTTATGGGGTAAAATAAGCCATATCCTTACCATAGTACTGTCCAACTTTCTTCTTAAACTTTTAAAAGAGTAGAAACTCAGTATCTCACCTGGCATACTTTATACACTAAGGATGGAAGACACCATTACACAAAAATTCTTTGAGATCTCAGAAATAATCAATGTCTCAGCATTGAATATGCAATTAAAAAACAAGGCAAAGATCTCACAGTGTACAAAAATAGTTATACACCATGAACAAGGGAGATTTGTTCCAAGTATGCAAGGCTAGTTCAACAGTCAACAGTCAATTAATGTATTCCTACACATTAAAGGCTCAAAAAGGGAAATCATACGATTATATTAGCTGATACTGATAGAGCATTATAGTCCAACAGACATCCATAATGAAAAAGTCTCAGAAACCTAGGAATAAAGGAAACTTAAAAACTTTGATAAAGAACAGCTGCAAAAAACCTACAGCTAACATCGTAATTAATGATGCAAAATTGAACACCTTCCACTAAATTGACAACAATGCAGGGAAATCCGCTCTCACCACTAAGTTGGACCCAAAGTCCTAGTTAGAGAAATAAGACAAGAAAAGGAAATAAAGGTATTCACATTGTAAAGCAAGAAGTAAAATATCTTTAGTTACAGATGACATAATTGTCTATGAAGGAAATCCCAGTCCATCAATTAAAAAAACTGGAACACATTAGCACGTATGTCAAGGTTGCAGGACACGAGATTAATGTACAAAGGCCAGTTACTTTCTTACCACCCTTAATTAACAATTGGACTTGCTTACTTTTAAGAAACATTTATGATGGCACCAAAATTGAAATGATTAGGTATAAATCTAACAAAATGCATGCAGGCTCTACATGTGGGAAATTATAAAAATCTGGATAAATAAAATAAAGAATATCTGAGTAAAAGTTGTCATATTCTGTGTTTATAGATTAGAAGGCTCAATAATGTTAAGATGTCAGTTCTTCACAATTTAATCTATAGTCTCAATGCTATTCCAATCAAAATCTCTGCAATTTTGTAAATACTAGCAGACTAAAACTTATATGAAAAGGCAAAACATGTAAAATAGCTAACACCTAACTGATGAAGAAAATACAGTACTCAATTTTGAGACTTACAAGTAGCTATGACAATCAATAAAATGTGGTGTTGGCAAATGAATAAACAGATAGATCAGCTGAACAAAATAGAGAGCCCAGAAATGGATCCACACAAAAAGTCAACTGATCTTTGACAAAGAAGCAAAAGAAATTCAGTACAGGAAAGAGAGCCTCTTACTTCAGTTCGAAAATAAAGATAGCATTTTAAATAAATGGTGCTAGAGCAATCAGATGTCCACATAAAAAAATAAGCTAGACAAGATAAAGATCATACACCTTTTACAAAAATTAACTCAAAAGGAATCATAGACCAAACTGTAAAAACAAACAAACAAACAAAGAAAACACACACAAAAAACGATAAAACTTCTAGAAGAAAATATAGGAAAACATATAAGTAACCTTAGCCTTAAAATGAGTGTTTACATATAACACCAATAGCATGATTCATGAAAGAAAAAATTGATAAATTGGGCTCTATTAAAATTATCAGTTTCTGCTCTGTAAAAGACTCTAAGAAAATAAAAAGATGGACCATGGGCCGGAAGAAGATATTTGCAAATCACAACACTTGTATCTGAATATACAAAGCACATTTAAAACTCAACAATAAAAAAATTAAAATGAACAAAACATCTAGAAAGATGCCTTGACAAAATATATACAAATGGAAGAGAGATATATACAAAGATTCTCAACATAATTTTTTTTACAGAACAAAGTTAAAACAATAATGAATTACCACTTCATGCCTATTAAAATGGCTAAACTCCCCCAAACATTGACAATATTAATTACTGCTGAGGATGCAGAATAACAGGAACTCTCATTCATTATTAGTGGAAATAAAAAAATCCTTCAACCACATTAGAAGACAGTTTAGCAATTTCTTCCAAAGCTAGACATAATCTTATCACGGGATACAGTAATCACACAGGTATTTATCCAACTGATCTGCAAATTTGTGCCCACAAAAAAATCATTCATGCAAATATTTACAGCAGCTTTATTTAAAATCTTCAAAATTGGAAGCATCTGAGATGCTATTTAGTAGCTGAATGAATGACCAAATTGTGGTACATCTGTACAATAAAATGTTTTCAAAACCAAAAGGAAATGAATTATTAAGTCATGAAAAAATAATAATGGATCTTATAATAAATACTTATTTCTAAGTGAAAGAATTCTGCCTGGGATGTTGCAGTATACAAGGATTCAAATTCCCACATCTTTGGAAAAAATTTTTCTTTCCCATTAAAAAAAGTATTATAATGACCATCTTAGTAATTCTGAAGTAGTATATTATTGGGGTTTGAATTTGCATTTCTTTAATGACTCAGGATATTGAACATCTTTTCGTGGGTTTATTGACCATTTGTGTGTCTTCCCTAGAAAAACATCAAATCGACTCTGTCCATTTTTTAATTGAGTTAGTTGTTTTTGTTTTCATTTTGCCACGAGAAGTTTTTATACATTCTGGATACCAGAATGCTATCAAATATGTGATTTGCAAATATTTTCTGCCATTCTATGAATTGCCTTTCTCACTTTCTTGATAATGTTCTTTAATGCATAAAGTTTTAATTTTGATAACATCAAATATATATTCATATATATATATATATATATATATATATATATATATATATATATTTGGTTGTTCGTGCCTTCATATCTAGGTTTCATATCAAAGCTCCTTTGCCAAATCCAAAGTCATTAAGACTTACCTTTATGTTTTCTTCTGAGAGTTTTGTGGTTTTAGCTCTATATTTAGTACATCTTTATAATTAATTTTTATATCTGCTGTAACGTAGCAGTTCAACTTTATTTTGCATGTAATATCTAGTTTTCCCAATACTATTTTTTAAGAAAAACACTTTTTTTATTGAATAGTCTTGGTACCTTGTTGAAAATCAGGTTGCCAAAGACACATGTGTTTATTTCTGGACTCTCAAGTCTATTTCATTGGTGTATATGTTCATCATTCTTTTGATCACAGTAGTTTTTTAGTAAGTTTTGAGATTGGGGACTGTGGGTTTCTCAAATTTGTTCCTCCTCTGGCTTGTATGTTGTATCTCTTTATAGAATATCCTTCTTTGTTCTGGCAGGCAGTTAAACTCCTTGCATAACAATGGGAGATTTTCAGCTATTATAAGATGGATTTGGTTGTCTTTAGTCTAGAGATACTTTTATTTGACTACTAAAGCCTGACCTATCTTGGTCTCTATTGAAAACATATATATACACACACACACATACACACACCATATATATACACATATATACTGTATATATACACATATGTATACAGTATGTATACATATATGTATGTATATACATACATATATACACACAAAAACGTGTGTGTGTGTGTGTGTGTGTGTATACTGTAAGTTCCCTTTCTCTGGCTGACAAGAACTTGTGTTACTCCCAGATCTTTCTCAGTGCTCTGGAATTGTTTTGCTTATAGATCTCCATTAGATGTTTTTTTTTCATATAATTGTTCTTTGCCAGCCTCAGGAAGTTTTACACTATGCGTGACAGATTGGTATTCAGAAAAAGATATGATGATACTCTTTCTCTGTTTTGCTCCCTCCTCTCTGGTATTCTACCCTATAAACTGTAGAAACTTTTGCCTCTCAAAACTCTTAAGCGTTGCTTCCTCAACTAAGATTTTAAACTCTACTTTGTTCCACCCTCCTTGCCTATGTTTGAGAAATCACCTCCAGTCAGAAAATAAGCATTAATGTCTATTCTGTGGGTCTACTGTTTTCATTAATAATGTCTGGTGTTATTTCTTAGACTAAAATTTATTTTCTGTACACTTCCACCTTTTGTTTGTATAAGTCTCCCAGAAAATTGGCTTGATTTGTTGCTTTGCATACTCTGCAAAACTCTGGTGAGTTCTGCGTGCCTATTCCCAGTAAGAAGACTGTTAAACGGGCCACAGTATCCACTCTTCTCTCCTCCGTTATTTGTCTGAAGGAAAGTACAAATGCTCTTTTTGCTTTACTGTTAAGGAACTTTACAAGGTATTTATTTTCAATGAATTAGTTATACTGTTTAATAATTTTTTAGCCTAAACCCAAAAGCTGAGCCAGCTTCCTTTCTTATTGATTCAATGTTATAAAAGCCAGAAAGTGAAAATGCTTATTTTCTCAGATACTCTTACAGCTGTATGTTGTCTTACAGCTAGACATAGACAATGAAATGTAAGCAAAAGTCATACAGTGGCTCTTAGGGGGAAATTTATAAAAGTAGTAAAATACACCTGGGCTTTTCAACCTTTGCTTCCTGATTTGCTTTGTTTTGTTTTCTTTGTTTATTTTTTGATTATGGGCTTAATACCTGAAGCTTGACAGTTATTTTACAACCACGAAGTAACAAGCATTCACATAATGGCTACATGCCACCAGTGATGGTGCAGACAGATAGTGAACTGGGATCCTCAAACCTGGGTCATTGAGCAGCTGCACTTTGAAGGGCTGCCCTCATTTGAGCTTCTGTTAAAGTAAGATAAATAAATAATTATTTCAGCCACCATTATTTACATTTTCTTTTGCTTTCAGTAAAATGAATTTGTATCTGATTCAAATATATTCTCTATCTTACAATTTCCGATCGACATATATTATATTACAGACAATTCTATTGGAATGTTTACTCTAAAAATATAAAATTGCCCAAACCCCTGCTCCCAGGAAAGGATAAGATGACTAATTCCCTTTCGTAGGAAACATTCTGAACTAAAGAATGGATAACCTCATTTGTCACAGAGCCTTTAACAAGCCCAAATATTGAACTCTTTAAGGTATTCCTAATAGAGTATATCTTTCTGAATCATTATTAAATAATACCTATCATAAATATTTCTTATCCTTTAGTTGAATATTTGCTTCCTATCCTCTTAGAGTTTTAAATATCTGAAATGGATCTGGTACCATCTTACTCTTTTACTTATCTGCATTTCTAACTTTTTATAATTTAAGTTAGCAAAATTAGGAAGAAGATTTTTTCCTAAATTTTGTTCAATATGAAGAACTGTAGAAGGAATTGTTAAGCCACCATCATCACCCATTACTAAGAGACTCTGGGAGCCTGGCTCTCTGATCATACCATCTTCGATTTGAATCAAGGTTGGTATTTACCAGCTATGTGAGCTAGGCAAGTGATTAAATTTCACAAAATCTCCATTTTCCTTCAAAATGTGGATAAAATACAAGATTGTGAGATGTAAATGAAACAATATTTGTTTATGTTAGTGTCTGAGACATACTAGATCTTAATATGTGATTGCTATCGTTATTTTTAGTGTCAGTTATTATTCAGCAACTCAGATTGTAGCATACTCTTGTTAGTTCAAATTACGTTCTTAATTTGTATTAGCCATCGCAGTCAGTTTGGACAAAATTACATTATCCCATGGAACTCTTGTCATTACACACATGTAGAATTTGTTTAGCACAATATGAAATGAATACCGTCATGCAACACTTAAAGACAAAGATATGCTCTGAAATGCATTGTTAGTCAATTTTGTCTTGTGGGAACATCAGAGTGTACTTACACAAACCTAACTGGTAAAGCCTACTACACACCTAGGCTACAAACCTATACAGCATGTTACTGTACTGAATACTGTAGACAACTGTAACACAATGTTAAGTATTTGTATATCTAAATATATCTAAAGATAGAAATGGTACAGTAAACATACAAAGTAAAAGTTAAAAAAGGGTATACCTGTATAGAGCACTTACCATGAATGGAGCTTGCAGGACTGGAAGTTGCTCGAGTGGTGAGTGAATGTGAAGATGAAGGACATCACTGTACACCATCATAGGCTTTATAAAGACTGTACATTAGTCTACAGTACATTTATTTAAAAAATTACTCCTTCAATTATAAATTAACCTTAGCTTACTGTAACTTTTTTACTTTATAAACTTTTTTCATTTTTTAAGCTTCTTTACTCTTTGGCAATAACCCAACTTAAAACACAAACATATTGCAAAGCTGTACAAAAACAATTTCTGTCTCTATATCCTTATTCTATTAATCTTTTTCTCTTTTTATTTTTAAGTTTTACTTTTTATACCATTTTATTAAAAATTAAGACACAAACACACATATTATCTTAGGCCTACCCAGGGTCAGGATTACCAATATCACTGTCGTTCACATCCATATCTTGTCCTACTGGAAAGTCTTCAGGGGCCGTAACACACATAGTATTGTTATTTGCTACAACAACAGTGCCTTCCTCTGGAATACCTCCCGGAGGACCTGCATGAGCCTGTTTTGCAGTTAACATCTTTTTAATAAGTAGAAGGAGTACACTCTAAAGTAATAATAAAAAGTAGAACATAGTAAATTAATAGACCAGTTACATACTTGTTTATTATCATTATCAAGTATTATGTACATACATGATTGTATGTGCTATATTTTTTATGACTAGCAGCACCGGTTTGTTTGCACTAACATCACTATAAACATGTAAGTAATGCCTTGTACTATGATGTTAGGTGGGGATAACATCACCAGGCAATAGGAAATTTTTGGATTCATTATAATTTTATGAGACCACCTTTGTCCATGTGGTCCATCTTTGATTGAAATGTCATTATGTGGCACCTGGCTTTACTAATATCCAATTAGTCCCATCATTGTAAATGATATGATCAAAATAACATGTAAGTCACTGGATACCAATATATCTGTAGAATTTGGACCATATAGACAACCTCTACTAATCTGACTTTGTACTTTATACATGATTGCATAAACTTGCTAAGAATTGAGTTTCATAAACTGAAACAGAGAACTTAAAAGCAGGGTATGTGAGTAGCTTGCAAGGTAATCCTATGATAAGTCCATCATGCAAAAATTCAAAGGTAGATGCATTAATGTTAAGAAGAGGCTTGAACCTTGCACACTTAAAGGTTTTATGTGATGCGCTGTATTAGTTTGCTAGAGCTACCATAACAGTATCACAAACTAGGTGCTTAAATAACAGAAATTTATTTTATCAGAATTTTGGAGGCTAGAAGTCTAAGATCAAGATGTCAACAGGGCTGATTTCTTCTCATGACTTTCTCCTGGACTTGTAGATGACTGTCTTTTGTTTGTGTCAGATGGACTTTCCTCTGCACAGTCTGTGTCCTAATCTCCTCTGCTTATAAGGACACCAGTCACACTGGATTAGGGCCCACTGTAATGACCTCATTTTAACTTAATTACCTCTGTAAAGACCCATCTCCAAACACTGTCACATTATGAGCTATTGAATATCAAGACAACGACAAATTAATTTTAAGGGCACATAATACAGCCCATAAAATGTGAGTAGATTATATTGTGAAACAGTCGCTATAGAATGAAGCATTCCTTAACATTACACATTCAGACCTTTGTTCCAACAGTAATTTTTAAATTATATACTAATTCAAATGACTTTCTTGCTGTAAAAATATTAAGTTGGTGGCTCTATACTAATTGATGGATTTCCTTTGAAGTATCTAATAGCTTATTTTAAAAATCATTTGAAGAGTTTAATTTTTAAATTAATGCTTTAATGCTTTGAGAATATTCTACTCTCTCTACATGGTCAACAAACCAAAATATGGCTTAGACGGTTAGAAACACCTATTTGAAACTTATGCAAAGCATCAACATTTAGTGTATTTATGGAACCTAATAGATTTATCAATTACACTTTTGTACATCAAAGGTTAACGCTTTAAAAACTAAGTCCCTAATAATAAGCCAGCTGTTATATATTTTGCTTAATTATGTTTTCTCTTTTCATTGTATTTCTGAAAATGTGATTTTGGTAAATTCCTACTTACTGTAATTATTATCTGAGTATTAGTAGTACAATTATTCTTTTAACTGATAATATTTATAATAATTGATTGTATGCCAGTTCATTTATACACAGCATATGAGAAATCATTGAAAGCATAATATTTATTTTTCTTGTTTAATATGCCATAGTGTTTCAACAATTGTGATGTTGGGAGAAAAAAAAAAAAAGAGTAATGTTTGATGGGGCGCACGGAACTATTCCCCAGAGGCTCACGAAGAATAGCATGTGATAACTTCTGGGGAAGCATTTGAATAGTGGTGAGATTTTCTTTGATTGCTACACAGTTGTAATACAAATTAGGTAAAAATACAAAATTGTATAGAAGTATTCTAGAGTCATTGTATCTATTTTCCCTAGTATGTATTTTTCCTGAAAGTTACTTCCCTCTAGTGGATATTTATTATGCATAATTATGAATATATATTTATTGAATAAGAATGTTTGTCATTACAAGTTTTCACAGTAGCAGTTTATAGAACACAGCATGAAGGTTACCTCCCTCCTTTTTTTTATTTCCACTGGTTTATGTTTTCAATAGGTGAATTAGAAAATCTCAGAAAATTGGTTACTGAAAATTGAAATGTGAATGGTAGGATCTATTCTGAAACCCGCCTTTTGGTGTTTACCTCAATGTGTGCTTCTGTGTTTTTGCTTGATTTACATTTAGCAATATCTAAGTGCAAATAGTAATCATACACCAAAGTAAACGGGACTATATGCAATTGCTTCCTCCGTTTCTTCAATTGCAATTGCAATCCCATAGATTCCAATCTTGACAGGTAGCATAATTAGAAAATTCTCTTTGTCTTATTAAATGTGACTCTTCTCAATAGAATTCACTTCATTGCCGGCAAAGAACAGAAAATATACTTCAAATCTAAAATGGAAAATCAAGGGGGACTGTTTTATTTTTATCTGTCTTTGTGCAAGCGACATTATTATCAAAGGATATTGTAATGCTGAAAATGTACTTTGGGGATTTAAATCATGCATTAGCCTGGAAAGCAAAAAGTGCTGTAGGGCCCATGCAATATATTTTCTCATTAATCTGATTGAAAGATTATCCTTCCTATAGCTATGAAAAGTCTAATACTCGTATATCCATCTTCTCTGCTAGTAAAATTCAGCTTTGTGCAAAGTCATTGTCTCTCGTGTCAGGGGTTCAACACTTTTTTTTTTTCTCTCAGCGTAAGCCCGTCTGTATTAAAATAAATTCAGAACAGGCAGCCATTTCACGCACACATTTTGATTATTTCATAAGCTGCTGTGGAAATGGAAGTATCAGCAAGTCATGCAGTTTCCTGGTAATGTAATGCTGTCATTACCTCAGTGGTCATGTGAAAAAGTTTAGCTGTACCATCTTTGACAAATGTTCAGTGAGTCAAAACAGTGCATTTAAATGAAATGCAGATATGAATGAGCCATTATTGCAATCACAACTCTGGCTTCGAAATTATCTTATATGAATATATACACTTTCTCTGTAGCCTGACATTTGTAATACATAACCAGCTCTGCATTTCCCCTTCCTTCACCCACCCTGCCTCTTCGCATCATCCTCCAGATTCAGGATGAAGGAAGGTATTGTGAGCAGAGGCTGCATGCAGTAATTGAAGACACTCTTGATGCTTTCATGCAATCAGAGTGGCACATTATTTGTGATGAAAATTAAGTAAAGAAACAAAGCAGACATATAGGTTGCCTTGCTGTGGTCAATGCCTTTACAAAAGATTAGCAAATCTATGTGAGTAAGCCCCATTAAAAGCAAACTCCAACCACTTATATGCTTTTCCGCATAAGAGACTCTCTAAAATTTTTGTGTACCCTTAGTAGTAACTTGCAGCACTTTGTGATTTTGATGAAACTATGCCAAATGTCTTAAACTGAATGATTTCTATTCACTGCACTTCGAGTGCTGATACCAAGAACAGTATAGATGGCTCCAGCCATAACTGTCACACAGATAATATTTTTTTATGCCTCAAGACACTAAGATGGTGCTGTAGATAACCAAAAGAAATAAGCTGCCACCATCACTAATCTGCAGCTTTGAAACACTATAGTTTTTGCATGGTTAAGAGGAGGTAAAATCACCTACCAGTATAATAGAGAGTACATTTTAAAAGTGAAAAGGAGCTGGAAGAATTAAGGCTTTCATATTTATTTGTAATCCATATGCCCCATGGATCAAATCGTCCATATCCTATTTTATGTGTTTATGCATGACAATTGGAAATGCAAAATGAGCTGAGGCCTTTACATTTCCCCAGGACATTTTTGCTAATGTAGTGAAATGAAAATCTAAGGAGTATTTGGCTTTAGTGTTCCCTTCAGAGGTTAACTTTGGGGATCTTAAGTGTGTTCTTATGGCTGGATTTGTAATGTATGTAGCAGATTAGAGTGCATTATGATATTCAGATGCAACACCAGAGCAATATAAAAAAATTGCTGTCTATATTTTTCTCACCCAACAAATATTGCTTGAGGGCTTTTTACATGGATAAAATTGAATTTTGCATCCCTCTTGCATAATGTGACTTATCAACTACTTTCTGTATGTGTGAGCCTGGGGTTTGTTGAGCAAAAATCATAAGCAAAGTTTGATGAACATCTTTTATAAAGCTAGGATACTAGATCCATAGAAAGAACATAATTAGTTTTATGTCCAAGACTATATTTTGAGGTGAAATATATCATTTCCTATCACAATGGAATGCATCATTCCAGGCAAGAAAAATAATAATTCTTGATACTTGTTCATAAGGAAAATAAGTAAATATAAGAACAAAACAAAATTTTAAATACTAAATTTATTCATACATAATTTAAATAATTGTTTTTCATATTCAGTTTGGAAATATCTAATCAGAAATCTTTTCATTTCAGAACATAGTCTGACATTCAAGACACAGGGAAACAGAAAGAAAAAATAATGATAAACTGAATATAATATAATGGATCCTACAATGAAATCATTTTCAGATTATTTGTTTTAAGAATGTGACAGTTTTCCGGGGAAAAGAAAAGTTTGACTTGAAAATGTAGAGCAAGATACAGAATTTTTTTAATCGAATATAAGAACTATCAATACTAATCTGCTAATTTGTGCCCCAAAATGCAATCATATTGTTGGGACAAAAACACAATGCATTCAGGAAACTATTAAACGCACAGCAGTATTTGAAATCGAACCACAGTGACTTGTTGTTATGGCATGCTGACATTATTGGTTCTTGTATATAGTTACATAATGATCTCTGAAGCCAGCTTTAAAAACTGTTCTGTTCTATAAAACCAGTTAACAGATGTCAAAATCTGATGACAGAGTCAACTTTCTAAAACCCTTACCTTAAACCTATGTTTAAGAAATTCTTTTCCAATTAAAAAAATATAATAAATTGTTACAATTTGTTTCCTCTATAAAGGGTCTCTGGCATAGTACACTCTTTTGTCTTCTATTTCCAATTTATTTTGAATGTCATCAGCCAATGATCTTTGACCCGCATGTACCACTGAAATTATGTCAGTGCTTGAGGAAAAAAACACATTATCATTATTTGATATAATTTTTTTCTAACTGCATTACTAATGTAACATACACTTTATATTCTGTGTAAAAATTCATATTTTGCTAGAGAAAGTCTACATTAATTAAAATATACAAAAGATAATATAATGAGAAATCATTTTATCCATAGCACTTTCATACATTTTATGGTTATATCTTGTAACAGTAGAATCTGCTGTGATTTCAGCTCATAATATCAAAGAATACAACAATGATGGCATCCAGTAGTGTTGTGAACAATTGTTTTGGATAATTATTTTCTGACCCAAAGTAAAAAGTTTCTCAAATTAGATAGCCATGAAGGTAAAAATAAAATGGAATTATATTGAAATCAATTAAACATTCTCTTCTCCTTTCAAGCTTCTAAATAAAACAACTGAAAAGTAGTACACAAAAAAGAAAATCATTTTCAGTGTTTTTGCATATTTCTCAAATAAATAAGATGGCATCTAGAAAATGGAATTGCTATAGCAAAACTGCTTTTTGTTCTGTGAAAGCCCTTGCTTTTGTAATTGTAAATGAAGCTGTTTCATCTGGTTTATATGCTGCTTTTCCCACTGTTGCAGCTTAGGGCAATATGAATGATTAGTTGCCTGATTTTGGATTCATATAGGCTCAACTATGAGAACTAGACTAGGGCATTTAAATGACTGAACTGATGTGAGACCATAAACCATTCCAGACCATTTATACAAATGGAACTGGCCAGGCATTTTATCAAATCTCCCATTACAGGGAATAGCTCTGTATTAGCTCCATGCATTTTTTTTTTTTTTACCTCTCCCAAAACATTGGGGTGCACTTTATGTTAGTTTTTATTTTTAAAAAGTTTTGACACCAATACCCCCCCACAATGATATTTTCGAATCACACTCTCAAGTAATCAAAACATCATGTTTCATTCAGCCACTTCAGTGTAGATGTCTCCATAAGAAATGTTTCCCTCAAAAGAAACCATCATTTCCTATAAATTAAGTTCCTGCGGAGCTTCCCTAGAATACAAAAGTGTGGATTTCTACTGTGCTCAAAAGATAGAATTTGCATATAAAAATCAATCATTCTATTTTAGGTTGAACATCAAAATTATCTCCCTGTGCCTTCGTAGTTGTAATTTAACATTCCTAAAGAGTTTGAATGTCAGTGAATACTCTCGAAACCCTCATTTCTGCCTTTCACCAGAAAGTCTGGGATGTCAGTTTGAAAAATTGCAAGAACTCTATGAAGTTTTGTTAAAAAAAAATCACATAATTTAAACAGCCTACTAAATTAGCACAATTGAAATTTAGACTTTAATACCATGGTTTGTGAACTTGAGCTTCTACCTCTCTGTCTTTCGTAGAATAGTAACTGAGCAATTATATATATGAAAAGGATTAGAAGGAAATAACACTGAATTTTATAAGCCACCCAGGCAGATCATTCACTTCACTAATAATAATAATAATAATAATAATAATAATAAACACTATTTGAAACATGAATAGCAATGAACAACCAAACAGCAATAACAAATTAAAAGAACCACTTTTATGAAAATCTGTAAGAAAAATTAAGAACTAAGTTTTCTTTTATTAACAGATAATGAATAGTTTTCATTTTTATGCCAAAATTTCCCAGATAATTGTTCTAATAATTGTTTCACTTTTACTATGAGGATCAGCCCTAACAATATTGTGCTATGTCAAAATTTCAAGTCTGTTGTGAAAAAAAAAAATCAATACTTGAAGAAATAAGACCAATATTTTCTCCATCACCAAAGCTGGATTGCAAGTGAAATCTTCATATTCGTCTCTATTCTTTACTTTCTCAAGAAAAATGACCCAATTTGTGTTTTAATTCTACACTTTTAATTGTGCCTCTGACCCCTGTTGCTGTTTCCATGACATAATTTCTTGAATTGATATTAACTCATTCCTATACTTTGAAAATTACTTGCTGTGCCTGGCATTTTACAAGGTAGATAGTAAGTAGTCATAGTCTTCAAATAGTTCAAAGTCTGGTGAAAGAGAAAGACTTGCTCGGCACGATGACTCATGCCAGTATTTTCAGCACTGTAGGAGGCTGGGTTGGTAGGTTCACTTGAGTCCGGGAGTTCGAGACCATCTTGGGCAACATTGCAAGATCCTGTTTTTACAAAATCAAAAACTTATTTGGGTATGGTGGTGCACATCTGTAGTTCCAGCTACTGGGGAAGCTGAGGTTGGAGGATCACTTGAGACTAGGATGTCAAGGCTGCAGTGAGCAATAATTGTGCTACTGCACACTCCAGCCTGGTCTGTAGTGTGAGACTCTGTCTCGAAAATAAAAAATAAAAAATAAAAAAGGAAAGGAAAGGAGGAATGGACTTGTAGACTGACATAGAGTTGGCTCTTCATATCCATGAGTTCTGCATCTGTGGGTTCAACCATCTGAGGATCAAAAATATTCAGATAAAAGTGTCTGTATTGAACATGTACAGACTTTTTTGGCCATTATTCCATAAACACAGTATAGCAACTATTTGCATAGTATTTACATTTTATTAGGTATTGTAAGCAATCTAGAGATGATTTAAAGTATGCAGGTAGATGTGTGTAGGTTATACGCAAAAACAACATCATTTTATTTCACGGATTTGAGCATATATGGCTTTGGATATTTGCAAGGACTCCTGGAACTGATACTGAGGGATGACTGTATTCATCTCACAGATAGAAAATAGTAAGGCACAGAATGAAGTAGAGAAGAGATGATTTTGGTTATAGTGATGGTGGTTTCTTGGAATGGAAAGGAAATGGTGAGAAAAAGACCATCTAAAAGAGAAAATATGACAGCGGAATTTGGAAAAAGAAATTTACGTTTGCCAAGGAAATGATGGTCTTAAGGGAATCCCATGCTGAACAAACAGTATATGCAACATCATGAAGGATGGGTACGTGGTTTACTAGGAGAACATAAAGAATGGGAAGGAATAGATTAAGTACAACTCAAAATGAGCAAAGATCAGGTCATCAAGGGATGTTTTGTCATGGTAAGGATCTTAATTTTTATTATTTAGGCACATAGTATGGGGGATTGTCACGAAAATGTTTAGCACGGGATATGGATGCAAACATTAAGAACATCCGGTCTAGTTTCAGGTGAGGAATATATGTGAGGGATTTAGGAGTGTTGAGGAGAGGGTACCCATGGGGTCAAGCTTGAGTAAGGAAAATCAGAAAACTACTCCTTGAAATTTTCCTATGCACACTGAAGAAAGCCAGATGCTTCTCCTTTGTGTGTTCATAGCACCACCTACTTACCATTACAATAGAAATCATCACATTTTGGTATTGGTGTACCTGCCTATAACTTGTCATCGTCCCCAGCCCCAACCCACTCACTAGATAGTAAACTCATTGAATGTAAGGTTTGTGTTTTTTTCTCTCTATACTCACAAACTCCAATGTGGTGCATAGTGGGGTTCGACAAGTGCTTAAATAAATTATTAGGAATTTTATTGGAAATTAATACTTCACTGTATAACATGATGCCTGTATTTCTTCTGGCTATTGCTACAACCTGGAATCAGCTGCATTCAGGTACCTACTGAACTTGTGAAAATTATATGAGTAATAAAATTGTTATATTTTCCCCAAGTTAAGTGTCATATATAAAAGTGTGTAAACTTTATTTTTCACGTAAGAAACATCTAAAAGTTGAGTTATAAAAGAGGAAGGCAACGAAAGCTGATTGAGTACTCTATTTTGTTTATTTGTTTTTGTTTTTAGAGATGTGGCCTTGCTATGTCACCCAGGCTAGAACACAGCGGCTGTTCACAGGCGTGATCATACAGCTCCTGTCCTTAGTCTCCTGAGTAGCTGGGTCTATAGGCGCACACCACTGCACCTAAGGTAAAGTTGATTGAATACTCTTCAATCTTCAAAATGCTGCAAAGCAGGTATTAGGATTTACAGGAATTATTTGGTGGTGTCATTATGGGGTTATGACCAGAAGCCCAAGAATGCTTGACTCACCTCCCCCTTCCATTGGAGTTCCTAGTAGTGTCATAGGAAATTTTAAAATATTTTTTAAAAATTGCAAACCAGGAATGAAATAATGTCTTTTGTAAGAATCACATACATTTTTGAAAATGTAAGCGGAGCTCAAATAAAAGTCAAGCTAATGCATGTGGTCTAGGCCCCTGTCTTAAATAGAGCTACGTACTTTGACTTGAATAGAAACCTTTGGATCCATTGTGAGCTTACAATCAGGGGGAGATGACCAGATCCCAGGAAAATCCACGTTCATTAAAACTGGTGTTTAAATACACCCAGGAACCAGCAGAGAGAAAGTTGCCTTTAGAACCCTTTCTTTACTAGTTGATTCCACTACTGCATTTAGAATAGAAGAGACTCATACTGGAGTCTAAGGTAGAAATATATAAAAGGAGGCATGGGATTTTTTCATTTAACACAGTGTCTCTAACCAGAGGTATCTTTCACTCAATCTAATTTACATTCTGGCGAAAATAAGCCCCCAATTTTTTCCTTGTAGAGTAGATATTATTCCTACTATTTTATGCATGGATACAGTGATGTTTAAATAAATTGAATGGCTTGTTCACGGGTACAGAGGTAGAGAAGCTGGAATTTGTACCACATTTTTCAGATTTTAAACCTATTCTCTGGCTGAAATCCCAGGGGAGACCCCTGACTGATTCCTGATGGTGCACGAGATACACTCAGTTGAGACCTGTTGAAACAACTGTCCAGAACTGTCATCAAAAAAGATAACTGCTGTATAAACCACTAAATTTTGGGTAGTTTTATATGCATCAATAGCTAGCTGTGATACAGACATTCTCTGAATGTAATCTTATTTAATATTGTATACTTTAATGAAACATGTGTTCTTACTGTTTAAGAAATTAGAGGGAAGAGAGCTCACTTAACTTATTGTTGAAATCCGTTCTAAACTCACAGTTGATCTGAGATCATTTGAAGTGGTCTGCAGAACATCCTACATAATCAAAGGCTATGTAAACAAAGTATAGTGCCATTTTTAAAAAATTGAATCTATCAGGTTGGGTGGCTCATGCCTGTAATCCCATCAGTCTAGGAGGCCAAGGTGGGCAGATCACCTGAGGTCAGGAGTTCGAGACCAGCCTGGCCAACATGGTGAAACCCTGTCTCTACTAAAAGTACAAAAATTAGCCGGGCGTGATGGCGGGCGCCTGTAATCCCAGCTACTCAGGAGACTGAGGCAGGAGAATCACTTAAATCTGGGAAGCGGAGGTTGCAGTGAG
The DNA here is from genome assembly GCF_008728515.1 of Papio anubis. NCBI lineage: Eukaryota > Metazoa > Chordata > Mammalia > Primates > Cercopithecidae > Papio > Papio anubis. The sequence continues at coordinate 71,761,672 of NC_044983.1, forward strand.
CCAAGATTGCACCACTGCACTCCAATCTGGGGATAAGAGCAAGACTTTGTCTCAAAAAAAAAAAAAAAACGTGGGTCAAGATCATACTACATACTTTCCTGGAGAATTAAGACTTGGCAAACAATGAAGAATACTCTACTGACTCAAATTTCAACAAATATGTAAACTAACAGTTCTGTATCATTTATTTACAAAAATCAGTGTTTCCAAGTTAGGACCCTATCAAAAATGGGATAAAAATATTCTTGAACATTTTGATTCTCAAAATGTAAACTAAGATATGATAGTTTAGCTTCCCCACAGCCTGCCAACAGACTTCTCTTCTTTTACCCAGCTACCTTTAAAATAATATATTTGAACTCAAACATGTAAATGCTATATGAATTTAGCTCTTTCCACGATGCTATTACAAAATGAAAATTAATAGAAAATACAAGTGTTGAGATTTATCTGGGTGAAAATTATTGTCATCAGCATATCCTTGTGGAATATAACATTTTTATCCTAATTATTGAAGGAGACTGTATGGAATAGTCCTTTCCAACATAAAATGAAATAAAGAAGACTCAAATGCCTTGATTAATCAAACACTTACATGTTGGTCAATGGAAGTCATACTTTTGAGTGTGAATTATACAGAAAGTTAACATTATTAAAAGGGAGCAATAATCATGCTGGTGAATAATTCATTAGCATTCTTTCACCTTCCTTTAAAATAAGCTATTACTTGCATTGTGGGAAAGCAGATAATAGATTATAATTGATCACTTTTTCAGGAACTAGAAATGATCTTATATTTAAAATCTTTGTTTTAATTATCTAGCGTGATATTTTCATAACCAATATTATAACGTCAGGAGGTTCAGAAGATCCTGTGGAAGATATATTTTGACATATTTAGTCTACATTTCTTGATTTCATAGTAAGATTGTAATGAGGAATTCCCATTTACTCTTGAGCTCAGCATTTAGATAATTGAATAATAAACCACAATCAATGAGGACCTTTAAAGATTGTCACTCTATGTTCAGATAGGACTTAGAAAAGGAAACAACAACAACAACAAAAAGCATAGCTTGTAACCATTTTTGGCTCAATCCCATTTGGTATTCAGAATGTAAATGAGATTTGTTATCAGGCAGGAAACCTGAAACTGATTTAACCTAGAGATTAATCTTCATCATAAGGATGTATTTACATTTCTTGCCCAGCACAGTAGGTTAGCACAAAGTAGGATCTGCCTTTAATTTTTTAAAATGGCTAAGCCCAATTGATACACAGTACATATTTCTCATTTTAACTATTTTGTTTATTTCATAGATATTTTTATTTTCTCGTGGTCATGTTAAGTCTTGCTGGATAGAAAATATGCTGAAAATAGAAGCCAAACCACAGTAAAATGACTCTGCCTAACCCTAAGTGTTCCAGCCATTTCCTTTTATATCTTATAATAAGATATGACAACTCAATTTAAAGAAAATACACAATAGTTGCTGACTACAGTGAAAAGTTTATATTAAAATAATGTGTTGCTGTGGGGAGGTGGATAATTGAGCATACAGTAGGTAATTTCTGGCAGGGCTCCTGAAATAAGCAAAAGTAATATCTGTTAACAAAGGATAAATGCAGATAATGTTACTCTAGTCAGTAATTAGGATTGTACAGATCCCTGTTTAAATGCTGATGCAAGAGAAAATTAAGAAGACTGCATTTAGTCATTAAAGTTGAGCTGATCCAAATTCTCTCAATAAGACCTGACCTTTCATTGGGCCCACTTCCTACTGATATTTGACTCTACCAGTTTTTCTCTGAATTTTAATGAAGACTGAGTAAACTTGAGAACTCTAAATAAAATCTGGGTGAAACAGCTAATTTTAAAAAGCAGTTGGAGGGATTTAAAACCCTGAAGCCCTAGAAAGTTTCTCCCACTTTCAAACAGAAGCTTGGCCTATTTCTGTCTCCTTCAGCCTCTTGTTTAATTCCAGGAGATAGACCTTTAGCTCTTTGACAGTCATTGCGTTGACCAAGTGTCAACTTCTGGAAGGATATGATTCTTATAAAATTCTAATTGACTACTCTTTTCTTTCCTTCAAGAGAATTTAAGAAATTAATCTAAGACATGATCTTCTGAGCTACCGTGTTCACCAAAACAGCAGTAACTTGAATGATCATGTTAGTGCTATTAACAGATAATAAGAAAGCAGGTATTTTTCCTCTAGCAATGCTACAAAGTGATAATATTTGTGTCCTGAATGCTGACTTACAAGCAAAAATCTAAAAGGCAAATTTATTCCCCAAATTATAGGCCAAAGAACTCCTCTCCTTTTTCCATTCTGTTTCTAGAGATGACTCCGAGGTGCTAGCTGTGGTAAGTCTTCATCCATTATAGTTTTGGGGTTTGGAAATAATTATAGGAACCTAGACATGATTAACATAGATGACCACACTCCCTTGTGAAAGAAAAGAACTGTGGGGACTTTGGGGTTATTATCACTTATTGTGTCTGAACAGTTTTTCCCACAATGCTTATTTGCTACTTGTTCTATTGAGGAAGGTTTTGTGAGCATAAGTAGGGTGGATTAAAGTAGGGAGAGAATAGAGTTAAGGAACAATTAGAAAGGTATTTCAAAATGTATTGGGGTGAAAATCTCCATTATCATTTATCAGTGTTCCCTTAGTTGGGACCTGGAGACAAATCCCTCTAATCAAGTGTTATAAGTGACAGACACTTGAATCTCTATCATCTTCTCCATAGGCTTGATTCATTCCATTCTCACTAAATCCCTTTTATGCGCTAGATCAAATGTCTTATCAACTCTTGCTCTGTTTCCTGAGGTCATCTGGGATGAGTATTGACTGCTTTCTTCCTTTGCTAGTCTATGTTTACTTCTGGTTACCATCTTCAGAATTTTCCAATAAGGTTAATTACTATGGCCCTACCTTTTTTTTCACTTGAGCAGTTGGCCTCCTTGACCCCTATACTAAATTAAATATCATCTCGCCATTTTATAGTTCCATAGAACCTTATATTTACTCAGTCATTCTTATATTTAATCATTCAACAAATGTGTGTCTAGTGGTTACTGTGTACTAGGTACAACAGTTAACAAAAGAGGAGAAAATTCCAGGCTTCATAGAGCTTACGTCCTTACATGTTATTTAATGTCCTCTCATCTCCACTAAAATGAAAGCTCTTTGAGAGTAAGAATCATAACTATCTTCTTCACCAGGAATTTGCAGAATACCTGAAATGCTGAAGAAGCACAGTGAATATTTATTTAATTATTAAATAAACAAACATAAGTTGCAACTTTACAGAAACATAGGTGCTTTATCTGCTCATGAAAAAAGTCTATCCATATAAAATTAATAGTAAAAATATCTATAAAAATAACATAATGGAACTTTTAGACTGGAACACAGTAGTACAGAGGCATTAGCATTATGAAAACATCACTACTTAAAAATTATTTTCTAGAAAAGCCTTTAGATTTATTTCATATTCTGTCTTTTCAATAGGTATCAAGGTATTGTTTAAACATTTCCTAACACATAGTTTAAGTATATATAATACAAAAAAATACATTATGAATGATTGTTACACTGACACGAAGGACCCCATCAGCAAAATATGTGACATAAGACTAAGCACAGATAATTTTTTAACTTGTTGTATGTGTATATATCTTGTTATATGTATATACATTTATGCACACACAAATATATATACACATATATAGTGTCTACATAAACATATGTATATATTTTCCAATTTTTCTTAAATGCTTTGAATAAAATAAAAAAATATTGAGCTCAAACATTTCTATTGTTAATAGAGTATTTAAATATGTCTGAATTCTTTTTTGGGAAACAAATGGATAAGTTATTTCTATTTATTTATTTTTCTTCTATTTTTATTTTAGATTCTGGGAGTATATGTGCAGGTTTGTGACATGAGTAAATTGTGTGTCACTGAGGCTTAGTGTACAAATGATCTCATCACCAAGGTAGTGAGCATAGTAACCAGTAGATAGCTTTGTAGCCTATGCCTAGCTCCTGCTGCCCCCCCCCACCCCACCAAACAGTCCACAGTGTCTATTGTTCCCATCTTTGTGTCCATGTATATTCAATGCTTAGCCCCTACTTATAAGTGAGAACATGCAATATTTGGTGTTCGGTTCCTGCAGTAGTTCACTTAAGATAATGGTCTCAGCTATGTCCATGTTGCTGCAAAGACATAATTTTATTCTTATTTATGGCTCTGTAGTATTCCAAAATGTATATGTACCATATTTTCTTTATATAGTCCACCATTGATGGACATTTTGGTTGATTCCATGTCTTTGCTATTGTGAATAGCACTGCAATGAACATATGTGTGCATGTGTCTTTTTGGTAAAATGATTTATTTTCCTTTGGGTATATGCCCAATAATGGGATTGCTGGATCAAATAGTAGTTTTCTTTTCAGTTATTTGAGAAATCTCCACACTGCCTTCTGTAGTGGCTGAATTAATTTACACCACTAGCAGTGTATAAGTGTTCCCTTGAATTAATTTACACCACCAGCAGTGTATAAGTGTTCCCTTTTCTCTGCAACCTCATCAGAATCTATTATTCTTTGACTTTTTAATAATAGCTATTCTGATGGAGGTGAGATGATAGTTCATTGTGGTTTTGATTTGCATTTCTCTAATGATTAGTAATGATTAGCATTTTTAAATATATTTGTTGGCCACATGTATGTCTTCTTTTGAGAAGTGTCTGTTCATGTCTTTTGCCCATTTTAATGGAGTTGTTTTTTTGTTTGCTGATATGTTTAAGTTCCTTATAGATTCTTTATATTAGACCTTTGTCAGATGCACAGTTTGTTAATATTTTTTCTTATTCTGCAGGTTTGCCTGTTTATTCTGTTGATGGTTTCTTTTGCTGTTCAGAGTTCTTTAGTTTAATTAGGTTCCACTTGTCAATTTTTGTTTTTGTCTCAATTGCTTTTGGGGACTTAGTCATAAATTCTTTGCCAAGGCCAATGTCTGGAATGGTATTTTCTAGGTTTTCTTCTAGGGTTGTTATTGCTTTAGGTCTTATTAAATCTTTAATCAATCGTGAGTTAATTTTTATGGTGAAATGAAGAGGTCCGGTTTCAATCTCCTGCATATGGCTAGCCAGTTATCACAGTACCATTTTATTGAATAGAGGGCTCTTTCCTCATTGCTTATTATTGCTGACTGTGTCAAAGATCAGCTGGTTGTAGGTATGTGGTTTCATTTCTGGGTTCTCTATCCTGTGCCATTTGTCTGTGTGTTTGTTTTTGTACTAAAACCGTGCCAATTTGTTTACTGTAACCATGCAGTATAGTTTGAAGTCAAGTAGTATATGCCTCTGACTTTGATCTTTTTACTTAGAATTGCTTTGGGTATTCAGTTTCTTTTTGGGTGCCATATGAATTTAAGAGTAGTTTTTTCTAATTCTGTGAAAAATGATGTTGATAATTTCATAAAAATAGCATTGAATCTCTAAATTTGACAAGTGGACTTTGACATAAGAAAACAATCTCTCCGGGAAGCATTGTGTGGTTCTATGCATATTATATTTCTAAATACAATCTTTGTTAAGGAAAAGGCAAAATTAGCCTATCTGAACAATATAAAATAGGGAGGGATTAAAAATGAATTTTTTAAAAAGCATGCACTTGGAGTGGCATATGGAATCTGTTGTGTGTGGTTGGGAGAAGTACAAAATGTATTATATAGAGAGTTGTAATCTCTGAGTGTAAGTTTAATTATCAACACATTTTTCCATCTTCATAAAGTCCTAATCTCTACTTATTATTAATTTGTACAACATGGTGTTCAATATTTGACTGTGAAATAGAGGTAAGATATATCACTTATAAAAATGAGTCTGTAACTGCTTCTGTCTTTCAAGGTATACTAAGTATTACACAATCATATATCTACTCCGACTTTCATGTATTTGGCTGGCAGTGAGTTGGGAAGAATTTCTGGTTATGGATAAAACAAAACTTCTCAGTCATTTTGCAGTTGTATTCATTATACAACAAAACTGGAATGGAAAAAAAAATGGATGCCGTACACCAAGGGCCATGTAAGGAACTATAGAGTGGCAACAAAAGAGCTGGAAATATAAAATATGCTGAGAGCAGAGGTCAAGAACACCAAGGAATTAAAAACATTGTGTACGTGGTAGAATTATATTTTGAAGTCCAATGAATTAGTCTTCCCCTTTACTTCTTCTTATGTGACACATCTTTATATAATCCAAATCACTCTTACTCCAGAAATGGATTAGCCAGGGGTGGTGGCACGCACCTGTAGTCCCAGCTACTTGGGAGGCTGAGACAGAAGAATGACGTGAACCAGGGAGGCGGAGCTTGCAGTGAGCCGAGATTGCTCCACTGCACTCCAACCTGGGCGACAGAGTGAGACACAGTGTCTCAAAAAATAAATAAATAAAATAAAAATAAAGTAATAATAAAAAAGAAGAGTCAGCATGTAGCTTATTATTTTAAAATAAACATTTAATGGCATCAAAGTCAGAGATATACTGACGATATTAACATAAAAATTTTTGAAAAGTTAATAACTAATTCCTTGTCCTAAAGATTGTAAGAGAAAAAGATGAGCTACAAAAAAAAAGCAAAATAAAAAAGATGTGTTCCTTTACTTCCTTTTAGATAAATATCAGCTGATGTGGAGAAGAAAACATGGTTGGGTATGTGGGAGAACACCCCCAAAAATGTACAGATTTTACAGGATGCTGAAGAAGTTTAGCACCTTGTCTTCCTGAGGGAAAAAAAAAGTCTAGAATGAGAAGAAGAGAATCCCAGAAAACCAAAAGGTGGAGGGAACATTTGCTTTGATTTCAATATTATAGTCTTGAAATGAGACTAAGCTTTGGGGAGAAGCATCATTTTCTGTACATTGCTGGGCCAGTAAATTTAAAATGACTCTGTTTTCTAGAAAAATGGGTCAGATTCTCTCTGCATGCTCCAAGAAAGTTGTCAAAGTTCTTTCACAGTGAGACAAAGGATTCTTTAAAAGAAGGTGCTGCACATAGATTGCCTAGTGTGAAATCAGAAAATAACTCAATTTAATTTTGCAGGTTACCTTAGAAAGGAAAATGACTGTTTTAGCACTAAGCTGGGCAGTGTGTTTCAGCAAAGGCCAGGGAAGTTTGGTGCTGATGTTTGGAGATCAGTGAATATGAAGACAGAACAACCAATTCCAGTATGGTTGGAGAACAATAATGAATAACGTCACATTGCTTCCTCATTGACATATATACCCCTTCAGATACAGTCCTAAATGGAAGAAAAAAGAATAGAAATTATGAATTGAGTTTACAATGGAAATGACTAGAAAATACTGGAAGTGACTAAATTTGCCTAGAAATAATCAGATTACCTTTGATGAAATCAGGTGGATCAGACTTAAAAAAGAAATAAATGGTTTTTCAAAAAAAAAAAAAAAAGCTTACATTTACTTAAATTGTACATAAAACATGTACAATTCCCTCTTCTAGAAATTGCTAGCAACTGGTAGTGAGAAGATTTCCCAGGAATAACCAGGGTCCTCATTTGAAAATTCAGAGCGGTAAACTAAACAAAAGCTAAAGTTCCTCTCAGTGCAAATCAGGCAAAAAGAAAAAAAAAAAAAAAACATTTAGAAACAGAAGAAAGGGAATGAAGATTCACAGCTAAAAGACAGCATGACCAAATGCAAGCAAGGATTAAAGTAAATGGCTATAAACAAGAAAAGAACTATAAGGTGGTAGAAAAGGGCTTGTGAGGAGGGGATTAGGAAAATGTCTAGTCAAGTTACAAGGAAGACAGATGACAGATCCTGACACTGAAACCCATTAGATTCAAGATCATAGATCCGTAAGTCCTCTAATACCTATAGACCAAAATGTGGTTGGCAGACCAGTGCCATCATCATATCAGCATCACCAGGAAGCTTGTTGGAAATGCCAAACCTCAGGGCCTACCCTAGGCCAACTGAATCAGACTGTGAATTTTAACAAGAACCCTATGTGAGTCTTACAAACATTTAAGTTTGAGAAGGAAGCTGTAACTAATCCACAGAAGAATGGGTGAGAAAACATGAGTTTAAGTTCTATGTGAACGGGAATTTTGCCTATTTTATTTGTGGCTCTATCGATAGCATCTATAGTACTGCCTGACACATGGTGAGTACATAATAAATATTTGTTGAAAAAACAATCCATCTTACTTCCACCTTTATTATTTAAAAAAACAAATAAAAGTACCTTCATAGTTGATAGTTTAGTTTTTGAATATGAAAGGCAGCCTTAATCATTCCCCCTAACCAATAATGAAAAACAAAATAAATGCCAAACTTTTAAGGGTTTCCTTATATATTTCAAATGCATCAGCACTTCAACTCTCTCCCTGTTCCTCCATATTATAATGAAAAGGGATTCAAAACTCCACAATTTTCAAATTTATTGTCAGCAGGTAAGAAAGTATTGCTTACAGAATTAACACATTCCATATTGTAGTCTGTATTTCTCTTGATCCATGCATAAATGGATCATTCATTCATATATTTATTCAGGACACATTTCTTCTATATTCCATGAATTGTACTCAGTCTTCTGGAGAAAAATGCGAAACATATACAATCACTATGCTTAAATAGTTTAAATCCAGTGGGAAAATAAACATTTAAACTACTAACCACACATATTAAACAGAAGAAAATGAATTATGTAAAGTAGAATTTATATGCAAAATAATGAGAGAAGGTGTCAAGCACACACAAGAAAAGGCCAAAAATCAAGCCTGACTGATTAAACAGCTAAAAATATAATGTGTCACTTTTAGATTCAGCTTATTACTTCCCTCGACAATGAAGGGAAGGATAGCCCCAGGGGCTAGTTTTCCATGGTCCATTTTCCACACATCAAAATGGACAATATCAAAACAAAAATGAGCATGATTGGGTGCAACATTTGTTGTGGGATATCCTGTTCCTGAGGAACCAGGTTTTGACTGCTCTAAGTTGTTTTATAATTTGCAATGCCATGGTGAGGGGACAGGAAGACAGCCCCACACCCCATCAGAACTCGAAGGTGCTGTGAAACTTACTCCCATCAGCCACCCAGGGGAGATGGAGAAGGGAGTGGGAGCTGGCCTCACAGCAGCCCTTCACTGGCCCCCCGTCCTCTTGGGTTCCAGGAGGACTGAAAGACATTCTGGCAACACTCACATTAGCTTGGGTTCAAGTCCAAGTGTTTGTCTGTAGGGCCTATGTGGACATGTGCAAAGCTGCAAGGTCACCATGGTGGAGCCATTGCCCTACAGAGTTCAGAAATAGGAGTGACAAATTATTCTTGATATTGGAAAGGATTCACTGTAGAGCCTTGAGGTAAAGAGGTTTTGTTTGTGGCATCAGTGTTTCCGCTCTTAAAAGCAGCATTATAAAACTGGGAATAGACATGAGAAGTAAGTAGAGGTGAAAAGCATCCCACGCCCCACTTTTTAAAGCAGCTTTGCTGAGAATGAGCCCCATGCAGTTGGTGTGTGTATAGACACACTGCCTGAATAACTAGAAATGCTGACAGACCATACCCCTGCATCACGCAGGAAAGTCTCTATCTGTTTAGGCAGAGCATGCATGTTTAAATAATCCTGAGATAAATAAAGTTAGTAAGGGAATAAAGATATGGACATTGAAAATGAGAAAATAACCAAAGGAAAATAAAAATGTTATCAAATAGCAATATGTGGAACTCGTTATTCTAAGAGATGGTAACATAGAAACTGTGCAAGAAGAATCCCGTAATGTTTAAATATCATATTAGGTATAGGTTAATGCATCCTATTGGATCTTCTTGATGCTGTTACCTTACAGCACCATAGTTGCTTGTTCATCTTCAGCCATCATTATGGTATTTTCTCCCAGAGGGGTCATCCACAACCCTGCTGCCATAGCCTACTGACTCAGTGTCTGGTGCTATCCAGGAGGGCTGAACTCACTCTGCCTTTTGGATCAAAGGCCAAATCAGTCACAAACTGTAAGAGGTAGGCTTCCCCCATCCCATCACTTCCAGGCTAGATAAAACATGTGGCATATAACATCTAGTTTATAGAACAACTGCCAAAAGGACCAGAAAATACAACTCTGAGGTTCAGGGCAGTTAATTAATTCCTTGATAGGCAAGGTTTGTTAAGTGGAAAACCAGAACCATGAGAAAATAAGTTTCCTCCCTTTCTATTCTTCCATAGAGTTATCTGTAGAATGTTTTATCCACAGAGCCCATCTAAAGAGTCAGGCATAGCCAAACAGATGCACCTGCCGAGCGATGGACTTATTTGTGTGATTTGTGTAAAGCAGGGGGCAGTGCTGTAACACATGACTATGCATTGCTTCACATCCTTCTCTGTCTACTCCCCTTTTCCTTCAATCTCACTGCCTTGGGATTTCACCTTCCATATAAACTGTCAGCACTAACTCTTGCTTCAGTTTTCTGTTGTCTAGAGAAAAAGGGCTAAGAGAAATATCCGTGGACAAAAGCAAAAATATTTATGCATCAAAGCAAAAAAAAGATGGGTTCAGAGCTCTTCGTAACCTTTGATAATTATGTGACATTTCCCTGGAAGAAAAAAAAAATACTATCAAAATCTCTCCCTGTGCCTCGTACATAGCAGGTACTTAGGCAATATTGTTTGGATAAAGCACACAATCAGAGTTTAATAGAACAAAGGCCATAAGTCTCTTCTTATCGGTCGCTTCTAAGAAGAAGCCTTCTTTCTCAGTAATATGGCCAGAGTTAAAGGAGATTTCACTGTATGAATGGAGAGAGATGTCAGATGTAAAAGTTATTATTTAAAAAACCAACAAATAAGAAACCCCAGTTGTAGTATTTGATAACAAGCATGACAGTTTTAATTATACATGTAATTTCTTTAGATTATCACTAATTATCTTTTGGTCTTCTTTCATCTGCCCCCAACTGAGGACTTTGTCTAAACACCCAAGCCTAACCCTCACCATCATTGTCTCTGTCTTTTCTTCTCTCTCTTGCCATCCTTTCTGCATTCTCACAGTGATCTTAGCCACTTACATGACATTAAGTATAATTTGTACCCAAATAACTCTCATTGTACTATATCCATCAAGGACCTCTCCTCATTTATTTTGTATATTTTCTTTAACTTTTAAAATATTTTACCTAGAATGATTCACTGACTCTTCCCATTTTCTCAAAAACTGAACTCTTCAGTGCACTAGCCAGTTCTTTTTCATGCCTAATTTGTGACAATGATGTTTTCTCCCAAAATATGCCTACGTTCATTGAGCAAAGGTAGTTACCAGATATTGACTGAACTTATCAATTATTTTATTTTGTAAATTCCACAAGGGAAAACCTGTTCCCCATCCTCAGCTCCTGGACACCAACACTGGCCTTTTAGTTACTGATTACAAGCCTATTAATCAGGTGTCATAACCAAGCCCTTTCATTGCTTTTACTTCGTTAATTTCACTCATTAAATTCTCTAAAATACTACTCATCTCATCTGAATTCACAATTTAGAGAGCAAAGCTTTTATTTACTCAAATTACCACTAAAAACCTATCAACTCATTGAAGGAAGAGAATGTAGAAATAGAAATATCTCCAACATGCCTGAAAACATTACAAAATGAAAATGGAATAAAGTGCCGGGGAAAGCGATAGGTGCCAGTATGCTAATATGAAAGCAAAACCCTGGGAGAGAAGACACAGATTGATTTGTTTCAAAAAGCTGAAAGCATGCAATCTTCTCTACCACGTCTATTTATGTTTCAAAGAATAATTACAATAAATGCCTAGCAATGTCTTCTCCCAAACAGACTCCCATTTGTCACTAATCCTACTTTTGAATTTGTTCCTGAGAGTTCTGTGAACATTCCTTGACACCTAAAGAAAACCCAGTGACAATATCCTTAGCACACTGTTGTTTTTTTTTATATATAGAATCAGTGGACTTAAAAATATATATATATCAGTCAGTATACAGTATCGAGAACAATCACTACAGCAGTTACCCAGACTTCAGGCTTTAGATTCTATCTGAATTCCAAACTGTTTGAATAACACAGGTCAATTATTTTACTTCATTGTAATTCAGTTTGATCATAGGGATAATAATATTATAATCCTTATGTAATATCCATTACTTTCAATGGCAAAAACCGCAATTACTTTTGCACCAACCTAATAGCACCCACCTAATTGGTTTATTTCTAATGATTAAATGAGATAATACATATAAATTGTTTAGATGAGTGACTGGAACGATTACTCACTAAAAAGAAGCTTTTCATTCCTAAGTCCTTATTCTCTACCAGGAACTATTTTGTGTCAGTTGAAGGACTGTGACTTACACATTTTGGTGTTATTCATGTTGTAGTGCTGTAAGAATTCAATAAATGTTGAATAAGTGAGCTGAAATTTTCAGATATCAATGACTAAGAAATGATTCTGAAATTTTCCACTTGATTCACTACTCATAATGTAGAGAAATTAGATGGAAAAGAGGATTATAGTTATATTGCTTGTGCTGCTAGCAGTTCATATAATTTGAGAAAATTATTAATCATTTTGAAATATCTAAATAAATGAGCACAAATGAGCATGTGGTTGAATAATTTTAATTCCTACCTAATATTTATTAAACACTGATTTTCAAGCCAGGCATTACATTAGACATTATTGAGGCAAAGATGAACCAGATAAGATTTCTACCTTCATGAAACTTACAGTCTTCATGTTATAAGTCAGGTAAAAGAAAGCTGCCAAGCTGGGGAAAATGGGTGTTGTGCCATTAAATAAATGAGGAAAAGGTACAATGTAAGGCATTTGTCTTCAGAATGCCTCATCATTCATTGCATGTAGAAAAGTTTTTTTTTTAATATATAAAATGACATTCACTAATTCATAATAAATGTGACATGTTAGAATGTCTAAATATTAAAAAGTTTCATCTCTCATTTTTATATTAATAAAAACGAGAAAAGAGAAAGACTTAGGATTCCCCAAGGATCTTATATGCCCATCATTTTGCAAGCAGAGAAACTGACCGCCTGAGTTACTAAACAAGTCAGGCAGAGTTTAAACACCTCTCCCAATACCTTCTTCCCTCTAAGGACTTCAGTTGGTCACTATGTCAGCCAGTAACTGCCACTGCTTCAAACACTTTTCCTCCTTTATTGAGAGCTCACCCACAGAGACCCGGGCAGGCAAAGGCAGAGTTCACCTTTGCTTTCATCCTTGGCTGTGTCACGTACCTGTGCAAGTGGAATCCCCAGTTAGAGTGATCCCTGAGGCCAAGGAGTTCTATTACACAGCAGCAAGAATTGGTCAGCTATTTGCTCCTGGGAAAATCCTACTGCTGTGACTAATAAGTATTTCAAAAGAAATAAATGAGCATGTCATTCATTCTATGATTACAGGATGAGTTGCAAGGGAGTTGCTGGCCAGCAGGCCCTTTACGTAACCCTCAGTTACAGAGTTCTTTCCCTAAATAGTACAAATTGTCCCAAGACGAGATTAAATCCTTCTTCAACCACTATCATGGCAAATCTGGTGGAGGATCACAGCATACAGTTAGACAAAGGGAATCTTTGTTACATTTAGTGGGAAAGAAAGGTAGTATTTGTGCCACTCAAGTCAACAGAAAAAGTAGTTATATTTTATTATATTATAATTATGTAAGCTATAATTATAATTACAATTTCATGGGCAATACATGCAGTGATCATTCTTCCCAGAATATTAACCACATGCAAGAAGGCATATTGTATCAGGTTCTCTCTGAATTGGGATATGTAATCATTACTTACCACCACCAGCATTGCTATCATTGCAAAAGAAAACAGAATATAAAAATTTATGACCATAGCATTAATGATTTTTTTCTCACCAATATCTGGGACTTTCTGTATCCTAGCTCTTCCCCAAACTCTAGGTTGTCTATGACATCATCTGTGGAAATTTCCCTGGAAATGACCCCATTCTTTGAACTTTCTTAGCGTGTATTTTTTGTTTTGCTTCGGTTTTGTGACAGAGTTTCACTCTGTCTCCCAGGTTAGAGTGCAGTGGCACGATCTCAGCTCACTGCAACTTCTGCCTCCTAAGATCAAGTGATCTTCCCGCCTCAGCCTCCGGAATAACTAGGATTACAGGCCTGCACCACCATGCCCTGCTAATTTTTGTATTTTTTGTAGAGATGAGGTTTCTCCCTGTTGCCCAGGCTGGTCTCCAACTCCTGGGCTCAAGCAGTCCTCCCTCTTTGGCCTCCCAAAGTTCTGGGATTACAGGTCTGAGTCACTGTGCCCAGCCAGTATGTTTTTTGTACATCACTTATGAAATATATCACATTCACCTTGGACTCTAGATATTTACAAACTTATTTAACTTTATATAATGAATAAAATGTTCTTGAAGGTTAGATTGATGTTTAATTTACCCCGGTATAAATGACTTCATTATGTTAGGTATTCAGTAGATACACTTTTGATGAATGAAGAAAAGGGGAAGTTTAAGGACAAACAACCAGTGTATTGTTTTCACTCTATTAGTCAGTTGTCAACCCAAATATCCATCAGTGACAGACTGGATTAAGAAAATGTGGCACATATGCACCATGGAATACTATGCAGCCATAAAAAAGGATGAGTTTGTGTCCTTTGTAGGGACATGGATGCAGCTGGAAACCATCATTCTCAGCAAACTATCGCAAGAACAGAAAACCAAACACCACATGTTCTCACTCATAGGTGGGAACTGAACAATGAGATCACTTGGACTCTGGAAGGGGAACATCACACACCGGGGCCTATCACGGGCAGGGGGAGGGGGGAGGGATTGCATTGGGAGTTATACCTGATGTAAATGACGAGTTGATGGGTGCTGACGAGTTGATAGGTGCAGCACAGCAACATGGCACAAGTATACATATGTAACAAACCTGCACGTTATGCACATGTACCCTAGAACTTAAAGTATAATAAAAATATATATATATAAAAAAAAATAAGTCCCACATTTTTAATATAATTAACATATTATTATTGTCTATATATGTTCTACCAGCTTTTTTTTAGTGGAGCAAGACTTCCTAAGCATTGTGTCAGAAATAACATACAGAAGCCAGCAACAAGTAGCATGGTGTTGTCTTCAGAGTTTTTATAGACCCACCTCTTATTGGTTCATTGGGCCTCATCTTGATGTTTCCATCTTTGGTTTCTTCATTCTCATTTGTTGTACTCCAGTTCTCAAAATTTTGAGTAGAATTATCTAGCCTCTCTTTTTACTGATGATTCTGTGTGCTTATTTATTTACCTTTCAACTTTCAGTTCCTTTGCTTGTGACATAGCCATAGCTCTAGACAAGAGATACTCTTTCAAACAGCCCTAACTCTGGGGGTGGAGGCTTGGTAAAATGTCCATGTCAGTATCTTTTCTGCCAATGGAAAGGAATTCAACATACATATAAAAAGTTTGATTTACTTTATCGTACCAAATATGTAAAATATCTGTATATTTATGTCTACTTTATACACTGCCTACTTTCAAAAATACATTTAAAATAAGAGAACATTAGCATACACAGACAAGCAATTTAGTTTTATGCTAAACATTTATGCTAATGCAGTTATTCAGACTGATCCTTAAGATTAGTTTTGACTCCCAAGGTAAAAAGGAAAATATGATGGTTCACATAATTATCTGATCGAAAAAATCAATTTTTTTCCATTTAGATAAACATTTTTTCTATTTCTAAATTCAAATAGGATTATAAATCTTCATGTGAGAAACACTGATAAAAACATATTTAATAATGATTTTATAGAAGACAAAAAATTTTCATTAATGCATTTATGACTGTAGAAGTCAATGATATTATGCCAATGCCTAACTGAATAAAGACAGCTGGTAATGAGCTAAAAATTATAGACATTTCTGGTGCTCAAATTCATATGAGTATAGATGGAAAATCTGTAAAAACCTAAGACTAGTATGTCAGGTAAATAAAATTTCTCATTGCAAAATTGTATCAATTCAACATTCTTTACCCAGAAAAAAATATTATTCACATGAGAGAGTGAAATAAAAACATTTTTAGATAAATAAAAGTTGAGCTAAGTTTCCTGTACTACAACATATACTAAAAGGAGGTCTTCAGGCTAGAGAGAAATGTCAGCAAATGTAAAGTCAGATCTACAGAAAAGAATAAAAAGCATCAAGAACAGTAGCTATGTGCAAATGTTGAAAACTTTCTCTTATTTTAATTCTTTGAAAAAAACTTTGAGCATTTAAAACAAATATATTGTGGAGTTTATAATTTATGTATTAATAAATTATGTGCGAAAAGAAAGAAAAGGCTAGGGTTAGGTCTAATTATTGTCTAAGGTTTTTATACTTTATATATGGGATAAATATTAATTCTAGTTAGAGCCTGACATGTTATGGCTGATAAGCCAGATGGAGACAAAAAGAAATACTAAAAATATGTAATTAATACACAAAAATAATAAAAAAAAAAAAAACAAGAAAAGAGATGAAAAAGAACAATTAAAAGATGGGACAAACACCAAATATGTAGCAAGGTTGCAGACCTAAATCAAGCCATACCAATAATTACATTAAAAATGGAGTAAACACTGTCAACAAAAGACAGATACTGTCAGATGAGGTATGAAAGGATAATTACATATACTTGATCCACTTACAAAAATTCAGATAGGTTAAAAGGAAAATGAAGGTAAAAAAGCATATCATGCAAATACAGGCAGTATAAGAAAGCTGGTGTAGCTATAACAATATTAGACCAATTTGACTTCAGGATGAGAAATATTACCAGCAAAAGAGAATGACTATTTATACAATGAAAGGGCAATTGAGTAGAAGATACAAAAATTGTAAATGTTAAAACATACGGAGAAAAAATGAGCAGATCTAAAAAGTAAAATTAGATAAATTGTTAATCATAGCTGAATGTTTTAACACCCACTTTTATTATTGATAAAATTAGACAGAATCAGTAAAAATGTAGAATATTTGAACAGCATGATCAACCAAAGTAACTTAAGATTTATAAGATATTAGCCCTAAAACTACAGTATTTATACTATTTTCAAGTTCATATGAAATCTTTTTTAAGTTAATTAATATTCTGGGCATAAAATAAGTTTTTAATACTTTTAAAAATTAAATTGTATAGATCATTTTCATTATAATGAAATTAAATTATAAATCAATAAAAATAAGATACTAAGAAGCCTGAAATATTTCAAAATTAAAAGCATTTTCTAAGTAACATATGGTCCATAAAGAAAAAAATATATATATTTCAAGCGAATTTTTAGTTTAAAAAAAAAAACACGCTGAAATTTGGAGGACACATGCCATAGAGGAAGATTGATAACTTTAAATGTCTATATTACAAAGAAGAACAACTTAAAATCAATAACATATACAACAATAAGAGGACATCTTAAAAATAATAATTATTATTCTATGGCAAGAAAACAAATACAAATTCACATTCTTTGATTTTGTTTACGTGAAGTTTAAGACTATGAAAACCTTAAAAAAATATGAAATAACAGTTGCCTATAGGAGTTGGAAATGCCTGGAATAGGGCATGAGGGAAGTTCCAATAGTAATGAAAATATTCTATATGTTGGTTAAGATTTTTGCTATTTGGGTGTGTACATTTGTAAAAGCTCATTGAATTATATCCTTAAAGTTGGGGCACTTAACTGTGAACTTTACAAAAATGAAAAAGAAGGGACTGATAAGATGCAAACAAATCTCGAATTTCAAAAGAAACCTAATCACACTCTTAGAATTGCCACATCACATTTCCACTTGAATTCCAAAGCTTCCAATAATCAAACAGTATCTGCTGGCTTTGAATTTAAAGTCTTCATTCTTCGGCTAATTTCAGTGATTGTGTGATGATAAAAGGAGAAAGTTTTTTTTATGACATTATTGATGCACTTAGGGCATAGCTCTCAAAAACTATTTTTCTCATGTTTATTTTCTAGTAGACTTTTTAACCGTAGAATAGCTTCATTTCAACACCTGTCAGTGAGCTTATTTTAAAGAGTTCAGCATTATGACAGGCTCACCGTGCTCCCAAATAACGGCAAAACTGATGTGCAGGAGATGGTTATATAATTTTGCCCATTCGAACACTGGACAATGTCAGCTGAAAACAATTATTTGAATTTTGACCTAGATGATATTGAGCAGTAATTGAAGAGCAATTTCCATTGTTTTTTGAAACCCCTTTAAGGTTTCAGTAATGTCATATATCAGCCATAGGAAGATGCTATATTCCTGACTTCCATGACATATATAAATAAATGTAAAAAAATATATATTTTAAATAATAAATTTGTATTCCAAGTGGTGTGAAATAAAAATAAATAAATGAAAGAAATGTAAATAAATTACATTTCCAGATGAAAAAGTTGATTTAGTTTTAAATATGTGGTATATGTATATAACTGTATATAGAAAATATATATTATATATTATAACAGCATATATATACACAGTATATATACAGTATATATATGTGTGTGTGTATATATATGCTAAAAACTAAATCCAAATCCAATATATTTCATTTTAAATACACTGTATAAAACTAAATACAGTGTATAAAACTAAATACAGTGTATTTAAAACTCAATCAACTTTTTCATCTGGAAAATGTAATTTATTTTTATTTTGTACCCATTGGAATACAAATTTATCCTGTCAACATGCTCAAATTAAAGACATATTTTAATCATTCTTACATGTTTCCTTTTTTCTGTCATGAGTTGATTGCAACATTTACCTATTGAATAAGAAAACAATGACTTGAGGTTTCAATATTCAATATTCAATGAAAACAACAATAAAACAACAAAAGGAGTGATGCCTGAATGACGTAGTCTCTCTCTTGTTATTATTATTATCACTATTATACTTTCAGTTCTGGGGTACATGTGCACAACGTGCAGGTTTGTTACATAGGTATACATGTACCATTTTGGAATGATGAGTTGATGTGTAGTCTCTCTTTTTTTAACTGCTACTGAAACAATTGTGAAAAATAAACTAGTGTTCAAATAAGGCCAGGGACCTATATGGTGGTCTTGCTTTTAGTGTAGATTACAATACTTTTAACAACATATTTTTTCCTTCTCACACAGTAGCAGTAACAATCTCTGTATATTATAAAGTGTACGTCATGTGTTTATATCTTAGAGTGTTTCTCATTTTCCAAATAAAGTAGTCATGTTGGGCTTGACCCTCCTGCCATTACTCTAGCAGTGTTCTCCAAAATCCCTAATGATTTCAATAGGAGTTATAGAATCTGTCCCCGTAAAGAGTGTTTCCACCTTTGTGCTGAGCTCAGGAAGAGGTTAATTATGAAGCAAAATGAGATATGAGCCAAAGAGCAGACTGGTGGTGGGTCCTCCCCTAACCAAAGTGGCATTTATTTTAATATTGTTTTGATCCATAAACCAAACTTTCTTTTTTATATAGCAGAAGTAGACATAGACTGAACAGCTTATAAATGATTAAGCTGAAATACATGAAATCTTCAGGCCAGTCCAAAGCATTTAAGCACTGACAAATCTGAAAGAGTGGGAAAGAAAAAAATCTGCATGTTTGGTATCGAGTAAGATATACTGGTAACATCCCAACTTCAGCCTCTATATTATTTTACCATCATCAAAATTTGACTATATTTTATATAGGTTTCTTCCTTGGCCAAAAGGTTTTTGCAAAAAAATGGTATCACTCAGTTATTCACTTATTCTCCATATATATATTTTAGTTTCTTTCATATGCCAGGAATTATTCTACATGGTATAAAGACAGTGAAGAATAAGACAGTAAAAGTCCCTTTCCTCATGGGACTCTTATTCTGGGAGAAGAGATTGGTCAAGAAATAGCAAATATGTAACATAAATTTAGAGTGAAATCTCCTTTCATAAGGTGGTATTTATGGAGAGACATGAAGGAAATGCATAAGAAAGCAAGATATCTGAAGGTAGAGCATTCCAGGAAGAGAAAATAAGTGCAAATATCTTGAGACAAAATATACTTGGTTTATTAGAGGAGCGGTGAATAAATTAAGAATGGCCAGAGTGAGGTGACTAAGGAAGAGAGTGGGAGGAGATGTGTTCAAAATGGAGGTACTGAATAGATCATGAATGGGTTTGTATCTTATAGTGAAGACTATGAAGTCAATTTTCAATGAGATGGGAGGAGATTGGAAGATGTGAAGTAGAGTAAGATGGTTTGATTATTCTGTCTGCTATGTAGAGAAGTGACTTTAAGGGGTAAGAGTGGAAACAGGAATACCAATTACAAGTTCTGTCAGTGTAGAAAATGAAAAATGAGTCTAGCTATTTTAAGTTTGAAGAAATTTGATGGAGGGAATTAGGAGCTTACATATTCTATGGAATGATTAAAGGAGTAAGCTATAGCCTGACTTCTGCCATACAGGAATCAGAAAGCTAGAGTCAAGATGTTGGTTATCATTCGCGATGCCACAACTGCCTTTCCATACTCAGGAAATTAGAGACAGGTCCCTACGACACTGCTGCAGAAGAAAACTCATTTTCCATAAATTTGCTAGTGTTAAAGGAAAAATAAAGCCAAAGACTCAGGAAGATATCTGAATTCAGAAAGACTCTGTCTTTACAATTTTGAGCCGACATATCTAACTGAAAAAGAAAAATCACATTTAAGAACTCTTACTGCAATGAGTCTGAAAAATGTGGTTTTTAATTTTCAGTCCTTCCAGAAAAGGAAAGCACTCTAGAATAAAGGCAGGATGAAGATGAAACAAGCTTGTATCCATTATACTATGCATCCGTTATGCTATCTAGGAGGGAGAAGATGGTGGTTTGGACTAAACTGGGTGCCGTGGACATGGTGAGCAGTAGACACAGTCAAAATCTTGATAAATTTAAAGAGAGAGCTAAAAGAGCTTAGTGAAAAACTTACTAAATGTGGAATATAAGGAAAACAGTAGATTCAGGGTTTATTCCTCCTTTTTGGTCTTATTAACTGGATGAATGGTAGTCATTTCCTGAGCTGGGGATGACGGGATGAGGATGGAAATCAGAGTTTCTGCCTTGGCCACTTTAAGTTTGAAATGCCAGTAATTAGATATAAGATGGTTGAGTAAATCTGGGTAACAGGAAAGAAATGTATTTGCGTGGCATGTGCATATGAATGGCATTTAAAACCATGCCAGGGTGAAACTACTTTGAAAGTGAGGGTGAAAAAAGAAGGAAATTAAGAGCAAACCCTGTAGCACTCCAACACTGAGACAGCAGAAAGAGAAGTAGACCTGGAAAAGGAAACTGAGTACAGGCAGCCACTGGGGAAGGGTAAGCCCAAGAGAATGCAGTGTCCAAGGAGTCAAGTGAAGACATCTTTTTAAGAAGGAGGGAATGATCACCTGTGTTAAATGCTTAGCATCAAGGAAAGTGAAAATTGAGAAGTGGCAGAATCTCCATTCTAGCCATGAATTCAGCTAGTGGAGAAGGCAAGGGTTGAAACCCGGAATCAGTTGGAAAACTGGAATTTTATATAAAGCAGACTAAATTTTAGTCATGGAATATGACCATAAGTTCAGAATCTAGGGACAAGAAAATGGGATTCACGGCATAGAGATGAAAGAAATGCCATGTAAATATTCTCCACACGGCTTAGTTGACTTCTCAATAAATCTGTTTCAGAGGTATCAGCATTTACAACAATAGTAAGATACAGTATCACATGTAATTTTATGAAGGCTGTGAATATATTCATTTAGTCATGTATTATTTATTGAAAATTTACTAGGTGCCAGGCACTAAAAAAAACTTAGAAATTATATATGAAGATTACTGGATAACACAATACTGGTATTTTGGAAGATAAAGATATATAATTGTGTACTATAGTTGTGAAAAATTGCTTATATATTCTGTTTTGAAGATATAGTTCCAAATAAACTTGATCAATTAAAATTAATAACTACCAGTATAACATATTGTTTGTAATAGAATCCCACTTTATCCCCATGATGTCTCATAACATTAAGTTTTTATTATCAGTAATTTATGGATAAAGATACACAATTTGAAGACATTTTAAAATTTGCCCAAGGCTATATAGCTACTAAATAATAGAGCAAGTGTTAGATACTAGGTCTTCTGACTCCAAACCCAACCCCATTAATCTTTCATCCTTGTCTAATCTGTTTACAATATTTGGGGTGTAGAGGGTAAAAGTTAAGGAGAGAAATATTTGGAAATATATTGTTCTCATATAGTTTTGTTTAAATTTATTTACTTAAACTTAGCGTCTTCAGCCTTTCTCGTGTTGTTGAAAAATGGCTGTCATGTAAAAGTGTGGTAATGGAAGGTTTTTGAAAAAGAGAGAAAAATGCTGATGAACATCCAATGAGGAAGAGGACTAAAGACTGTTCATTAGACTGAAGATTCTTAGTGCTTTGGAGAATATTCATTGTTGTTGTAGCTGCCTTTCTAAAATGGGAGGTTTTATGTTCACTGTGATGCTAAGTAATTGTGCTTTTCATGTGTTAGGTAGCACCAATGCTTAGAAGCTGAATAAAATGAAACTCACATAGGTGTTATTATCGTAGGATTTTTACCCTAACTACCTGAATACATTGATTGCTGCTTTAGAAAAGAATCTTGGTACTCAGTAAGACTATGAGTTTGTGACATCTACAAAAATAAAACTGACACAAAATGTTGACAGTGAAAGTTGAATGGACAATCTCCATTCTGGAAACTCAACATACAAGAGTTTTCTCCAGTTTAATTACAAACTATGTTTTTGATATTACCTCGCAAAGCCCAGAGAGCTGAGGCTAAGCCCAATCAACTGCAGTGATGTTTGATATAGTATTAACTTATGTGGGTGACTACACAGTCACATTTACCTGTACATGATCAATTGTTGAGATTAAAAGAAATAGTAGTGATTTATATTATAGTATATTTGGTGCAATTGACAACTGTTTATGAAACACATTGTATGGCATTTGTCATTTTGTAGTCACTTTGATGAAAATATAAAAGAATGAAACTTTTAATCTATTTTAAAGTTATCTTTGCAATTCATGAAATCAGAACTATTTTGCTTATAGTTTGAAATCTTTCATCTTGCACAGTTTAGATTTTTAAGCATTTGTGCTTCTCAAATAATTTTGAACTGTGTTCATTCACTGATGTATTTAACAAATGATTATGGTGCTGGAGTACCCATTATGTGCCATATATTACATTGGGTGCTATGGATAAAGTAATAAAGACATATAAGGTCCTATAAACTAAAATCTGCATTCCAGTAGGCATACATTGGAATTTTTTGAGATGTAGAATTTTTAAGGATACCCAGTATCTTTCTAAACCCCAGAATTACATATATTACCAGACAATGAGAAAAGATATACACCACACTATTGTTTAAATCATCATGATTCCAAGCTATGGTTTGTTGACCATAAAAAATTAAGTGTGGGACAGAATTAGCTCATTGAAAAATGTCTTCCTATCTCTCCCTGCTTAATATCCACACACTATGGCCCTACAGTAGTCCCAGCCATTGCTTATCAGTACAACCAGGCAAACTGATAATCAAGCAGCCCGTTTCCTGACATTTCAACTGACGGCCAGTTCATATACCAGGATTTCATTCTAGTCACTATTATAGTCACTATATTTCTGAAGGCCAGCCCATATTAAGTTATGGAACTGATTGGGATTGCATCAATAAGACAAAGAGTATTATTTTCAGGACCTTCTACATGCTTATTATTGTTATAAAAATCTGTTCATTAAAGAAAATTTGGAAAATAAAGTGCAACAGTAGATAGACAAAAAATATTGCTAGTCCCATCATTCAACCACAACCACTGCTCACATTATGATGTATTATTTTGACTTTTTTCTACACATAAGCTTGATTTATTTATTCTTTAAATCTCTATCTTTTCTTTTTTATTCATAATACTATGTGAGACCCTCTCAATCAGTGTTCATGGTTACAATTTCCTACTTAGCAATTTTCAGAGATGTTCATCAGGTTGGTCAACATATAGATGAAGAAGGAAGTGGTTACAGATATGAGACAGAGAGAGTGAATCTTCCTCCCTCCCTCCCTCCCTCCCTCCCTCCCTCCCTCCCTCCCTTCCTTCCTTCCTTCCTTCCTTCCTTCCTTCCTTCCTTCCTTCTTTCCTTCCTTCTTTCTTTTTGAGATGAAGTTTTTCTGTTGTTGTCCAGGCTGGAGTGCAATGGCGTGATCTCAGCACACTGCAACCTCCACCTTCTGGGTTCAAGCGATTCTCCTGCCTCAGCCTTCTACTACTGGGATTACAGGGGCTCACCACCATGCCCAGCTAATTTTTTTTTTTTTTTTTTTTTTAAGCAGAGACGGGGTTTTCATCATGTTGGTGAAGCTGATCTCAAACTCCTGACCTCAGGTGATCCATCCACCTCAGCCTCCCACAGTGCTGGGATTACAGGTGTGAGCCACCACGCCCAGTCAAGAGAGTGATCATTCTTAGTGTCACATTTGATGCCACATAAACACTTGTTATCTGCCCTTCAACCCTGGGGCTCTTGTAAGCTCAATTCATAATAAATAAAGTCAATATTTTTTAAAGAAAAAATTCTAACTAGAAAGTTTCTATAAGTTCTCTTTTAAAATTAAACTTTTATTTTAAGTTCAGGGGTACATGTGCTAGTTATATAGGTAAACTTGGGTCATAGGGTTTTGTTGTATAGATTGTCACCTTGGTATTATGTCTAGTACCCATTAGTTATTTTTACTGATCCCCTCCCTCCTACCACCTTCCACCCTGCAATAGACCCCGGTGTGTGTTGCTCCCCTTTATGTGTCCATGTGTTTTCATTATTTAGTTCCCATTTATAAGTGAGAACATGCATTATTGGGTTTTCTGTTACTGCGTTAGTTTGCTAAGGATAATGGCATCCAGCTCTTATTACTGCTCTTCCACAGTAAATCAGAATGCTCCTTCTGTGTCACTCTTGGCTATATGTGTACCTGTGCATTACTTAGCATTCTTGTAGATAACAGACTATTCTGTTTTAATCACGAATGTATGATTAAAACATAATAGAGTGTTTACAAAGTTACTGGAAGAATTAAAGGAACAGACATTAGGCTGAGCTGCCAAAATCAACTCCCCAAATCACACCACAGATCTAGCAAAGAGATGGCTGCC
Source organism: Papio anubis (assembly GCF_008728515.1). Lineage (NCBI taxonomy): Eukaryota > Metazoa > Chordata > Mammalia > Primates > Cercopithecidae > Papio > Papio anubis. Next base: position 71,786,987 of record NC_044983.1, read on the forward strand.
ATTGACAACCTCTAAACCATGCTACTTTCCTGTGACCAGGATTTCATTAGAAACTCTTTCTCACTAACTCTTTCACCAGCAAAATGGACACCCTACATTTAGAACCTCCCCTCATGTAGCTAACTTATAAATAAAAGGCTTGCATGAGTGTGTCTGATTGAGAAATGTTAAGTTCTTATGTCAGTATCCTAGTATCAAAGAAGGTTGAGAAATGGAGACTTTTCCCCAGTTATTTTTATTCCCCTTGGAAAAACAGGATTCACAATGTGAGGAACTAAAAAGGTGTAGAACGTGCTTTGACCATTTCAATTGTGGATATTCACAATGATCTGTTTCTGTAATTGAACATAAGCAATGAGGAGATAGAAAGATAAGAAAAATGCATGTAGTCTCTACATTCACCTAAGTGTCACTTAAGTGTCAAAGTATTGCCAGTTCTTAAAGTCACCAAGTCCTTTCTCCCATGGCACATATGTGCTGCATAAGTACCTGTGTTAGAATTGGGTCTTTTGTCAGTTGCCATACTGTTCCTGGCATCGTCACAGTGTTCCATTCTTCAAACCTATTAGTAATTCCCCTCCAACAGGTCAAACTCCATATTTTTAATGTTTGTTTGTTTTAGCTTTTTTCAGACACCCTTTCTCAAGTATTCAACAAATATTTGTTGAGTCTTTAACAAGTGCCAGACCATGTACTAGCTGCTGGTGACACAGCAGTGAATAAAAGCTTGTCCCCTTAAGGAATGTACATTCTAGCACTTGGCAAATAATAAACAAGTCAAATATATATCTCAGGTGGTGATTAACATAATGAAAAAGGGACCCAGTTAAGGGTGGTTATAATCCTATTTTACATAGTTTCATTGTAGGATTTTTCTTTCTGGTAATTTAAAGAGAGTCCTGAACAAAGTAAGGGAGTGAGCCAAGTACATGCTAAAGGAAGGAGCATAACAGTCCTGAAAACTGAAAATGGAGCATCTATTTACTGAGTTGGGTAAGATTAGAGGAATCAAGATGGAGGGGAATGCTGTGAAATATTTTACATGGTTTGTACAGAAGAGCTACTAAAATCGAAGTGGAGATGCCATGTCAAGCAGATACTGGATATGTGAATTTGGAGTTAAAATTTTGTTATATGTAATTCTCATCTGTAATTAGATGAGATTACCCAAAACAACTGGACCCTAAAACTACTGGACATCCCATTATTTAAAGAAGGAGAACGTAGAAAAGGAAACTGCTAATAAGATGGAGGAAATAAGACTGAGTGGTGCAGATGCCCTGTCCCATATACTTTAGTTCACCTGAAGCTTCAGGTTCAGAGTGTATCCAACTGGTAACAACTTCCCAGGTATGTGCCACACAATTTCTCAGAAGGTTCCAGTGGGTACCAGTGTCCCATGAGGGGAATCTTGCTGGTTCATAAAACTTCTGGTGATTTTTGTCACTTTCCAATTTCACTTTCTCCACTTCCATAACTGTGCTTCTGCTTACCTACAAATAAATTACCTGTACACAGGTCCTGCCTCCTGATCTACTTTGTGAGGGACCCAAGCCAAGATAATTGATAATCTTGATTAGATCTACTTTGTGAGGAACCCAAGCCAAGATAATTGATAATCTTGACTACAGCTGTTTTTTGTGAGTGATGGGGAAAATGATAAATATAAGGAGTTTAAAGAGAGGAAGTACAGACATGTATACTAACAACTGCTTCAAACGTTTTTTATCTGAAGTGGAAAAGAGGAACAGAAGGGGGAGGTTGAGGCAATTATTTTCCTATTTGTTGGTGGAATATATTGAGGCACGTTTTATGATGATGAGAGCTATCTGGCAGCTAGAGAGTAGTAGATATGAATATGGTAGTATGTGAAATTTCTTTTTTGAAACACGTCTTCTGCAGAGAGTAAAGAACGGGGAAAATATATTCAGAGAAAGAGGCCAAGGTGTAAAATAGTTTTCTAGAAGAGTAAGAGAGTGAATGACTATTGTACTACGTAGACTTTATAGCCACTTGAAATTAGTAGTCATAGATTTGCTGTGAAACTTGTCAGGATGCTCATTTACCTTTCTTTGACAAAGATCAGTTCTCTTTGAACAGGTGTTAAGTGGGTAGAAACTTGGATTTTAGAAACTTTGCATATTTTCTAGGTACATGGAAAGCTATGGAGTTGTATACATATCAGTGATTATAAAGTTGAATAATAGATCCAGGTGAGAAAAGGAGCAAATGGTAAGATAAATCAATTAATTGTGGGATTTAATGTGATCAAATAACAGTTTGAGTACAATATTAGAAGACAATTATTTGAAAATATAGGGGATGATGCTCATAGAACAGGATCCTTGAAAGTGTGATTCTACTGGGGAAGAGATAAAAGAGGTTGCACTTACCAGTATCATACAGAGCTGGGACCTCTCTTCGTCCCTGACATTTAGGATCAAAATCTGGTATATTTTAATGTCACCTGACTCCTACTGGGGCTACCTACCACAGTCAATCAGACCTGTTTTCATTCATCTTCAATCCAAAAGTGAACATGGTTCACATTCTTTTCTTCAGGATATCCTCAAATATCATTAAATCCTATTAGGACAGTCGATATAAATGGATATTTCCAGTGTTTCATTTCTTCCTCCTTTGATACCCAACTCTTGTACAGCAGGGAGCACTATAACTGTTAGACTCTAACCTACATTGATATTAAGTGGCAATTTGCCTATCATGTAATGTGTGTTCAGTAAATATTTATTAACTGTTGGCTCTTGACCCACATGACATAATCACATGAAACCAGAGACAATATAAATTCTTCAGATTTTCATGAGTGGAACTAATCTCTTCCTTCACATGCACTAGAAGGGAGAGAAGATAAAGAATAATATGCTGGCATTGTCATTCCATTATCAAAGCTGGAGTTGAAGATGATTTCTGCAACTAGCTACCGTTTTCTTCTTGGAGACACAGGACAATGCAGAGAAGGCAACGATAGCAGCAATTCTTTTTAAGGATAATTTCAATCCTTTTTGGTATAGCTCCAAGATGTTAAAAAAAATTAAAGTCACTAATAAAACCAATTAAGGTATTTGAGGAACTGTGACCAAAAAAATCTAATAACTTTATTTTATTTTGCATTTTCCATTTCCTTTGGCTATTCTTCAAAAGCATCCAAATTAATGGGAAATATTCCAGTTATTTATTGCTGGTACAATTTTCTTTAGTCTGGTGATAAAGGAGATGGTAGCAAGAAAAGCATTTTTCATTGATCAGAATAGAATGAGAGAAACCTTTGTATTTATGGGAGTACTAATGCAAATTTCCTGAAGAAAATGAGATTTTTATTATCTTAACATTTTGTATAACTTAAACATATATATGTATACATATACATATATGTATAACATATAGGTATACACATACACATATGTATGTATACATATACATATATATGTTATACATACCTATAGAAACAAATATTTATACTCTCTTAAGAACAGACATGAGTATTAAGCACAAATTGTTCTTCGATGGTAGAAATAAAATTCAATATAAATACGCTCTGTAGTGCAGAATGAGATTTTCTGTTACCAACAATTACACAGGAAGTTTTCAAGCAGCATATGAATAGCTCTCATGCAGAGGCCACTACTTGGAATTCTTGATGAAGGAAATAAATGGTAACAAATCAAGTAGGCTAGATATATTTAAATGCATGTAAAGACTTCCTTATTTAAAACCAGATTTCTGAAGCTTTGAAATCTACGAACAACACAGAAAAAGCAAAAGCAATAATATTAGTATAAGCTATATGAAAATATGAGATGTACATTAACCTGAAATATAGTCTTCATTCCCCAGTTAACTAGGAGTCATTCTGTATGAGCACAAACTCTCAGATCTTTCTTTTGAGAAATTCTAATACTTCCAATATTTGAGGAGGGTGGGTAGCTAATTCAAAAGTGTATTATTATAAAGATCTTTATGTGATAATATTTCTATGATTTCTTATAATGTAAAGGGAAATGAACAGTTATGGGAAATTTAGTGACATATATGAAGACAAACAACAGTTGATGGAAAGATCTAAAATATTTTATCCTTTGCTTAGCTCCTGATCTCCCACAAGGAAATGAGACCATTAGACCTAATTGTCACCAAGAGGCGCAGAAGAGGCCAAGCTATGATTTCAGTGAAACTGGGCACAAGATTCAAAGAAATTATCTACCATTTTCTTTAATATTTGCATAAATCTAGAGCTAATCTTTTTCACTTTTTCAAAAAGCTATATATGTACATGTCATTCCTCATCAAGCAGTATGCTTTTAAGGAAAAGGATATTTTCTTCATAATTTAACTTATCCTACAGAACCTAGCACTATGTTTTCGTGCAAATGGGTTTTCAGCAAATGTTGTTAGAATTGGATTAGATTAAATATTGTCAAATAAAAGGCTAAAATCTAAAATAATAATGAATGCAGAGATTTCAATCATTAACTAATAAGTCTCAAGTGATCTCCAACTAAGTAGAAGAGAGTAATTTATAACTGACACTGAAATAAAAATTAAGATGGAAATAATTATGGATTAGTTTTAGCAAAGAAATTAGAAAGTTAAGGATATAAATTTTTAGAGAACTTTACTCACAAATTGGAGGCTAATGAAAATAGTGAGTGATGAAATGGAGGGTGAGTAAACAGTCTAAACCTGAAACATTTGGGGAGCAGTGCCAGTTTAAAATAGATCATTAAATATTATTTTATGGAAGGAGAATAAGATGACCAAAAACTTGGGGAAGACAATATGTTTGTATTCTTGTATTAAAGAATGCTACCCACTGAAATGGTTGGAAGATTATACTAAATGGAAAGTCAATATAATAATATATCACAGGAAGACAGGATATAGTCTATCTAAGGAAATTTAGATAAGAGAAGAATTGTAAACATATTGTAATTTGGGGTTCCACCTAATTTTTCCACTTACACTTCTAAGCACATCTTTAAAAAATTAGCTAAAAAACATTACAGTGAATTTTTCAGTTAAAACAACTTCTCATTATGGCAAATTATCTTCTACTCACCTAAATTCTAGGCGTATGCTGTTCACTCGGAATATAGGACTTTCTGTATTTCTCAGAGTTGAGAAATTCTGATTTATTTAGAAATATTTATTTATATAGTGTTTTCTTATGTTCCAAGCTTTCTAAGTGTTTTCCAAAGATTCATTCATTTAATCCTTATAATAACCTTATACTAGAAATACAATTATTATTATTATCTCTCTTTACCAAAGAGGGAACATGATGCATACAGAAGGTAATAACTTGGCCACAGCTGCATAAACAGTAAGTGGTGGCTCCAGGTTCCCGGGTCAGGCAGATTAGTTCAGGAAGAAGAGCCACCCACTTGCAATGCTCTGTTGCTCAGTCACAAGTAGAGTAATAATGATTTATGTATGACCTCTGTGTGTAAAGCAACAACTTTATATTTTTAATGAACATCATTGGAACTCATACCTCAGAATGAATGTTCTTTCAAAAAGCACTCAATTCAGATACTGTACATTTAGTTCAATGAAGCTGGCATTTACCACATTATTTGTGAAACACATTTCTCACCATTAGAACAAGTTTCAAATTCCAACAATAAAATCAGTAAAATATCATGTTGTACTTAACAAGCACATACATCTTATCTGTCAATTTAAAAATTTATATTAAATAATACATTTTAAAATTTAATATTGTTATTTAAAAATCTCTTCCTTTCTACCTTTTAAGCCATCAAATATTTTCTAATGAGGTTCCCATCATTGGAATCAAGGCATGATTAGCTTGAATATTTTTTGACATGATCCTAAATCAAATTAATTCTCTAATACTGAAAATTTTTTGCCATAAGTGATATTTCTTAAAAAATTTTCAAGGGTGTTGTACACAATACTGTCTGTAAAGGGCCAAGTATCATGCCCATTACAAACTAAAACAAACAAAAAGTTTATTCCTCAGTGGCCACCAGTTGCATTGCTTCTTTCTTTTAGAAGCTGCTTTCAGTCATCCTTTCCATTTTCTCTACCTCTGTCTTATTCTGAGAGACTGAAAGATTATTGAAGAGCTTAAGCTTCAGGTCCTGTCTGAGTTTTCTATTGCTGCTGTAACAAACTACCAAACATTTAGTGGCTTATAACAACACACATTCATTTTATGTTCAAAATCAAGGTATATTCCCAAAATCAAGGCAGCACCAAATTCCTTCTGGAGATCCTAGAAGATAGTATTTCTTCGCCTTTTCCAGTTTCTAGAAAGGTCTTCTACATTCCTTGGCTTATGGCCCCTTCCTGTATCTTCAGTGAGCATCATTTCAACTTCTGCTTCCATTATCAGATTTTCTTTTTCTGACTCTGATTCTCCTGTATTCTTCTTTGTCTTAGAAAAATTCTTGTGATTACCATAAGCCCACCTGAATAATCCAAGATGATCTCCCCATGTCACGATCTTTTACTTAATCACAGCTAGAAAGTCTCTTTTGACATGTAAAATAACATATTCACTGATTTGAGGATTAGGAGGAAGAAACCTATGGAGGCCATTATTCTGTCTACCAGAAGGCCAGATAGCCTGAGTTATAAGCCTGGTTCTACTATTCATTTACTGCTTATTTTTTTAAGCAAATTATTTAGCCTTCCCTAATGCAAATCTTCTCATCCAGTTAAGAAGACTCATAATAGTATATAGTAAGATTCCAGTGAGGATTAGATAAGATTGTACTTGTATATAGTCTTAATGCCTGTCAAATAGTGATGTAGTTTGGCTATGTATCCACCCTAATCTCATCTTGAATTGTAATTCCCATAATCTCCATGTGTATGGGAGGGACACAGTGGAAGGTAATTCATCATTGGGGCGTTCATCCTCAAACTGGTCTCATGATAGTGAGTGAGTTTTTGCCAGATCTGATGGTTTTATAAAGGGCATCTTTTGCTTTGCTCAGTACTTGTTGCTGCCGCCATGTGAAGAAGGACTTGTTTGCTTCCCTTTCCAGCATGACTGTAAGTTTCCTGAGGCCTCCCAAGCCCTGCAAAACTGTGCATCAATTAAACCTCTGTCCTTTATAAATTACCCAGTCTCAGTTATGTCTCTATTAGCAGAATGAGAATGAATGAGTACAAAGAGTATTAAGTCTTAGCTATTATTATTTTAATAATAAGATGCAATAATAATACAGTCTTAGCTATTATTATTTTATTAATCTCATCTGATACAAATGCACATTAACCAACCCTATAGAAATAAATGCATAAATGCATAAATCTAGAATGTCCACATGTTAATTCACCATAAGGGATACAATCTTGGGATTAACAATACTGTTATTTAGATAAACCAACAAAGAAGGCAAATTATAATCCGAAGTTGGCTTAATGAGTCCAAATCAAAGAAGAGCAGAGATAAATCAATGTATGTCCATGATTCAGGGTTTCTTTCAACTAAATCCTTGTTATTGAAAGTGGACAAGCTATGTCAGCATCACCTGGCAGCTTATTATCCAGAGTGCCAAACCCCACTCTGCATACTCTATTATGCAGAGTGCCAAGCCCCACTTCTCATGTGAAGAACCTTCACATGAGAATCTGAATTCTTCTGTGATTCCTCAGGTGACTTGCATGCATATTTAAGTTTGAGAAGTACTACCTTTGACAGAACTTAAAAGAATGCAAGTGCTTTGCCCAGGTGTACAAGTTTGCCTTCAGTGACCAATTTCTTTCTCTGCTTTTGTAACTGAAACACCATCATCATCTATTCATTGATACTTACTTTACATATATCAATGCCTTGTAAAAAGAATGTTTCTAGACACTGTCCCTTTGAAGTGAAATGGCATGAGTAGGCACTGATTGCCATGTGTGATTCGAAGTTTAACTCTCATTGCACATTCTTAAGTCCTTTAATGTTAAGCTGGTGAAGAAAAGAGAAGGCTTTACTTACAAAGGTCTAGAAATAATTACAAAGACGGACATCCAGAAATCATGTATCCATGTCATTTCTTAGTAGCTTCACTAAATTCTGTTATTAATTGAATATTTCAAAACAAACCCTATAAGAAAACTCAGACAATGAAAATAAATTAATACCATTAGTTATAATAAAGTTAAATATCAAATTTTCTATGGGAAATAAAAAGAAGCCATATGGAATATATATTTTTTTCAGATGGAACAATAATCATTGGAGTATGCTTTTTGACGTGAGACCAAATATCCAGATATAAATTTAGCTTCTTTAATGGAAATGTGCCCACTAATGTACTTAAAAATTAAGTATATTGCTATTCTATGATTGTATTCAAAGGGGTAGAGTCAAAGACTCTAGAGAATTCCTAGAGATGCTAAGACATTGACAATAATTCAGTGAATTAAAATATTTGAACATCATTTCAGCAGATAGTTATTGAAAAACTATTCTGGAAGGTCTTCTGCTACTCTCACTTGGTCAAATGCAGGCTTCCCTAAAGAACCATCACCAGGTGAGCCTGTTCAGATGACAAAGTTAAGTTTTTAACAAATGAGAGCACTACCTTGACAGAGCCTTCCTGGCCTCCTGAAAGAGGAATAGCAAAGTTAGGATATTTATGGGTTTCAGACTCTGATTTATGGAGGGTTTTTCAATGCAGTGGTGGTAGGGGAAGGGATGACTAGAATTGAAAAAAGGACTATCATATAATAGCTTATATTAGTGAGAAGGTTTTGAGGTGAGGGTTTACAGAGCCTTGAAGACTTTTCACATGATTCTATTACCCATTAGAAAGCCTAAGCGTCTGATGTTCATTTAAATGGTTTTTCCAGGAAGCTTCTAAATGAACAATATAGTTACTCGCAACCTGGGCAAGAGGTTCCTGGAATAGTAAACTTGGGTTGATGAAGGCAGTGGATTAGTAAAGTGACATTGGTGAAGACAGCCTAATGGTAGAGTTATGTTAATATAGAGAATAAGTAGAGTTATGTTAATATAAAGAATAAGTTGCATGTGGCAGATGGTTTTATCTTTCATTTTAGTGATTCAAGGATGCATAGGATGTAGTCACTATTCTAAGAGTATACAATAGAATGTGGAAGTGTATTAAGCACTAAAATGGATTTGTATTGATTATAAAATAGATGATTATTGAGAAAAAGTAGAGAAGAATATAAACAAGAAAATAAGTCAACAAATTCCATTAATTTGACAGAGCATTCCTTGTATTTTGATATTTGTAGTTTGTATTTACATGAGTTCAGCTTATGCATACATAATATATGTATATGATAAAATATACATATTTTATCATCAAAACTTGGGGCCATGTTATCGATTAACTTTGTAGCCAGTTATTTTACTTAATTCAAAAGTCTATGAACATTTTCTGATATTATTCAATATTATTGGCAAACTTCTCTCAGATATATTTTATTTTTTGCCAAAATGATTTGAGTAGTTATCATTGGAATTAGATTTTGCACTTCATTCAGGATTCCAGTCATGCAGGAATAGAAGACTACAGGAAGGAGTGAATAGACTCTCAAACATATTAGAAATAAAATTTAAATTTAAAAAATTTGAAAAGCTACAGAGAGAGATTTGATTTGTAAGGTTCTAAGTTTTGTTTATTGACATGAGCAGTTTAGAATCCAGGCTCTAGGAAAGGAATCAGTTGGCAGGTTGGTGAATTTCTCCCAAAGGAATGTAGTACCTTCCAAATAGGAACCCAGGGACTACAGTATATTTCAAAGTTATATCTCCCCCAATCATGTTTTAGTTCACGTAGTAAACCTTTGAAAACTGTCATGGATTACCTGAAATTCTGAAGAAACTGAGTCTCCCTTTCTCTCCCTTGTCTATCACTCTCACTTTCATTATGTTTTCCTCTAGACTAAGGCTTTGGATACCCAGGGGACACTATTGTTGTTTTTCTGTCTGTGGGCATAAAATAGAAAACCAAGAACAGATAATATACTGAATCGTAAGAATTGGTTAATCTCATTTTATGAAAGATAATTTGATTATCATTAAAGTGATAGTCTTTTATAAGGAGAGAACTGAACATTGGTAGAAAAAAAGAATAAATAACGGTAGGTTAGGTAAATGTACTCCCATATAACCAGAACACAATTCAAAATATTCCAAGAATGTGAGTATAATTTTTAGTGAGACATTAAAATGGTTTCATTCAGACGTCTTGAACCATAGTTTGGATTTTTTAAAAAAGAATATTTCAAAATACTTTTAGAAGAGGAAGAGTAAAAGTCAATAGAAATTATTAAGAAAGAGTATAATTATGATGTGAGACTGATAATACAGTAGTCTTCCCTCATCTGCAGTTTCAGTTTTTGCAGTTAACTATGGTCAGAATATTAAGTGGAAAATTTCAGAAATAAGTAATTCATAAGTTTTAAATTGCACAGCATTCTGAGTAGCGTGATGAAATCTTGTACTGTCCCAATCTGTTTTACCTAGGACATGAATCAGCCCTTTGTCCAGCATATCCACACATCACCTGGCTGTTAGTTACTTAGCAGCCCTCTCTGTATCAGAGGGAAAAAATATAGTATATGTAGAGTTTGGTACAATCTGCAGTTCCAGGCATCCATTGGACATCTTGGAATGTATTCCCTGTGGATGAAGGGGGACTGCACCCAGCTACTCGGGAGACTGAGGCAGGAGAATGGCATGAACCTGGGAGGCGGAGCTTGCAGTGAGCCGAGATCGGGCCCCTGCTCTCCAGCCTGGGTGACAGAGCGAGAATCCATCTAAAAAAAAAAAAAAAAAAAGTGGGGGGACTACAGTACCAGCATTCTGCCAATCTGATAAACAAATTAATAAAAATAAACTCTACAATAAATTTAGCAAATAAAAAGAAGAGGAGTACTAATCTGGTGAAAGAAAGATATATAATGAACAAGAATAATGCCAAGAACACAGAAAAATGTATTGCTGCTTAATCATACATAACTGTGATAAAACCTCAAGTGAATAGAAAAATAAATACATTAAAAGAGATGGTTGTGGTAATTAGTATAATATGAATTATAATCAGTGATCAGAATTATGATTTGTAGTAGAAGATGGAAATAAAGGGGATGATTTAGAATATTCTGTGAACGGTAGAAAATGAAAACAACTAAGAATTAAGTGAACAGTCTAAACGAAGCACAAGGAAGCTTTATTATAATGAGAAAGGATTGAAATTGATTTAAGGAAGTAGAAGGTAAAGTACTAATATACGAGCAAAGTGCTATATAAAATCATCTACTGTATGCATTCTGACATTTTTAGTTTAAAAAAGCAAAACAATATTCTTTGGAAATATAGCCACAGAATATGAATAGAATATGAAACATGAAAAACAAATATCTAGAATAATAAAATCTTTTCCTGCCACCATTTAAAAATATATATATTTTTGCAGTGCAAATCACAAAAGTTCTTGCTGTATTTCTTTGCTTATTAAAATTCATTTTAGAAATGAATTCCTAAAATATGACTGGAACATATGTTTAAAAAAGCATTGAGATTTAGATTTTTAGAAAAGTAAATGAGTTGAATTTTATTTTATGATTGATTAATAAAATTGGTTTAGGGCAATTGTCTTCTAATAGTTCAAGGCAAGTTGAAGTGTATCTTATTCAAGAAACTCTTTCGTATTAAACATTTGGATGTTGACTTTAGGTATTATCTTCACAGATCAGTAAAAGGTAACAGAGTTCTCTCTAAAATGTGCTCAATTTAAATCAAACTAATATTCTTGGTTTCCCAAAATAGCACAACTTTTATTTGACACTTCTATAAAAATTATGCTCTCTAATTGTTGCATTTAATTTTGTGCTCCAAATCATACCAAAGCACTATGAAATAGTAATTGTTCCCAATAAAAAACCCCAAGCTACAGAGGGGCCAGAAATACTCCCTTGTATATAATAATTTATCAGTTGTCTTCATCCTTAGGCAGGCTGCAGAATAAGTTAAACAAATAACCAAAAATTATAAGAATTAAATATATTGTATATTATGTTTATAATTTTTATACTTTGAGGAAAATATGAATATATCTTAAAATGCAAACTTTTGGACATTTATTGACATAATTGTCTCCAAAAGGTAAAAATCAGTTTTGCAAAAGTATAAAAGAGCAGATATTTCCTTTTTGTAAGAATATAATTTTAAATTGCAAGCTTGTATGTGAAGAATAAAACAAAAATAACACTAAATAAATCCATCCCAAAGGAGAGTAAATCAATTCATTTAAATATAACTCTAACTTAAGACTCTACGACTTTAAAAGTAACTATAATTTATGTTGTAATTTTTGATACTATTAAACCTAAATGATAAGATTTAAAAATATGTAAATGTGAATATTAATATTTATGTTTATTTTTAGAAGTAATTATCTTAAGTCAGAGCACATAAACTCCTCTGTCTTCCTTGGCAATGCCCATGAAAGGGCTGTTTATCTTCTAGATTTCATCCTGTCTGTTTTCAGACCCCTTGACAAGCCTAACATCATTAAAAGAGATTGAATGTATTCATTCACTGTCAGTCAGAACACTATGGCAAACTTCAGTATAACTAGAAAAAACACTAATGTGATTAAAACGGGAGACAAGGAGGAAATTCAAGATACCGCCAAATTGTTATGAGAGAAATTAGCATAAATACTTGGGAATAACTGGAAAAAAATAAGCAAAACTGGAGGAATCTCAGAGACACTGGTGTTAAGATCAGAAAAGAGACAGGAGTGAGAAGAGACAACTAATAGATCTTGGTTTTCAACATATGTTCTGGCTAAACAGAAAAACATTGCACACATGACTTCTGGGGGCTGAATTAATTAAACTTTTATGTTATTTTATTTTTCTCCTTAATTAGTTTGCTAGTTACACATATTTTATTTTTCAGTGATTATGAAAAGAATTGCAATTTAAATCTTTGATTTATCAATCTCTATATTAGTATGGTATTTTTACAACTTCCAAAATAATGCATCATAGAACATTCTAATTCTACTTAGCCCTATTTGATTTTTGTGTTGTTGAGTGTTTTTATTTTGTATAAAATTTAAACTTAACAAACTATTATTTTCATTATGTGTTTTATTCAGTATTTATTTATTGACCCACATCTTTATGCTTTTCATTTCTTTTCTTGTCTTCAAGTTTCCATGTTGTATTATTTTTCTTCTGATTAAATAACTTCCTTTACTTTTTTTTCCTAGTGCAGATCCCCTGGAAATCAACTCTTAATTTAAATATATGTGTAATGTCTTTAATTTTCCATAATTTTTGGAAAATATTTTTAGATATATAAGTCTAAGCTAGCAGTTATTTTCTTTCAGTATGTTGAAGGTTTCCATTGTCTCCTAGCTTCCTTTTTTGTTGTTAGGAGACAGTTTTATTCTTGCTTATTTGAAAGTACTATACGTTTTCTATGTCTGTTTTTTGTTGATCTTTACAAGTTTTATTATAATGTGCTTTTGTGGTTTTTGTTGTATTTATCAAGTTTGGGTTTCCGAAGCTTTCCTCATTGCATGGCTGTTTCTTTCATCAGTTTTGAAAAATTCTCCACCAAACACTGATTCTGTCTCACTCTCCTTATCTAGTACTACAATGGGATGTATTCGATTTTTTCACTGTGTTGAATTATTAGTCTATTAGTATTGCCGTTTGGGTGTTTTCTCTAACCCATCTTGCCGTTCACTAATTCTAATTGTTTCTATGTCCAGTATGCAGTTAGCTCCAACCACTAACTTGTACATTTAGATATGTATTTTTCTCTTTTTTGTGATTTTATATTCTCTGTACACATTCTTTTTATCTTTTAAACTTTTGAACATATTTTAAACATTTATTTTAAAGGCCATGCCCGATAACTCCATTAGGTAGAGCCTTTACGGATCTGTTTCCATCACCTACATTTTCTTTCCTTCTCTCTCTGTCTCTCTCTCTCTCTGTCTGTCTCTCTCTCTCTCTCTCTCTCTCTCTCTGTGTGTGTGTGTGTGTGTGTGTGTATGTTTTGTTCAAGTCTTACATATTTGTATGCCTAAGTTTTTAAATTGACTTTTGGTTCTGGTGTATAAAATATTATTGAAAACGTATAAGGCTCTGGATCATCTTATCTTCTCCTAGAAAGAATATACTTTTTATTTCATTAGGCAGTTGGTTCGAGGCCATATTCTCTAAATCTAATTATGGATAGAGATGACTCAAAGTTGTGTTTTTTACTTGTTAGGACAAGTCCATTCACCGTTTACAGACCCCAGACTCCAATTTTTGTTTATTCTACCCCCATGAGATTGCTGAATATAACCTCAATTCCTCAATCTCTTTACCACAACTTTCACTTTTTATCTGAGAGGTAAAATTAATGACACATACTGAATTTAACTCGCTAGACCTTTTTTCCCCTATATTGTGACCCTTCAAATTATCAATTCACAGATACATTTTACAATTGTGCATCTTTACTCAATGTACAGCTGGATGGTTAGTTGAAGATCACTATGTCTACCATTTCCAGAAGTAAATCACTTTGCTCATGCATTGTGGAAACTCCTGGCAACAGATTATTAAAAACCTGAACTCATTGTCTTAAGACTTCCTACTCATCCATTGTGATGGATGAATGGATGAATGTGGAGGAATTCTTCCTTCTAATTTTAGTGAAAGTGTGAATACATGACTTAAAAAGTAAGCATTTAATGCTTTAAACAAAATCATTTCCTAGTCCTTAGATCTTTACTTCTGTTCCTGTACAGAGAAATCTTCCAGTTTTTACAGCTTCTTGCTCTCTTACTACACTATGTAGTAAGTATTCTCTTGCCTGAGACCTATGGTACAAGTCTGGCTTTTCCATCCACTATTTGGACAAATGATGTGCTAATGACCTAGGCTGTTGGCAAAGTGGGTATGACTGTTGGTAAGAGTTATCAGTTTGTCTTCATGCAGGAAAATTTGGCAATATCTGTTAAAATACCCAAATACATGTACATAGATTTACGTTTACGAAGGTTTGTGACAACACAATATGAAATAGCAAAAATGAAGCCATATAGGAATGTTGAAAAAATTTTGGTATAACAACATTTTGTAACATTATGCAAAATTCAGTGCCCTGACATGAGGGTATCTTCAAAATATACTGTTAACTAAAAAATCTAAAAGCAGAAAGTTATCTATAGCTATCGTGTATAAATTATGCAAATCCATACAGATAAATTGTGCAAGAATGTACACTGTCAAAAATTTTGAAAATTGGACATAAAAATGTTAACTGTGGCTGCTTTTGGGAAGAGTAGTAGGGTAGGAGTTTTGTATGTAGAGGCCTTTCCTTTAAGTTAATATATGCTTGCAATATCTGAATGTTTCCCAAGGATTGTAGATTGTTTTCATAAGACAAAATAGATGGAGCCTGTTTAGAAACTAAGCTTCAGTTTAAGTGCCACAAATATAATAGAAAGAAGACTTTTTAATATTGATGATGAATTTAGGGAGGGTTTGGAAGTTCCCAAATATCTTCAACTAGTCACAACAGTGTTTCTCCCACATTGCACAGGGAGGAGAACAACACACCAGGGCCTGTTGAGGGGAGGAGGGTGAGGGGAGGTAACTTAGAGGACAGGTCAATAGGTGCAGCAAACCACCATGCCACACGTATACCTATGTAATGAACCTGCACATTCTGCACATGTATCTCGGAACTTAAAGCAAATTTTTTTTTTAAGTGTTGAAAAAAAAAGTGTTTCTCAAATTTCAGCAAAAAAGACTTATGACTCAAGGAAAGAAAATTAACACAGTTTTCCAGACAATGTCTGCAACAGGAAAGATTACTCAGAATTATCTAGGCAATAACCCTATTTTTCCACCTCCTCAGGCCGTGGGAAGTAGGATAGGCTGAAATTTAAATGTCTTTAATACAGTCATAAATGTTCTGCAACTGATATTCCATGCCGAAGTACTTACTTATCTCCGGGTGATAGAATCATCTGTTCTTTGGAATACCATTACTGGTGTTATTACATCTCTTAAGAAACTTTTGTTTTATAAAATCAAAATAGGCCTGGCACGGTGGTTCACACCTGTAATCCTAGCACTTTGGAAGGCCAAGGCAGGAGGCAGGAGGATCACTTGATTCCGGGAGTTTGAGGCCAGCCTGAGCAAGATGGTGAAACTGCATCTGTGCATTTTTTTTTTTTTTTTTTTTTAATTATCCGGGTATGGTGGTGTATTCCTGTGGCCTCAGCTACTCAGGAGGCTGAGGTGGGAAGATTGCTTGAGTGCTGGAGTTTGAGGATACAGTGAACGGTGACTGCACCATTGCATTCTATCCCAGAAAAGTGAGACCCTCATCTCTAAAACAAATAATAATAACAAAAATAAATCAAATCAAATTAAAATAGACAAAAGGTAATCAACCTATTAATCAGTCATTGTTACAAAATGGAAACTATAAGAACCAAATAAGTGGTCACGGTTTCTGGAATTTTTTTGAATAAAGCAGATAACTTCCTTGATTATGAAAGGAGGAATATAAGAGTTAATCCGGGTGCTTTAATGTAAATTAAGTAATCCACCTAGTATGTCTGTTTTCTTTAAGTTTTCACATTTATCATAAATTTGTCTACCATTAAAGTGTTTGTTTTAGTGATTGCATTTTTTTAAATTTTCACAATTATTTGTTGCAATCATTTATAAATTGAAAATATTCAACTTTACAACTGCATTTTAAAGTATAGATACGACTTGTTTTGCTGGAAATATAAAGCCAACCTTTTCCCCCTACATTCTCCCTGGCAATAAGTTAAAATAATTTTGTATTCACACATTAAATGAATATGTAACAAGTATCTATGTACAATGTGTAAAGTAAATAAATATGTATCAAACATCTATACATTGGGCAATCTGCTAGATGTTGAAAGGGATGCCAAGGGACAAACAGGAATGCACACCATGAAAAATGATGCAAAAAAGGCTCTGAAAATTCAACTATTAGCATCATGGAGCTTTTTTTTTTTTTTTTTTTTTTTTTTTTTCAAGATGGAGTCTCGCGCTGTCGCTCCAGCAGCCAGAGTGCAGTGGCGCTGTTTCAGCTCACTGTAACCTCCACCTTGCGGGTTCAAGTGATTCTCCTGCCTCAGCTTCCTGAGTAACTGGGATTACAGGCGCGCGCCACGATGCCTGGCTAGTTTTTCTATTTTTAGTAGAGACGGGTTTCACCGTGGTGGCCATGTTGGTCTGGAACGCCTGGCCTAGTGATCTGCCCGCTTCCGCCTCCCAAAGTGCTGGGATTACAGGCGTGAGCCCCTGCGCCCGGCCCATGGAGATTTTTTTTTCTTATCAATTCTATCGATTGTATTCTTCCAATTAATTTTACTTTTTGACAAACTTGAAACTACTAGTAAAAAGAAGGCTGGGTAAACATTTCATCCTCAAGAGCAGCTGTTACCAGGAGTAGATTAAGAGGGAAATGTGCCAATCCATTAATCCAAAAATCTGGTGAACAACAGGAAATGTACCTTACCCTTCATGTCGCATTATAATAATATTTAATAGTGAATACACCCTTATTACATGTGTTTCAGACACATTTTAAGCAGTTGATTAATTTCAACTCTTTTAACTAAGCTATGCAGAATAACTCTAAGTAAGCATTATCATTCCCTTTTCCAAATGAGAAAATTGAGGCACAGAAAGGTAGATAATTTGCTGCAAAGGTACACAGAACAGGATTCATATCCATATTTATATTCAGTCTAGCTTGAGTTCAGGATCTTAATCCTTACATAACACTCTAAATGATGTTCCTTTTGAAAAGGAGTAAAATAGTTTGTTGTGCTTTTCTTTTCCTTCTACCATTTGAAGAAATCACTTTATCAATCTTAATCCTACATGGTAAGCTCTCAACATTAGCACTTTAGTGCTTTTGAATTATTACATGTGATTCTTGTAGTGTATGGCATGAAAACATATTAGCTGATTGATAAAATATCATTACCATTTGACTTCTTACATTGAAAATTGGAAATAAGTTGATAATTGTTAACACTCATTTCTCATTGGGTGACTCAGAGCCACAAAGAAACTTGGAAATTTGCACGTCCTTGTAGAAAAACTGTTCTCACTAATATTTTAACTTGGCTCAGTGAAGTGAGCCAAGTGAAGAAGCCTTGGCTGTATAATGAGACTGCACACAAAACTCAAGGTTATTTAACTTCAAAACAAGTTAGAAAATCTCCATCCAAGAGGTAGTGAAACCAGGTAGAACATTCAGACTTGCCTCTCAGATCGCTGAACTATGTCTTAGGAGAGCAGAGTCCAGGGTCTGGGATGTTTGACTCTGTGCCTCTACTGAAACTGCACTATGGAAAGATCTGCCCCTCACTTCATCTCAATTCTCACACTTACCTCCATGTCTCCATTTGTCAATATCAATGTTAATACCTTTCTCATTCAGGATTTTTCAAAATGTGGCTGACAATATTTGCAAGATTTGTTATGGATTATGAGATTCGATATGCACCCTTCTACACCAGAATCTTCTACCAATTACTAGTGCCATCCATGTATGTAACATCGTCCTTAAAGTAAGTTAGTGAATAAGACTGCCATTAGGCCTGTGTGGTTGCTGGTAAGAAATCAAATCAAATAAGTCAATACATAATGTTGTTCTAAATATTTATTGCCTATCTTGGGAAAAATGAGGTATTGTTACGAAATTGATCAAGGATTAGAGAACTTTTGTCAAACCCAAGTATTTTCTAAATATCTCAGAAAAAGATTATTCATGAAGTCAGTGTATGTGCACAACTTAGGATATTACTGTATACTTTCAGCAAATATTACTTAAGGACGCACTGTCAAATGACTGTTATCATTAGTTGGAGAGGTCTAGGGGATTAGCTATTTGACTTAGAAAAAATGTGAAATTTATACTTTCTAACTTATGGCACAAAGGCACATCAAACCAAAACAAGTACATTAGAGTATTCAAGAATCATATTCTAATGGTTTCCCTTTTAGTTTTCTTTAAATAAAAATTTCATGACAGTAGAAAGAGCTCTGGTGAATGCAAAGATGAAGACTATTATTTGCCCTCTTCTTACAGTGTCTCACCAAGGTATTTAGAAAGCCTGGTGAGTCTGTTATCCAAACACTTTGTAGTCCCAGCTCAGCGGGCTTTCACCCCCTCTGTGCCAGGTTGCCCTGCCTCTCCTGTGGCTACACTGTTTTTCGACTGTCATTTTTATTGAAAAATAAAAGCTAAATTGGAGTTTCAGAATACCTTCCATTTAACTCCTTTAATAAAACGGGAAAGATAAAAGCAACCTACTCACAAGAGAAGTGTTTTTGAAAGCTGTGCCTTGGATATCAGAGATGCAGAAATAAAAGGCTGCTTCAAAAATAGAGCCCACTGGCCTAGCGCTGGCCCTCTGCAGCTCTTCTCCTGTGCTAGACCGGCTTTTAGCTTTAATTTTTTATTCAAGAAGTTAAATGGGAGACGTGAAATAGTTTGGATCAAATATCTCAACAAATGGAAAATGGGCAGCAGATGATTCTTTTAAATGCATTATTCTTATGCACCTGGGCCAGACAACTTCGTCAGGCAATTTTGCACATGCCTGATAGAAAAGATAATATTATTCATATTTCTGTACACACAGAATTCTTTTTTCCACTAATCCCATGGGAAGAATAGCATTTCTCAAAGCATGTCCCACTTAAAATAAGCATCAACACAATAAATGCTCTGAGAAGTCCCATGCTAAAGAGAAACAAAATAAACAAAACTGTATAATTTTGTATTTGCCTAATCCATTCGTCTGTGAATTCCTTTAAAACTTTATATGTGTTAATACCCCAATATTATTATCTAGAGATAGTATGATCTTGAGCCTCAGTCACACTAGTAACATAGTTACAAAATATTTTCAAAAGGAGGAATCCCCTTAGCTGTGTAATTGTAGCTCTATTTAATGCATTTATGCTGATTATTGAATTAAGACCTACCATAGATCAAACATTTGAGGTAATAGTAGTATCTAATTGCAAATTGGCTAAGAGAGATTCGTGTTTAAGATAGCATAATTCAAAGATTAATTGGCAGTAATTGTCAATAATTAAACTGACAAATGTAACTAAAGAGAATACGGGAGAGGAAGCAGTAGGATTTGGCAAAGGAAAAAGATTGATACAGTCCTTAAAGTTTGAAGAAACATTTGATTTTCCTATGAAATAGGTCATTTAGCTCTACACTGTTAAATAACCCCCATGCTGTATTCCATTGTTCCTATAATGTTCAGCTAATGCTTTAATGAAGGTGACTCTAAAATACCCCTATTTGTCTTTTGCCCTCTTAATTAAAGCAAAAGACAGAACTTGGGATTGTAATATTCCCTTCTGGCTCTTACACATCTTTAAATATAATTTTTTTTTCAAAAAAGAACACTTTCAGTCATTTCACATTATTCTAACCAATTAAAGAGAAATGAGAAAATGGAAGTTATAATGATGTTAAGTATATCTCCCAGGATAAGTCAGTGTTGATGAAGAATGACCTGTGAAGAGACAACTGCTCTCCACCACTGCCAGATTCTGAGGGGTGTGCTAAAAGCTTTCTAGTGGCCTTCAATCAGAACTGCCTCATTATTGTAAGCATGGTATTATTTTAAATTAGCTTTTTATATTTAATTAAATAACACCTAGTCTAAAAAGTACCTCTTACTTTCCATGCCAGCATTTTGTATGACTACCTTCAAAATAAGTTTCATAGAATAGGCAAAGAATAAACAGAAAGCAATTACTTTTTCTACACCGAGAAAAAGGAAGGAATGGGGGTAAATTTGGCAGCCTGTCTTTTGATCTTATGAAACAATCTCTTTTTTCAAAAGCACCATTATACTTAATGATTACATAATTTTCCCTAGGCTCCAATAAAAAAGCAAAGAAGAATATTTCAACAATGCTAAGATGTAAATAGCATTACTATTGTCTTATGATCTTCAATAGCATATAACTGATCTGACCCAAATTGTGATCCTTACCAAATCATTTTGCCCATTGAAAGATTCAGTTACTTTCTTGCTTTAATATTCTTCAGTGTGTTCCCTGGTCAGAGACAAAAGGATAATTTCAAAGGCATTGAAGACCATATTGTCTTTCAAGTGTTCATAGAAAATTTCCTTGGTGGCAATAACTTTGCCTTTGAAAATGCAAAGGAGGTGAGTATAAAATCATGGAAATTCTAACCTAGAGTAGCTTAATTTGATATAATGTTTTAAAATATGAAGTAATATCACTATGACTTTTAGTTTTATTTTTTTGTTTTATTTTTTAAAAGAGGGTATTTTATTTTATTGTTTTGACTAATTTATTTTTTTTGAGACAGAGTCTCTCTTTGTTGCCCAGGCTGGAGTGCATGCCATGATCTTGTCTCAGTTCAACCTCCACCTCTCAGGTACAAGCAATTCTCGTGCCTCAGCCTCCCGAGTAGCTGGGATTACAGACATGCACCGCCATGACCAGCTAATTTTTTATTTTAGTAGAGACGGGGTTTCACCATGTTGGACAGGCTGGTCTTGAACTCCTGACCTCAGGTGATCCACCCATCTCGGCCTCCCAAAGTGCTGAGATTACAGGCGTGAGCCACCACCCCTGGCCAAAAGAGGGAATTTTAGTTCAAATGGGATGGCACTTCTATTTTCAGGATTTGCTAAAATAAAATTCATTCATTACATAAAATAAAGCTTTAAAGTTTCATGTATTAGATCACAACTTGGTTAAGGTGGTGCCTTTTCTGAGTTACTGACATTTTTATTATTTCTAAACTAAAGCACTCTAAATACAATGATTTTTTTTTTTCTGTCTTCACTGAATATGTACTATATGCTCCAAACCTATCTTACTATTTGAATAAGCAAGTACATATTTGCATTTATACAAAGTATATGTAAATCGTTATTCTGGAAATATTTTCTCCCTGAAAAGCCACAGAAAAAATGTGTGTGAGCTTATTGTAGGTTTATGATGCAGAGATATTTTTCTCTGGTAGCTAAACATGTTTGGTGAGAATCAAATTCTTCAGCAAAGAACACACATTAGAATTAGGCAATATTTACTTTGGCATATGTCCATGATAAATGACACTAGGCATAACTGGTGTCTAAAAGTCTCACTGATTAAAAATATTCTGCCAGTTTTCTGATGGTATAAGGAGGAAACAAATGCAAAAGTTTTAGTTTTTTAAATTTTCTATAATTTGTGTTTTCTAAAATATGATAAACTCCCGCACTTCCAAATGTTAAAAAGACTGATGTGCATTCCTAAAAATGGTAATAATTACCATATTATTTTTTATTTTTACATTTTAATTCTTTTTTTGACACAGTAATTTATTGGGTACATAGTGATGTTGTGATATATGTAATATGTAGTGATCAGACCAGGGTAACTAGCATACCTATCATCTCAAACATTTATCTTTTCTTGTGTTAGGAGCATTCAGTATCCCCCTTCTAGCCATTTGAAAGTATATGATATATCATTGTCAGCTATAGGCATCCTACAATGCTTCAGAACACTAGAACTCTTACCTACCTGTAATTTTGTGTCCTTTAACAATTCTCTCATTCCCCTCTCCCTAGAAACTAGAGGCTCTAGAATCTTCTCTTCTACTTTTTACTTCTATGAGATCACTTTTTTATTTTTTAGCTTCCACATATGAATGAGAACATACTATGTTTAAACTTTCTGTTCCTGGTTTATTTCACTTAGCATAATGTCCCCCAGTACTATCCATTTTGCCTTGAATGATGGAACTTCATTAAATTTTGTTTGAATAGTATTTCATTGTATATATAGAGAGCACACATTATCTGTTCACCTGTTGTTGAACACCTAGGTTGACTCCATATCTTAGATATTGTGAATACTGCTTTGATAAAAATGAGGGTGCTGATGTCTCTTCTATATACTGTTTTCCTTTCCTTTGGATAAATTCCCAGTAGTGGGATTGAAGGATCACATGGTAGTTCTATCTATAGTTTTTATTTTTATTTTTTGTAAGGTCCGTACTATTCTCATAGTGGCTGTAATAGTGCACTAGTTTACCTTCTCTCCAATAGTGTCTAAGAGTTCTTTTTTCTCTGCATGCTTACCAGCATGTATTAGTTTTTGTTTTTTTGATAATAGCCATCCTAAATGGGGTGAGATGATACCTCATTGTAGTTTTGATTTGCACCTCTCTGATGATAAGTGATGTAAAGCATTTTAAGAATATATTTATTGGTCATTTTTATGTTTTCTATTGAGAAATGTTCACATTATTTGCCATTTTTAGTTGGATTTTTTAAGCTGTTAATCTTTTTGAGTTCCTTCTACATTAATCTCCAGTTAGGAGATGAACATACAGTTCATTGGGTAGGTGAAGTGTTTGAAAATATTTCTCCCTTTCTGTAGGCTGTCTTTTCTCCCTGTTGATTGCTTTCTTTGCTATGAAGAAGATTTTTAGTTTAGTATCATTCCATTTGTTCATTTTTGCTTCAGTTGCTGATGTCTTTGAGGTGTTATTCCTGAAATCTTTTCCCAGACCAGTGTCTTGAAGCATTTCCCCCATTTTCTCTTCTAGTAGTTTTATAGTTTTAGATCTTACATTTAGGTCTTTTATCTATTTTGTGTTAATTTTTGTACAGGGTGAGAAGTAGGGGTCTTGTTTCATTCGTTTGCAAATGAACATCTAGTTTTCCCAGCACCATTTATTAAAGAGACTATCCTTTCTCCAGTGTATGTTCTTGGAGTCTCTGACAAACATCAATTGGCTGTAGATACACGGATTAATTTCTGTAGATATGTGGATTAATTTCATGGATATATTCTGTTCTATTGTTCTATGTTTCTGTTTTTATGCCACTACCATGCTGTTTTGGTTACCATAGTATTGTAGTATATTTTGAAGTCTAGTAGTGTAATGCCTTTACCTTTGTTCTTTTTACTCAGAACTGCTTTGCCTATTCAGGGTCTCTTACTGTTTCACACAAATTTTAGATTTTCTTTTTATTTCTGTGAAGGGTGTCACTGACATTTTGATAGGGATTACACTGAATGTGTACATTGCTTTGGATAGCATGGTCATGTTAATTATATCAAATCTTCAGATTCATAAGCACAAAATATTTTTCCACTTGTTTCTATCCTCTCAATTTTCTTTCATCAGAGTTTTGTGGTTTTTCTTGTGAAAGTCTTTTATCTCCTTGGAGAAATTTATTCTTAGGTATGTTATTTGTTTGTAGCTGTTGTGAATGGAATTGCCTTCTTGATTTCTTTTTCAACTAGTTTTTTGTTTAAATTAAAATTTTTTATTTTGAGATAATTTTAGATTTACATGTGGTTTTAAGAAGTAATTCAGAGAGTTTTCATGTACCTTTTACCCAGTTTCCTCCAATAATAATATCTTGTAAAATTACAGTACAGTATTTCAACCAGGATATTGAAATTGACAGTCAGGATATAAAATATTTTATTCACCTCAGAATGCCCCCATATTGCTTTTTTATACCTATACCTACTTTCCTCCCACTGACTCCCTTCCTTTTTTTCTTTTTCTTTTTTTTTTTTTAATTATACTTTAAGTTGTAGGGTACATGTGCACAATGTGCAGGTTTGTTACATATGTATACATGTGCCATGTTGTTGTGCTGCACTCATTAACTCGTCATTTACATTAGGTATATCTCCTAATGCTATTCCTCCCCCATCCCCCCTCCCCACAATAGGCCTCGGTGTGTGATGTTCCGCTTCCTGTGTCCAAGTGATCTCATTGCTCAATTCCAACACCCTTCCTTAACCTCTGACAACCACACATCTGTTCTCCATTTTATAATTTTGTCATTTCAATAGTATTATATAAATAAAATCATAAAATATTTAATCTTTTGAAATGGAATTTTCACTTATAAACCTCTAGAAATGTTGCCAGGTTATAGTTAAATCCTTTTTATTGCTGAGTAATATTCCATGTTATGAATACCACAGTTGTTTGTTTGTTTGTTTGTTTGTTTGTTTGTTTTTTGAGATGGAGTCTTGCTCTGTCACCCAGGCTGGAGTACAGTGGGGAGATCTCAGCCCACTGCAAGCTCTGCCTCCCGAGTTCACGCCATTCTCCTGCTTCACCCTCCCAAGTAGCTGGGACTACAGGCACCCACCACCATGCCTGGCTAATTTGTTGTATTTTTGATAGAGATGGGTTTTCACCGTGTTAGCCAGGATGGTCTTGATCTCCTGACCTCGTGATCTGCTAGACTCGGCCTCCCACAGTTCTGGGATTACAGGCATGAGCCATCGTGCCTGGCTGAATACCACAGATTTTTAAACATTTACCTGATGATCTTTGTTACTCCTGTTTTTGCTGTTGCCAATAAAGCCACTGTACACATATTATTTTAGGCTTTTGTGTAAACCTATGGTGTTTCTCCCCTTCTAAAATAAAAGCCCAAGAATGAAATTGCTGAGTTGTATGGTAATGATATATTTAATTTGTTTGTTTTTAATAAATTGCCAAACTCATTTTTGGAGTGGCTGTATCATTTTACATCCTCACCAGGAACGTGAGTGATATAGTTTCTCTGCATCTTTGCCAGCATTTAGTGTTACGCTTTTTAAAATTTTAGCCATTGTAATAGGTGTGTACTGATATGTTGTTATGATTTTCATTTTCATTACCTCAATGGTTAATGAAGTCGAATATCTTTTCGTGTGCTTATTTTTCATTTGTATATCGTCTTTGTTGAAATATTTTTTATCTTTAGCCCACATCTTCCGTACATAAGACAATGTTATTCCATTTTAGTATTTTTTTTTTCTTTGTTTTACTGTTGTTTTTAAAGTTCTTTATATTGTTTAGATACTAGTACTTTGTCAGATATGTGGCTTGCAAATGTTTTTCCCAGTACGAAATGTGTCTTTTTATTCTCTAAATAAGATCATTCACAGAGCCAAAGATTTTAATTTTGATGGCAGCCATCAAAATTATCATTTTTATCCTTTATTGATTATACTTTTGGTGTCAACTTTAAAAGCTCCTTTCTTAGCCCTAAACCCCAAATATTTTCTATTTTTTTCTAAAAGTTTTATGTCTTTACATTTTGCATTTAGATCCATGATACATTTTTTTTTGTTAATTTTTTGTATAAGATATGAGAGTTAAATGAAAGTTTTGTTGTGGTGGTTGTTGTTGAGTCTTCCAATACATACATAAGATATGTTTCAATTACCCTGCCACTTTGGTGTTGGCATCCATTGATAACATTTTTTCACTTAGTTTGAGATCTTACTAGTTCTTGGCATGACTAATTATTTCTTATTAAACCTGAACCTTCAAGCATTATGTTAAGGTATTCGGGATTTTATTTAAACTTCTGTTTTAGATGGATTCCTCTGACACTTCACTAACAGGGAAATAAGAGGGTATCATCATATAACTGCAAGGTTAGATAGTAGTACAAATTCTTTCATGGCCTCCTTTGATACTCAAGGGAATGGGTTAATATTACCGCAGAATGGGTGTGGAAGTTCATGATTCTCACTAGAATTTTCCTGATTATCTGTGTTCAAGACTATGCAACTCAAAGCTTGGCAATACTTTCTAACTGTGTTCCACACATCTGTTGATATTCCTTAAAAGCACCCATAGAGTTTCTCGTGTGTGAAAGGGAGAAAGGGAAGTGAAATAAGCCACTGTTTCCTCAGACAGCCTTTACTAGTTCATCCAGAATGGCTCAGCTTTTACCTCTTTTCTGTTCTGGGTTTCAATGTAGAATTTTATTTGAAAAAAAAATTCTGCTGATTAAAAAATATTTGAAAATATCTTAAATTTCAACTTTTCTCAAATGAAATTCTACAAGGGAATTAAGTTATGTCAGATATTATTTTAGTGACTGTTTTCTCAGTTCTCCCCAGAATGGTACATAGCTAGTAGCACTATAGATGCATAGATTAGTTTATTAACTACATAAACTAAATATTTTAGAATGTTGGAAATTAATTCTATTGTAGAAGTGAGGTGAGAAAGCTTGCAACTATCATATGTTGTCAAGAGTTTGCGCATGGCATATTCCAAATAACTAAGACTTTAGAAAAAGTATTAGCACTATTTCAAAAAAAATTAAACGAATTAACTTGAAAAAAGAAATGTGTTTTTGTTGTAATGGAGAAAACACAAGTAGCTATTGAGCATTTAATCAAAATATGCTCTACCAATTACAAACAAACAACAAACAGTTCTAACTATGCCAAATATCGACTTAAAATGTAAATACAAAGAATAAAGATAATATTGAGTTTGTTGATTGTATTAGTCTGTTCTCTTGCTGCTGATAAAGACATACTCAAGACTGGAAAATGTACAAAAGAAAGAGATTTAATGGGCTTAAATGTCTACGTGGCTGGAGGGGCCTCACAATCATGGCAGACGGTAAGCAGGAGGAAGTCACACCTTACAGGGATGACAGCAGGCAAAGCTTGTGCAGGGAAACTCCCCCTTATAAAACCATCAGATCTCATGAGACTCATTCACTATCATGTGAACAGCACAGGAAAAACTTGCCCCCATGATTCAATTACCTCCCACCGGGTCCCTCCCATGACACACAGGAATTCAAGATGAGATTTGGATGGGGACACAGACAAACCATATCATGGATGTTATGCAAAATTCATGAAAATATTCTTGGTCAAAACCTGAAAACCTTAACAATCAAACTCATAGAGTACCCTATTTTCTCTGTGCTCACAGATGAAAAGGATATAACTTTTCATCCTATCCTAGATCTTTGTTTATTCTACATGAGCACTGTGGCTATGCCACTCAAGTTTGTTCCTACTGGGAGGCAAGAGTATTCCTAATGTGCTGTGGTACAAGATTTGGTACCATAACTACTGTGATTCAGAAGACAGAAAACGCACTCCTCCTCCCATTTTATCACAGGATGGCAGATAACACAATGAAATCAACTAATAGGGCCTATGTGTTACAGTGAAATGAGCCATTCAGAATCGACCTGCCCAGCCTGAAACCGTGGCTTTTCCATCCTTCTTATCATCAAAAATCATGGATGAACATTGAGACACAAAGAAGCAAAACACATTAAGTGCAGTGAAAATGTCTGCTTCAATAAGCCTGTCAACATTGCCTGAACGATGAAACACAGATATTTACTCAGAGGACTCACTAGCACTATTAACAAGTTCTGGGGACTACTCAGTCTCTGAGTTTCAGTACTGACAACAACATCACATTCTAACAACATTTTCTACAAATCAACGGTGCTGCCATCAGAGTCTCAGGCTAGTTAAGGGTTACAAAGATGAATATATCATAATAAAAATAATTTGACATACCACCAAAAAAGTTTAATTTTAAATGCTTAAAACTTTTCCTGCTTTCTCTCAGAGGACAAAGAGCCACCTTACTTTATTTCAGAAATGATTTTTTTTCTTTTAAGCATCAAGAACCAGCTAAGACAAACTATACAGGAAATTATAAAAATCAATCTAGGGCCATATTTTTCATTGTAACCAGATCAGTATAGGACATAAGAATCCTCTTCACTAAAAAAAATATAAAGAAGTTTATGTATAAAATCTGGGTTATCAAAGACCAGCGGACACTAAATGTTTTGCTCCGTATCTTAATTTGATCTCAAAGACATATTAAAGCAAAAATAATTCTTTGAGGGCCCCAGCAACAACAGCAGAGAAGAGACCTGGTGATTCTATAGCTACTAGAACATCATCGAGAATAGCAACAAAATAGAGGATTCCCTTATAATATAAATGGGCATAAGATAGGCTATAACCCAAACTATGTTTCTTTTTTCTTTTTTGGGCTGTTTAGTGTTTGGTCTCAATTAGTTACCCTGATGACTCCATTGAATGTGGCAAAATGTAAAGGTTTCAGTTGCAATAAAACTATGAATCAGAAGCACTTCAACCTCTACCTGCTTACTGAAGCCATAAACAAGATCAGCACTAATTTTGCTCAGATCCCTGCTTTCCCAGCTTTCCATTCTCTGGAAAGACCCATATTCTTTGTATCCATACTCTATGAGTTGTTGGAAGATTCTTTAACATTTTAAAATAGATTTTTAGATTTTTTTAAAATGCATTTTGAAATTATATTTAAAATGCATTTTGAATATTATAGTTTTACACTATGGGTAAAACCACAGAAAAATAAAAATGTATGTTGTTTGCTGAGATCTTGGCCTTTTCCCTGTGCCCTTCAAATGGTGATGAAAAGGTAAAAACAGATTTAGTGTTCTAGTTCTATTCTGATAAAATATTTCAATTTTTTTGAGTTACTGCTGTAAGAGACACATTCATAACAAGGTTATTATTGCAATTCTACCTGGAATGTCAGTAATACTTTATAGAAACCTATAGAATATATAAATCGGTAGCACAAGAAGCATTGTTGAAAATACAGGATAAATTTTCATGTCCGTATGAAATTAAGCAAGACCTCTTCTGAAAATGGTGAGAGGGAGGGAAATTGAAAGGAATAAATGTTGGGCTAATTTATACTATCAATTGTTATGCCAGTGTTTGGAGAAAGAGTTTAAAATGAACCGAACACTGTAAGTGTTACAGCTAATGAATCATCAAGATTTTTAAAGGTAGCATTTTGCTAATAATACTAGTAAAAAATTAAATCTATATTAACAGATAAACTGAAATCAAACATATATTGTATTCAGCAAACAAATCATCATCAGAGGCATATAGGGATCCTACATTCAGAGTGAGAATTTTTCCTGCTTGGAGTCTACTAAAGCAAAATAGAGTTAGAAAATAAAATTAAGTAATTGGGCTGTGCTTAGGCTATGGGGAAGAAATAAATACAAAGCTAATTGGACAGAAGAGTAGCAAGAAATCAGAGAAACCAGATTTCCTTGTTGCCAGGGGTGCTTTGCTTCAATAAATTAGAAAGGTGCAAATTACACTCCAAATTGAAATTCAATCTACTACCATAAATAGAAAAAATGTATCTACCTTTGCATTTTAATCCATGGAACATTTAGATCTCTGACAAAAGGACCACCTGATGTCAGAGCTCTTTCAAATAAAATCCCTTCAAAGGCATATACCTTTCGATGAAATGAACATGTGATGGAGATGGAGTCTTGATGTCTGTTTTAAAAATTGCTGTTTAAAAGAATGTTCTAAGAAGGTGAAACTTGTCCAAGGACTTGGGAAAGATTTAAGGTGGCAGCCAGAATCTATTAAAGGCTAGTTACTAAAGAGTAGGTAACACGTTGATCACAAATAAGTGGAAAAAATTATAAAACACTGGTACATAATTATATCAGCAGTGATCCTACACCCCAAACCAAAATTTCTTAACATTTTTGTTATGATTCAGAAAATTTTCCAACATCTGGAAACTGTCCCCACTCTTAAAACCATGGGCTTTGGCTAACTGGCTAAGATTACTTCGAGCTTTAATATTACTATAATTTGAAGATGTATATCAAGAACAGTAAAGCTTAATGAAAGAATCAAAGAACCAGTAGTTCTAATTTAAGGCCTAAGGTGAACTGGGGCAATGTGTTTGCTTTTTATTTGCTTAACATGTTATTAAATTTCCATTTTCTTCTAGGTCTATAATTTAGTGAGAAGTTTAAAAGCATAAATATTTAAAAATAATCTCATGACATTATGTTCAAAATCATTGTCAATTTCTATGATTATGCAAATAAAAATGAAATATTTTACATCAATTGACTGAAAAACATTGGGAAGATAGGTAAATGCCAAGTGTTAGTGGAGACAACATAAAGAATTAGAGACCCTCTTATACTACTGATGGAAACATAGACTGGTAGAGTCAGCCTGGGATCACACTGGAACCAATCAGACAAATTAAGCATTATTTCATTCTATAAGCATATCATACCCTCTCAGGATAATCATATCCCAAAGAAATGTGATGCTAGCCCAGATCATGTACTAGCGTGTTCATTAAAATGTTATTTATAGTGGCAGAAATTGGAAGCAATTACTGTGACCATCACTATATAAAAAGGTGAAAAGACAATAATACATACTGTTGACTAAAACAATGTAGACTACATACAACATGGAGATATCTAAAACTATGCATTGTCATGAAAAAAAAAATAGACTGTCACATTACATGAAACCCTTTAGATGGATCAAAAGTATTTGCAAAAAATAAGAACAGAAAACTATTTTCTTAGATTACAACACAAAACATGTACACTAAAACTCAGTAGAATGATGTTATGGCAATAGGAAAAAGAGATCTTGATTATAAAAGAAAAAAAATAGCAATAATAATAATAATAAAATGAAAGAAGAATGACACTGTGCCATGATCTGAGGAACACAATAATCAACCTTCTAGATACCTGAGGTCTAGAAGAAATAAAGAAAATTTAACAAATATTTTATTTGAAATAAATTAATAGTCAAAATTATGCCTTAAAAACAAAAATTTCTACAGGATTAGTGCATGCTGATTACTGTATAGCCTCTATGTATGAGGCATATGCTATCCATTTTTAATGCATCATCCGTTTTCCTCTTCACAGTAATTCCATAAAATAGACATTCTTATCCTCAATTTAGATTTGGCATAACTGAGTCCTAAAAGGCTCATTTTTGCCCAAAGACCTACAGCTTTTTTTGTGTTAGAAGCAAGAGTCAAACCCAGATCTGTTAAGACTGAAGCTCATCTCTTTAATCTCTATAAAATGTACAGTCAAGTTTCTCAAAAAAGTAGCCCACATTTGCTATGTCTTATAAGAGGGTAAGACTTGTCCAAGGACTTGGAGAAGACTTCAGGTGGCAGCTAGAATCTATTATGGGACAGTTACTAAGGAGTAGGTAACTTGTTGATCAGAGAGAAGTGAAAAAAATTATACAACATTGGTTCATAACTATATCAGCAGTGTTACTACACCCCAAACCAAAATGCCTTTGGTTTGGAATATTTGTATTCCCTGTGCCATCCCCTCCCCCATTTTTTAAATTAATTTCATTCCCACGATCCCTAGACAAGTGCCCTCCGTAACTTTCCACATAATCTCATCATTACCAAATCCACTAACACTAACCTGTTGCATTGGATAATGATCAGCCTCTTGACCCCTTTCACTTTCGTCCACTACTCTCATCTAGTTCTCTTTGTTTCTTCAGAATACCCTGACTCCTTTGTCCAACTTGTTAAATGTTGATGTTCCCCAAGAATTTAATCTCAGAATCTTTAGGGACTGGTAGTCTCTCCACATGTTCACCATGTGATAATCTCAGGCAGTCATAGTTCATACACTGATGACTTCTAAATCCATTCCAAATCCACCAAACTATTGAAAGCAGACAATATGTTTTTCTTTTTGTCTACCTTCTATGATCAATCACTGGACAAGTCTTGCATATTTTAGTTTTTAAACACTTTTCTAATTCATACACTTGTTTAAACCTATTAACACAACCTTGATTGAGACTTTCATTATTTCTTGACTACACTATCATAGTAGCTACTTACCTAATCTCCTTTTCTCTAATTTTGTCCTTCTTAACCTGATTAACCTGAAGTCATACTAATCCAACTAAACTACCAATGGGAAGCACCTCTTCCAAACTCTTCAGTCATTTTTGAATTCCCTACAGGATTATCTTAATTTCCTTCACAGACCAACAAATGCCCCTGTGACATGGTTCTTACACTGCTCTTGTGCATCCCATTTTATTATCTTGGGATACCGAACTAATAATTCCTTGCACCAGGCTGTTTAGTTCACTATTTTGTAACATGCTCTGCCCAGCAAATTCTTCCTATCTTTCTTTTCCTATTTTATACTTTTTTACTTTTAAAGTACCATCTTTTCCATAAAGCCATGTGTTAATACCTATGACCTATTATATCTTCTTGGGCGATCTTGGGCAAATAGTATCTAATAATACTTTTATCATATTACTAACATAGAAACATGTATTCTATGTAGAACTTTTCTCCCACAAAAGAGTTCAGCATTGTACTAAAATTCATTTAACTACATTAACCTTAATGTAGACTTGAGTGTATTGTGAGCATAAATTGTCATTTTAAAGATATGGTTTCCTTTCTGCAGAGTCTATAAAATAAAATTTTGCATTTTGATTTGAATTACATGTAACATTTTGGGGGAGGTAAAATTGAAAGCAGAATATAGCTAAAATCCACAGGATCTTAACGGTTCTATAATTAAAACTAAAAATTCCAATACTACTTTCCCAGAAACTGATAGAAAAAGTAGACCAAAAAAAGAGTAAGCATATAGTCAACTTGAAAAACACTGTCAACCAACATACATACTTGATATTTGTAGAATCATCTGCAAAACGTAACTTCTTTTAGGTACACATGAAAAGTTCACAAACATAGACCATATGTTATCTCATAAAATGGGTCTCAATCAATCTGAAGAAAATTAAAACATACATAGTATATTCTCTGACCACAACAGAATTAGAAATTGATAATAGAAATATACCTGGAAAATTATTAAATATTTGAAAAGTAAACTACACACTTATAAATAAGTTATCATTTAAAGAAGAAATCATTACAGAAATTAGAAAACATTTTGAACTGAACTCTAATTACAACTCATGAGGTCAAAACCTGTGGGATGGGCCGGGCGTGGTGGTTCGGGCCTGTAATCACAGCACTTTGGGAGGCAGAGGCGGGAGGATCACGACGTTAGGAGATCGAGAACATCCTGGCTAACATGGTGAAACCCCTTCTCTACTAAAAAAATACAAACAAAAATCAGCCGGGCATGGTGGCGGGCGCCTGTAGTCCCAGCTACTCGGGAGGCTGAGGCAGGAGAATGGCGTGAACCCGGGAGGCGGAGCTTGCAGTGAGCGGAGATCGCGCCACTGTGCTCCAGCCTGGGTGACAGAGCAAGAATCCGTCTCAAAAAACAAAACAAAACAAAACAAAAATAAACTGAGATGCTGAGGAAGTAGTATTGAGAGAGAGAGAGAGAGAGAGAGAGAGAGCTTCTACACCATGGAATACTATGCAGCCATAAAAAAGGATGAATTTGTGTCCTTTGTAGGGACATAGATGCAGCTGGAAACCATCATTCTTAGCAAACTATCACAAGAACAGAAAATCAAACACCGCATGTTCTCACTCATAGGTGGGAACTGAACAATGAAATCACCTGGACTCGGGAAGGGGAACATCACACACCGGGGCCTATTAAGGGGAGGGGGGAGGGGGGAGGGATGGCATTGGGAGTTATACCTGATGTAAATGACGAGTAGTTGGGTGCTGACGAGTTGATGGGTGCAGCACAGCAACATGGCACAAGTATACATATGTAACAAACCTGCACGTTATGCACATGTACCCTAGAACTTAAAGTATAATAATAATAAAAAAAAAAAGAAAAGACAGATAACATCAATGTTTTCAAGTATTCACTTGAATAAACTAGAAAAATAACAAATTAAAACCAAAGCAAAGAAGGAAGAATTTAACTGAAAGAATAATTAAATAATCAGTTTTTATGTTTATAAAAATGTTTAATTATCTCTTATCAAATATATTTAATACTGTATAAAGAATAATACATCATAACCAAGTACATTAATTTCAGAGATGAAAGGTCAGTTTAACATTCAGGAATCAATCATGAATTTCACTACAATAATATAATAAGGAAAACATAATCATTTCAAAACATACCGAAAAATAACAAAATTCAAAACCCATTATTGATTAGAAAAACTGTCAGTAAATATGAATAGAATGAAACTTTCAGTTTAGTAAAGGACATGTTAATTGTGAAAATCTGCATGATTTTCCCCTAAATTTCCAGATTAGCCAAGGATGTTGCCTCTCACTACTTTTATTCACTATTGTTCTGCACTAGCCGAGTAATAAGAAAGTAATAAAGACTTACCGATTGGAATGAAGAAATAAAACATTTTATTTAACAATGACATGATAATCTAGACAGAAAAAAACCTGAGGAATCAACAAAAAACTACCAAACTGATAAGTGAGTTTAGCAGGGTAACAGTCACAAGATGAATATAAAAAGTCAATTGCACTTCTGTATACTAGCAATTGACCGTGGGAAATAAAATTTTAAAATGCCACTTTCAAAGGTATAAGATTTATAATTAGAAGTAAATTTAACAAAATATGTATGTAACATATAAATTACAAATGACTGGGAGAAAGTAAAACAGAGTTAAATCAATGGAGAAGTATACCATGTTGTTGGTTTAAAGGATATATTATTAAGATGTTTATTTCTCCCCAAATCTATCTATAGAGTCAAAACAATTCCAATTAAAATTCCAGCATGTTTGTTTGTATTAATTGATGTTAATTCTGAAATTTATATGAAAATGCATGGAAGAATATCCAACATGATTTAAAACAAACAGAAACAGAGAACTTCTACATGGCTTTAAGACTTACTATAATGCTATATTAGTCAAGGGACTGAGTAAGAATCAATGGAATAGAATAGTGTGTCTCCAAAAACACACTGACATATGCTTGGAAAATCAGTTTTTCATAAAGATGCTAAGGCAATTTAATGGAGAAAATAAAATATTTCCCCCCCCCCAAAAAAAACAGTTAAATAATTAAATATCCACATGGAAACAAAACAACCTCAAAAATACCACATACCACACACAAAAATTCACCCAAAATGTATTATAGACACAAAAGTGAAACTAAAGCTACAGAACTTCTAGAAGAAAACATAGGAGAAAATCTGAATAACCTTAATCTAAGGAAATATTTCATGGAAAGGACACATAGATGATTAGTAACAAAAGAAAAATATATTTTGGAATGTATAAAATGTAAAGTCTGCTTTACACGAGAGATTGCTATGAAGTAAAAAGATAAGTCAAATATTGACATAAAATATTTGCAGTATATATCTGACAAGAGCATTTACATTAGAATATAAAACAAACTTTAAAAATCAGATGAAAAAGTTAAAATATGGACAAAAGATTTGAATACACATGTTACAAAATATGCTAAAAGCTAATAAGCATATTAAAAGATGTTCTGCATTATCGCAGAGAAATACAAATTAAAATCACAAGGAGATACAAGCAGACCCCTACAAGACTGGCAATACCATGTGTTTGTGAGCATACAGAGCAATTGGAATTCTTGTGTAATTCTTGTAAAAACATGAAATAGTAAATCCGTTTTGGAACACTGTTCAGCAGTTTCTTACAAAGTCAAATGTCCACTTACCATATGACCTAACAATTCCATTTCTATATGTTTACCCAAGAGAAATAAAAACATGTCAACAACAAAGCTTGTACAAAATGTTTAGAGCAGTTTTATTCATCACAGTCCTAAACTGGAATCAATTCAAATATTCTTCAACAGGTGAATGGATAAGCAAAGTTTCATACATTCCTAAAATGAAATATTAGTCAGCAATTAAGCCCTCTGATACACAAAACGGCAAGGATGAATTTAAAAAAAAAAATGAGGTCAGATACCGAAGAGTACCTTCTGTGGTATTCCATTCATTTGAAATTCTAAAATAAGTAAGCTCATCTTCAGGGAAGTAGATCATCCCTAGGTGGGATTCACTGGGAAGAAGCAAGAGGGAATTTGAGGACAGGTGTTGGAATATGTTTTATATCTTGATTGAGGGGTAGTTTTTTGGTATATATATTTGTCAAAACTCATCAAACTGCACATTTAAAGTCAGCATAATATGCTTTATGTAAATTTTACCTCAGTAGTGTTGATTTTCAAAGTTACTGAAACTGTACAGTGTAAAATGGTAACACACTATTTACAACAATCTGATAATCGGGAATAATTCTGAAAGAATTGAATTGTGGTGATTTAATAAGTGTCAGTCACAAATACTTTCTGAAAATTTAAGTAAAACACTTTGAACTATAATTTTAAGTGTTTAAAAGGTGGAAATGGAACTAATATTTACCGGTTATATGTTATTCAGTGAATTATTTCATCTTTTCCTGACTTTGAGAATGCAAAATGAGAGACTGAGAGATGGTAAGAAAACTAACCAAGGTACACATTTTCTGCAATGGCAGATCTAGCAGTAAATCCAAGTCTATCTGACTTCACGAATTGATTATTCATGTAATTCCATGTTGAGTTCCTTTGTGGAAACTTAACATCTTTATGAATATCCCCTATGTTGTGAGGTGATATTTTGAGTTCCCAGAAATTCCATGAGACATTGGGCAGTGGGAACTGTTTTAGAAATATTTAACATAAAGCTTTCCTCTACTTTTCTTCAGAGATTTTTTTCTGTTTGCCCAGAATTTGTGACTTATCCTAAATTTCAACGTTAAACTTCACTAATTTGGATCAAGGAGATAACAGTTGGGATAAATGAGTGAAAAGTCCAAATTATAAGATACTCTTGAAGAAATGTAGCTTCATCACTTTTAGATAGAGAGTGTAACTTGAACTGTCCTAATCCAGTCACCTAACAGAAGTTCTGTAGTAGAACAGATTAGAATGATTTCCAATTAACATACCAAAGCATTCTAAAATCCTATTGATTGAAGATTGTGTTGCAGATTCCTTTCATGTGAAAAACACTAAGTTGTTTAAAATTTAGTTTGTATCCCTAACGTAAGTATTTTCATTTTATATCTGATTCTTTTAGACATATTTTTTGGAAAACAAAAAGAATAAAATTTCTAAAAAATCACTTTGGAATTTTCCACAAATATTAAATTAGTAAAAGCAGAATTAGAGAGGCTTAGCTTCAGAAAAAAAAAAAAATTCAAAGGTAGTTATTAAAACGTCTAAAATCTAGACTGATGGTAAAAGGCTGATATCAAAGTTAGCCCCTCTGAGTTGAAAGAGAATTCATATGTATGACAAGTTCCAAAGATTCCTCTTGCAAGAGAAAATATTTGCAGTAGGGGACAGAGGAAAGCCTCTTTTATATTAATTTCTTGAGCTGCTTGGAGCCAGAACCATCCCCTCTGCTGTTCTCTGTCACTTTTGGAGGTCTTTGAGCCAAGCCCAAGCTGTCTGCCTGTCCCAACAGTGGTGTTTTCTCTTCAAAGAACCGTTGCCACAGCCTCGCAGTTCTGTGCAGGAATTGAAAAGCCTTTGAAATCGGTGCAGCCTCACTGCACAGCTAGTAATAAGCATTAGAGAAAAACATGCAGCTCATTTGTTTAAAAGTTCATTCGCTTCAGTGTGATTTAGACAGATGTGAGGTGGGTTTTGCGTAGTGCTGCTCAGCCTGATGGCAAAGTAGAGCTAGGTCTCCTTTCAAAGACTTCCTCAGTCCCTGCCCATTGCTGAGTTTCTGCAACAATGGGGCTTTGAAAGGGGAAAAAAAAAAGGAAGAAGAAAAAGAAAGAAAGAAAGAAAGAGAAAAAGAGAAAGAGATGACACCAGTGGGAGAGGCTGACAGCTCAGTCCAAACTCAAACAGCCCTTCTAGTGTCCAGGACAGAGGTGCACGTCTGAAGGTGGGGATGAGGTCTGGGTTCAGAACAGCCCAAAGAATTAATTTAAAAGAATTTCCCCACCCATTTTCTGTAAAGGCAGCAGCAAGCAGCTCTGGTAAAATAGTTCCCAGATCACAGGGCAGTTACCCATGTAGATTCTGCTGTATTCCCAAAGAATACAATTTCCCGGAAATAAATCTGAAAAACAGTTATTTTCTACCAGGCTCAAAATAACAAATAAAACCCATCCATATTTTTCATTGAATAGAGGATCTGAACAATCAACACACATTACTAACAACAGTTTATTTCCTCTAGAAACAATGCTCTTTTGGAAAGAGGCGTGTGTTTATTAGTCGTGATGCCTGTAGAGTAAGTCGTTTTGAGATGTGCAGCATTCACTGCAATCAAGATATGTTTTTGCTAACCTGCACAGACATATTGATAGCATTGAGGTATGATGCTAATTCCACAAGCAAATGGATCTATTGTTATGATCTTGCTGAAAGCTTAGAAATTGCTTTTATATTTAAAACCTTATTTTGAGAGCTGTCAGGCTACAGATAATACAAATCCAGTTAAAGTGTGCCAGAGATTTTTGAAGTAAATCTGAGCAGATACAAATGAAAAAATATAATGTATATAATATGAATATGATGTATTTAAAAACGCATTTCTAAGTTAGCCTTTTAAATTACACCAAATGTGTGTACATAATTAGAACAACCATATAATTTTATAGCTTGTAAACTAAAAGAAAGCTTCAAAGAAATGAGAAAGCTTATTAGAAATGGGGATATGAGAAGACAATAATTTAATCAGAACTGAAATTGCCACATGCCTATTATTAAACAGTTGTATGATAATTTGAGTGTGGCTAAATCCAGTGAAAATTTAGTCATCCACTGGAATGCTTTGTGAATGAATAGAATTTAGCATATCTTGAAGATCCAATGAAGCAATCTGCGAATTAGGTCTGTGGAATGAAAAGACTGTGAGTGAAGCTTAGGGGAGAGTCGACTTGGAGTTGAACAAGGGCGTTTGAATCCTGTCTTCATTACCTACTAGTTAAATAACCTTGAGCAATAAGTAACTGGGCTTCAGGATAGATTGCTCAGAAAGCAGATTCTGAGATATATTCTAGCTTTCAGGATATTTATGAAGGTATGCCCTTGTGACCAACACTTGTAGAAAAGAGAGGAAAGAGACAGGAGTGGGCGGAGGAAGAGTCAAGTTGCAATGCCTGTCTTACTAAAGCCCCAGATGAAAACCACAGAGCTCTGGAGCTCAAGTGGCTCTTTAGGGATAGCCACCTTTATATTCTAGCATCTATCAGTCATTGGATGAGGAGCACTTAGAGAAGGGGTTTAACCTTGGGAAAGGAGCTCTCATCAACTGAGAAAGTTCCAGAGGAGCTCATACCTGAAGGCCATCTGCCGATAGTACTCCCAACAGTGGCGGATGTGAGTGGTACGTGTTAATGTCTACCAGAGTAATGGTTCTCAGCCACAGTTAGCTTTCTATAAAATGGATATAACAGTACCTACAACTCATAGGTTTGTCCTGTTGGACAGTGCTTAATAAATGGTTGCAATTATTATACATTTCAAAATGGACATCATTATTTGAAGGACAGACTAGAAAATCACCCTACAATTGATTACATAAAATAACATTAAAGTAATATTTTAGTTACTAAAAAAGAGTATGTACTACTAAATGTTCATTACTGTTCTCCTTATTATTTATAAATATTGCAAAAGGTTCTAAATAGTAGGTGAATAGCATCTCGGGACATTTAAAGAGTGCAGCTAATTCTCAGCTCTTAGTGGCTCAAATATGCAGCCTGGTGCATAATCTGTCATAGTATTGTTTGATATATTAAAAGTAACTGCTTTGATGCTGTTGAATATGACATCATAGACAGTGGCTATTGTGCCCGAACTGCTGTCCCTTAACTTTTATTAAATCAAATATGTAATACCATTGATCTTTTCTGAAGCACTCTAATACTTCATGGTGTCT
Source organism: Papio anubis (assembly GCF_008728515.1). Classification (NCBI taxonomy): domain Eukaryota; kingdom Metazoa; phylum Chordata; class Mammalia; order Primates; family Cercopithecidae; genus Papio; species Papio anubis. Next base: position 71,827,555 of record NC_044983.1, read on the forward strand.
TCTTGTACCTGAGACCAAGTGTTAATTCATTATTTTTTCTATTCATAGTTTAGCAATGCAGGGATATTTGCTGTTTAGCTGTAAGGAGCTGACTCATTTTTTAATGGTACTGTCATTTCATAGATAGGCTCTGTTTGTACTATTTGAGTGTTAGATACGATGCTATAAAAAGAAACTATATGTACTGTACACTTTATTTTTTCCTTTTGTTGCATCTAAATATTAAGACAAAGTTTATTAAGACAATAATGGCAATAGAAAATGCTTTGCCAATGTACTTCTTCAATATTTCAGCAGCATAGTATTTTAAAGTCTGTGGGAGTCTGAAATCTTTATGTCTCACGTGTGATTTTGAGCAATTATCACCTAGTTAGAAATATAAACCCACACACACAAAAAAACATGTCACAAAATTTTTTTCCTTTGCAGATTCAGAGCAAAAGAATGTTAACCTAACACAGGTATGCTCTAAGAAGGATTGCAAAAAGTAAAAGGAACTCAGAAAAAAAAAAAAAGTTTGAAAAAAAATATTGATTGATAAATGAAAAGAGTCATCTTGCATATTCTATTTTCTTAATCAATGATGAATTTCAGTGTGTTACTTTCAGAGAAAAGCAAAATTATCACTGATATGTGTGATAGTATATTTGTAGTCCACTTTGTCACAAAATTTTTCATGCAGAATAAATGGTTGACAATGATGAGTTGTCTTACTGCCTTGTAGCTGCACATGAAAATAGATACTTGCAGTATTTTGTAAAGTGTCAAAAGTTAATCATTCTTTTGCCTTAATCATAGACGTTTAGATTTATTTTACTCTTAGTATTTTAAGTTGCCTTGTATTAATTTATCTTGACTAACAATTTTATGACTGAGTCAGAATAAAACTCTTTTGATCTAGGTTATTGTTCAGTTATATCTACCTCACAATGTTCAAAGCAACTATCATAATGAAGATGGACCTGTCTTGAATGTCAAAATTCTATAACACAGAATATTTGGGATTGGGGAGGTGGACATGATTTATCACTAGTCTGAGATAACAGATGGAAAGATAGGTGATTATAATAAGGATGAAAGTATCCTGAGAAAACATACATTGAAAACAAAGTTGCCTAAAAGGAGCCAGTACAGTGAAAGCATGGCATGGCAAGATGCATGGAAACTAGCAATTCGTTCCCACAAACTCATATGGGGTATCTTCTTTGGGGCAGGCTCTACCCCGCATAATACATGTGCATTTGATGGATGGTAAAATTATAGCATTAGAAAAATAGACGCAATTTTTTTTTTTTTTTTTTTTCAGACGGAATCTGGCTCTGTTGCCCAGGCTGGAGTGCAATGGTGTGATCTTGGCTCACTGCAACCTCTATCTTCTGGGTTCAAGTGATTCTCCTGCTTCAGCCTCCCAAGTAGCTAGTATGACAGGCACCTGCCATCATTCCTGGCTAATTTTTGTATTTTTGTAGAGACAGGGTTTCACCATGTTAGCCAGGCTGGTCTTGAACTCCTGATCTTTGGTGATCCGCCCTCCTTGGCCTCACAGAGTGGTGGTCATCGCGCCCAGTCAGATGCAGGGATTTTATCAAGGCAGGGCTCTCATTCTCTCTTTAGGATTCTAGACAAGAGACAGAGAAAATGTAGTGATGTTTCTAAGGTAACAAAGTTACTTAATGGATTCCGAACCAAAATTCCAATCTCTTGACATCAGTTTGGTACTCATTTTCTTCACCATTCTAGATTCTATTATTATGGATATTTCTAAAAACTATATGCAGTATTTTCCAACATTAGCTTTATGTACGACATGATGGAAGAATCTTTCCTGGAGCATGCTCATATTAACTTGCTCGGATCCTAAGTCAGCCAAACATATTAAGATGGGATTTAAAAAATAAGGAGAGGGACTTTGTGTTACAAGATGTTTGATAATATTACAAAAATCACAAAAATAAAAATGTTTGTAAGAGTAGAATTAGACACATGAATGGAACCGTTTTTAAAAAAGTTTTATTAGTAAGGTATGATGACGCCAGCAGATCAGCACTTGACTGGCATTGAAAAGACAGTTTGTAACTCACAGTTTCCAAGAGAAAGGGAGATGTCATGCCAGGCGAGGCCACATGAGAAGGCACTATAATCAGTCAGGAGACAGGAGTAAGGAAGAATGTGGGTGGAAGCCTTTATTGTGGTTTCCAGAGGAAGGAACGGACGAGGCAGGATAAGCAGGCATAAGATTGGCCGGTTTGAATAATTTCAATGGGCTCTGCGGTGTAGGAATTTTCTCTAGTTTTCTGGTACTGGCACCTGGAGTGATCAGGGAAGGGAAATAGTGGCCCAGAGTGTGAGCAAATAGAGGAGGTGATGGGTTTGGGTGAGCTCTGGATTGTTTGGTTTGTATGGGAAAGGCACATTTCTGTGTGCCTATTTTTAAATAGTAAAAAAAGTCATTTACTATTCCAGGAATTGGCTAGGCCTGGGACAAACAATCCCTTCAGAGTCAGCAAGTCCCCAGATGTCAAAACATCAGAAGTGGTTAATACAAGAACAAAACAGAATGTCTAAACACAGAATCAAAAATACCATGCATTTACTATAAGATTAAGAGAGCTTTAAAATTAGCATGAACAGGGCTGTGAAAATGTAGGATTTACCTGTAAACTTTACAAGTTGTAATATTTACATGTATCAAAATATAATAATAATAATAAATAGAATTTTATTAACACAGATTAATGAGGATAAATGTGTGCCAACTGTTTTAAGAGGGGCTTTCTCGAAAGGTATATCTACTTTGAGGTGCTTTCATGGAATCAATTCTGGTATCTTAAATGGCCAGGAAAATGGTCCAAGAATGTGAAACCAGATTAATATGAAAATACTCTTTCAAAGGTCTTCTTGTCAAAATTTTAGGGACTATCACATTTTCTTCTAGATTAATGTGATATCATATTTATTTTATGGAAGGTAGTCTTTCATAAACTAATCCATTACTTAATAGAAGCAATAATGTTAATATAAATAACATGAAGACATTCTCCGTTGTATAAGCTTACATCAGACCAGAATAACCCTCTGACAGTTACCAGTCTAATATTCATAAACGATATAATAAGTACCCTATTATTTACACTGTTCTAACACAAGGGTGCTCTAAGAAGGACTGCAAAAAGTAAAAGGAACTCGGCAAATTATATCCCGCCTGTTTACCAAAATCACCTCTAGCATTACCAGTATCAAAGGCACTGCCTGCCCAGTGACATATGTTCAACTATCGCAGTGTCCTGACTGTGCAAAGGTAGCAAAATCACTTGTTCCCTAAATAGGGACTTGGGTGAATGGTCACAGGAGGGTTCAGCTGTCTCTTAAGAAAGGTAGTCTTTCATAAAATAAATATGATATCACATTAATCTAGAAGAAAATGTGATGGTCTCTAAAATTTCGACAAGAAGACCTTTGAAAGATTTTGGTGGAGATATAGTTCATTTCCAAATAGTCTAGGATCAAGAGATGATTTACCCTGCTCACTCCATTAATTCAATATCACTTTTTCTTTCACTGACAATTGCATAGTCTAGATTGCCTAAGTTATGGTAATAACAACACTGTTACAGGTCCAATTTGTGGAGATTTTCACATACTATTCTCTCAAGGTGTCCAGTTGTGATATAACATTCCTACACCCTTGAATTTATTCCTTGAACATTAATGAGCTCTGTAATCCTGGCAGAAATTGCAATATCTGACTAGATCCATGGGAGTTCTAGTTTAGAAAAGGTCTCAGCCACTTTGTAATAGGTCATCATTTGCACACCATGAAGAGTATTTTCATATTAATCTGGTTGCATATTCTTGGGCCATTTTCCTGGGCATTTTAAGCTGTCAGAATTGGTTCCATGAAAACACCTCAAAGTTTTCACTCCTGTGATATACCCTGCAAGAAAGCCCCTATTACAACAACTGGCACAAATTTATCCCCATTAATCTGTGTTAATAAAATTTCTCCATGTAAATACTTTCATCAACTGTACACACTTTGGATGAAATGAAAGGAATAAAACATTTTAACATTTATTTTTTGAGTAATAAACACAGTATATTTCTTTTCAGAATATTGTTCCTTAATTTTGGTAATAAACTTCTGAAATGCATCTTGTAATTAGAAATCTTCTTGAATATTTCACTTCAAAAACTCTGAAACACTTCAGAAAAATTCTGAAACACCATTAATTAAGAAATTAGCTCTCAAAATAAACTGTGATTTTGAATTTTTAATGCCTTTTTCTATTCCACATAATGATTCTAGTTAAGTCACAAATGGTATTTAACAGCTGTTTTATGCAATTCGATATCTTAATAGCAATTAAGGCAGATTACAACCTAAATAGAATCAGTTCAAGGTATTAAATTAGGGGCAACCCTGTGCTTCAGAATCAAGTAGATGAGGAAGTTCCTGGCTGCCTGACAAGACTCCATATGCTACTAAATATGCAAAGCTAGATTGGGAGATTTTGTGTTTTGGATTTGTAGGCGGTGGCAATTCAGGAATATTTAGCACTAATGAAGAGCATCAGATCAGTTCAAGTTAATTAGCATTTATCCTTCCTCCTTCACTGAGTCCTTCTACCATGCTTCATTCAACATTAAATCTAAGCATGTACTATTAGGAATAAAAGTGGGGCCTGAATTACCTATCCTTGGGAAAAACTGGCAGCTGAACAACAGCTTTCCACATTCATTTGTCAACATTATCAATGTATTCACTTTATAGAGGCACCATTTTTTTCTGTTTAAAAATATTTCCTTATTTTAAACATAACATTTATATGTAGTAATATTTAATTCATAGAACAAAACATTAATACCTCAAAATACCAACCAATAAAATAAGGCCTGGTCTTTTATTTTTGCACTTTTCTTCCTCAACTAACATTTTAATATATTATGAATATAAAGCAGCATTTTTAATATCACAGTTCATATAATTATTTACATTGTTATTTAAATGTCTTATTTTTATAGATTGGAAGTATCATTTGTGGTATGAAGCATATTAGCGTTTTCTGAAAGGAAATAATTTCCATTTGAGTGGTGTGAGTTAGAACCTATAATGTTTGTGTACTTAAATTTGTTTCTATTTCCAAACCCCTCTATTTATTTCTATTTAAATAAAATTTTTTCAATAGAATATTTTTTGCTTTAGATCATATGTAATATTCCCCTTTCTGGGTCTCCCTGTACTTTTATATATACAAGAAGCTCAAATCCCTAGAAACTCATCTAAGGCAGAGTCATAATAAGTAGATCATTTGATTCATTAATTGTTTAATTCATTTGTTCTTTAAGTATTTCTGGGTACCTTCTATTTACTATTCAATGTAAGAAATAATCTCCCTTGAAGCATGTAAATCCAACCAAACTATTATCTTTACCAACAATTTTATAATATATTTTTCACTTTTATTCTGTTTTCAGGGTTCCTTTTTCCACTCCTTTGCTTAGTAGATGTGTGACTTTGGACAAGTGAATCAATTTAGTGAGCCCTCACTTTTCTTACAGAATTTAGAAGATGTATGAAATATGCATGAGAAAGTGCTTTTAAATTTAAAAACTAAACATGAAGACTATTATTATTATTAGATTGTTTTACCTGATAAAAGGTGTCTGGATTACTGTTATCACAGCTATCACAATGATATACCCCAACCAAAGCTTCTGTGTATTAAAGAAAAAAAAAAAAAAAGACCTGGTAATTGTTAAGAGAGAGGGTGAGAAAAGACAGTGGAAGAGTATGAAAGTGTAGTGTGGTGGCGTTACGTTTTGTCAATCCATTAATATGCTTATCTGCTTGGTTTGTCATTCTTTTTATTTTAAAAAGGTCTATTTATTCGCAACCAGAAGATGTCATTAAAACCCCTTTTTATTGTTGAGTTGGGTAGGTTGAAGTGATCTGTTCTATCTTACTTTAAAATATGTGTTATTGTCTAGGCCAGAGAATTTTCCCTTCATTATCACCTCATAAAACAACTATGAGAGGAGACTACACTTCTTACTCTAATGCAGTTGTAATGAAGTGAAAGTTTTCTGGTTTGCTTTTGGATTCTTCCTCACAGAATTTTGCAACCCAAGCCAGCACACACCTTGGCTCATGTTTTAGCTCATTTTTCTTTCCCCAAAATTAGTTTAGAGACTAGAGAGATCAAATGAAAACGTAGAATTCTTAAACAATGTGTGGTTAGTCATATACTGCGAAAATTACTGAATTTCACAAAAAGAAAAATCCCTGTTAAGTTGTAAGAAATCTTCATAACAATAAGAACTTTTATCAGGTTAAGTATAAACATTTCAGAGGATACTAATAGAAACTCTTTTGTCATCAATGTAAAACAGATTCTTGAAATCAGAGAAACTAATTGTAGTCTCAAAAATATGTTTAAATTGATGAACTCCTTCTAAGGAACTAGAAACTATTGACAAGTAAGATTGAATATTTGTGTTGTGATGTCTACATCTATCTTATTCTGTTATACTAATTGAAAATCATTACTAGTTTAAACTCTGCTAGACAATTCTCATTGGCAATAGTGAAATTTTTGTTGGTTTTATCCTGGAATCTTACTAGAACACCTTAATCTACAAAGTTATATGAGTTAATCATAATCTCTATTAAGTATTTATAAAGAAAAGGAAGCAACGCCTCTTTTATGCCCTAGCAGTTTCTGCAGCACAGATTTTACAAACATACCCTATTCACTGCCCTCAGATAAATTCTACTTTCTTGATAACTATCACATTATAAGCTGCTGAACTATTTCTTTAAAAAACACACAACCACAAACTCATGTAGCATGAAACTGTGATTTCTACAGATATTTCACAGAACAACTTGCACAATATTAAAGAGATATATATATATGTGTGTGTGTATATATATATACATATTTCCAATTTGTGAAAGTTAAAGAGATGGTTGGTTGCACACAATTATGAAACAGTTTATCCTTTATTTTGTTATTTGCATTTTAGAATTTAGGTATTAATTTAGGAGACAAACGGAAAAAGGAAATAGAAAAGTAGCCAGAAAAGCTAAAATATTTTAATGTCACATTTTCATGCTTTGTCTAAGACATGTTTCTAGGTTCATTTTCTTTTTGACTTCCTGAGTAAATGCCACTACATCTTTGATGATCCTTTATCAGTTCAATGTGAATTTACAATGTGTATCTATTTCCCTAACTTTTAAAAATACGTTAAATATCTATTATGCTTTAATAACAAATGTGATGTTTATTGAATTAAGGCAATTTAAAACTTTTGTGAAGACTTCCAAGGATTATATATATTTGAAAATATTGTCATATAAGAAAAAATATATTGCATTTGTGTCAAATTCAATATAAAAGTATATAATATCTGTGAGCACTAGACAATCTACCTAAATATTACAGGAAAATGGAGCTGTCCAAGGCAAAGAACCTGGTCATGCACTCAGACGTATTCAATTGTGCTTGAAGGGCTAGCAATGCAGTCTACTAGAGATCTAAAATATATAAAATATATTTCTAAATAGATGGAATAGTCATTTCATTGTAAAAATAGATGAATATTGACCATTTGGGGGGTTCAAACTAATGTCTTCACTTGGAAACTAAAAATCTCATGTAAAATAAATCTTCATTAGGTAAAAGAGAGTCCAGAGAGAGAATAATTTTGAATATGTTTCAATTTGTGCTAAAACTTAGGAGTGAGAGGTCTGAGAGAAAAGAAGAGTTCTGTTTACAACAGTGTATTTAAGAAAGATGAAGACACAAAGCAGCCCTGAGTTATGGACCAAGGTTTTGTGGAAGTTATTTAGCCACTTTAGCATGGGAGTTGGAGTGAAACAGTACAGCAATATCATGAGCTAATTCCTATATTTATTTTTACTTTTATGGGATGATTAATTGCTTTGATTAATAAAATTTTATTAGTTATATTCATTCATTCAGTAAATATTTACTAATTTTCTACTCTATATTAGGAAAAAAGAAAGGTGCTAGAGATATACTTGGAAACAAAGTGCTTAATTTTTTTTCATATTATGTGATAACTCAGAAAAATAAAAGATTAGAGTTAATGTGAAAAATACTATAATGAAGCCAGGGTAAGATACTAAGAGTACGAAGAAAGGGCATATAACTAAAGTGGGGCATTGAAAAGTTTCCTAGAAAAAGAGATATCTGAGAGAAGTTTTAGAATGTTTAAAAAGACAGAGCAAGAGTGTGCTAGTCAATATCTAACTTTAACGTTCGAAATGGAGAACAATAAGAAATGGTCCCAGAAAAATTCAATAATATGCATAATTTACATGGTTTTGGAAATCATGTTCACAACATTTGGATTTATCTTAAGAGCAACAAGAAAAATACCAAATTAATCCAAAGAGATTGCACTGTGGCAAACAGACTGAAAGAAAGCAAAACTAAAACAGAAAACTGGCTAAAAGTCAGCTGTGATAACCCAGCTGCTCAAGTATGATGGCTCACGGCCTTTCATTAACAGTAGGAATAAATTAAAGGAATGGATATAAAGCTCAGTGTTTAATCAAATGAGTTTGGTTACTAATTTGCTGATGATTGTAAGGGAGCTTAAAGAGTCAAAAATATATAAAGCCGGGCATCTGCTTGAAGAAATTGTGATATTTATCTCATGATGGACCAAGGAGGGACTGCAATTCTTCACCCTCAAAATGACGTTCTGTAAGTTGTGTTTGTTCTGAGATATCCCTGTGCTGACTCTGTCATTCAACCAAATTCTGCATTAGTTTTGCTCCACTATCTTACACTGTTCTCTATGGGGACCTATGTGAGAACATTTATGTCTTAGTACTGAGATAAAAGTGTTTCTCTCTTTCTCTCTCTCTCTCTTTCTCTCTCTCTCTCTTTCTCTCTTTTCCTCTCCTTGCTCTTATTTTTCCCCTTTGTTGGAAAATCAATTTTAAATTTCTCTCTTTCTCTATCTCCCATGGATTGCTAGTAAACTCAAAACACTACCACTAGCAAAAACCTAGCAGGGAGAACATATTAATCTTAGTCATGATTTTGGTTTAATTTCCTATCCTAATTCTCTCTTTGCCTCAAATTTCTTTCCTATTTGTTTTTCCTGTTTTATTATTTTGAAATTAAGGAGATAATAAACAAAGTGGAAATATCACTGCTAATAAATAGATATTACTGTGCCTTAAGAATCAGTTTTATATTCTAAAGTAAACTGTTATCTTGAATGAGATACAGATAAAGTAGGAAAAATACAAAACTTAAAGTCAAAAGATGTAAGTATTACCTTGAAAATTTGTGAATCATTTATCCTTTGTGAGGGGATAAATAATAACAACTGGAATTATGATACGGTTGAGATGAGGAGATAAGTTACAGTGTCGATTGGCACATGGTAGACTTTCGTTATTTGGTGGCCCTGTCCTCCACCTACTTAGATTATAATCTACACCTCTATTTCACTCTCTAAATTAATTACAGCCCTGAGAAAAAGTACAAAGCTTATGAACTCCAATAAAATGACTCTTTTAATCTTCTAACTAATGCATGCACTCAGGGCCTCTGATAAGTATGCACTCCATACCCATCTTGAATTTGACCAGACATGACCTACTTACTCAGTCTCAGTCTTCATTCCAAATTCCTTGGATGAAGAAACCATTTCCTTTAACTCTGGTTAAAAGACAAATGATCTGATTGGGAAATAAAGAGAAATAAGACAAAACAAAAAAGATCTAACCTAAAGGAATTTGTAATAAATATGCATGCTAACAATTGCTAGAGAAGTTACTGTTTTATGATTATTGTCATACTCTATCTTTTACTAATATCTCTTAAATCTATTTTTACTTGTAGGACTAAGATATAAACCTTGGAGGTGCTTTTCAAGGTAGCTGACCACAAACTATCTGAAGAAATTGTGCCCAGAGTGGTTTGGAGAGCTGCAGCTACTGCCGCTGAAGCACTGAGAAAATTATTTGGACCCCTGTATTAGAAGTGATCCTTCACCCACCTTCCTGTCAGACACTGCTATGACCTCCACCGTACCTCCCATCCCTGTTTTACGAGGTCACTCCTGGACGCCCATACCTCCCCTTTTCCTCCTCTTAGTATTGCAGTAATATTTCCCTCTCTTAATGTTTTCTATACTTCAGTCTTCTCAGCCTTTGGAGAACTTCTGATCCTCTGGAAGCTCCAGTTTGTGATCAATTAACTTTTTCATATGCTTTAGTCCATTCTGGCTGCTATAACGTAGGACCGGACTGGATAATTTATAATGAAATGTATTGGCTTCCAGTTCTGGAGACTGGGAAGTCTGAGATCAAGGTACTAGCACCTCTCGGCGACCTTCATTTCATGGTGGAAAGGCGAAGGACAAGAAAAAGCAAGAGGGAACCAAACTTGCCCTTTTACAACAGCACCAACACCACCCATGAGGGTGGAACCATCATGGCCTAATAACCTCTTCAAGGTTCTTTTAATACTGCCTGTCAACTAAATTTAAACATGAGTTTTGTGGGGAACAAACATTCAAATAATAGCATCATAGTTTTTTACTTACCAACTCCTTTCTTTAACTGAAAAGAGGTATTTCCTAAAATCGCTGCTTCCCTGTCTTTTCAAATGGAAGCTACTTTTCCTGTCAGCAACCTGACATTTCCTAGCAGGAAGTTGAAGTATGTGTCTGATCCCTAGAGCTCCTTTAAAGATATAGATTCTTCCTGTAAAATCTCTTTTGAGGCTCCTATCTTCAAGATGTAACATTCCTTCTCCATTCTTATTGCTGGTCGTTCATTTAAATCTCACTGTCATTTATTTAAATCTCGAACTCTTGACTCAAAATCTTCATAGTATCTCAGATCTTGCAGCTTTCTTGCCAATGTTCTGGCTACTCGGTTTCAGCTACTTTTCTCTCTTTCTCTCTCTCTCTCTCTCTCTCTCTCTCTCTCTCTCTCACACACACACACACACACAAACACACACACACACACGCAAATAGAATGACAGCTAAAAAATTGGTATGAATAATTACATGGCATTCATAAGTCCTAAGTGCTAGATATGAGCCTCTGTAGAAACATAAAACTGAACTTGATCAACCCTTAACTTATTGTGTCATGCTAGATTGGAGTGTTGTAAAGCTCTCCCAATGTATATAGATATACAAGTAGTTCCACCTCTCATGACTCCTAAGCAACAAATGTCCTCTTGCTTTCACTTTCACACTGCCCCATCTTTCACTCACCCTCCAGAGAGTGTAACTCCACCCTTATTAGCTATTCATTATACAGCAAGAGCAGCATTTATTATCCTCATGTAATTTCACAGTGGGTGAGCCATTTCCTTGTTGATACTGGAACATGCCCACACAAGAACCTTATTTTCAGGACCTTTCACCTGCTCAGTGTGCCACTCACAGCCACTGGAGAGCCAACTTTTTGGAAAAACAACCTATATATAACAAGAGTTATAAATACTTCTTTTCTACCTAGCTTTTGGAGATGATTTGTCAAGAAATACATGTTGGGGTTAATGAAGATGAGCATTTTACAACTCCTGTCAAGGATTACTGATCCCATAGCAGTTTCTTTAGTTCTAATTATTACGACCATTTAACGTGCTGATGACGACTCCTAGATTTATATTTTTTCTACCTCAATTGCTGTCTCCATACATGAAGGCTTCAAAACATATATGAAGGACACAGCTTACACAACTGATCTGTATTTCTTCATCCCAACGATTGTTTCCTCCATTCCACCTCCATTTCTTACAGAAAGTTTTAGTTTCATCTAATTTCTAAAATCTCTGATGCTAAAACTCTACTATCCAATGAAAACATCTTTCCTTCCTGCTTTGTAAGTGCTCCTTCCATAAGAATATTTTGTCTCAGTGCAAGAATCCATTGACCCCTACCACATTCTTCTCCAAATTTCTCAATGCACTTCATTAGTTTTTCTCCTGCTGAAGTTGTAATGAATTTCATTATAATTACTCCTTTGTTAATATCTTCAGCTCTCTCATTCTATTTCTCTTGATGAAATATACATAGTGTTTATTTCTTTAGATGAAAATTGGGAAATATTTTATTTAATCTCTCTCATAGACGAGCCCTTCTTATCTACTTAACCAAATAGAAACAGAAGTTTGGTAGGTTATCAGTTTAAAAACTAGAGAATGGCGGCAGCATTTGCTTCCTGTTTCTCTACATCCATTCATTTACCTTAGTGTCTCCCCTGTTGAACTTGCAAGTTCTGTTTCTCCAATTTGCAATGTGTCAGGCTAAAGGTATTTTTATTTGTTTGTTTTGTTTTGTTTTTTTTGTTTGCTTTTTTGTCATTGTTTATTGTTCCTCTCTGGCTTTAACATCTGCTCCTATTGAATATATTATCCCTTCTTTTTTCACGTCAAGCACTTCTAAGGGCAGTTTTGGTAAGAGTTCAGGCTATTCTGTTTTTTGGTAAGATTAACATAAATATTTGCATTCAAGATATTCTTTCCATTTACTTCTTCTTATGGGATGATGCTAAATGCTGCATTGCACTCCTACAGCACCTACATATTTTGTTTTGTTTTATAAGGAATGTCTGATACTTTTCTGAGTTGGCTTTTTAGAATTCAGGTATTACTGAATAAAACATTTTGATCTGAACATAAACTTCTATAATTTCCACTACCCACAAATATTTGAAAACTTATTATTGAATTGAATCTTAAGTATCTTATCTATTTCTTTTGCTTTTGTTTTATTGTGATATTGAATCTATTTACTCTCTTCATTAACACAGGTTAAGGAAGTTTCTCCTCCTTGCCTTACAGTTTTCACATTCCCCTTGGTTTTCTGTCATATTTTGATGTCTTCACTCAACATTGGATAGACTCAACTGCACATTATCTATTTATCTTGATTCGTGAGTTGGAAGTATTTCTGAGGGAAAAAGAATTTAAGATGGTAACACTCAAAATTTGTGCTAACCAATCCTAGTTGAATACTAAAAATGATTCCACAGTCTTTGCCTCAATTCTAATTTACATATCAACTGTTCCAAACATCTTGCCTCAAGCCCTCAAACATATACTATATTCTGTATCTCTAACCAGATACTATAATCTCCTACTATATTGAAAATTTAGATGAGAGTCAACTTCAACTCTTTTCCCTTATTACTAAATACTCCTTCAATATAATCACCATTGTATACATCAGAGAAAGACAAATCATTTATTTTTAAGGCAAGGCCTTCTATGTGTGATGATTGATGTCATACTAGCCTCTCAATACTTCTTCAATAGTTATTTCCTCTGACTTTCATGTGTATTTATTCTATGAAACTTTTTCCCATAAGTCTTCAAATACTTTGACTTTTCCTTATGCTAGCACTTCTTGGGCCATGATTTCTCCTGGATCTATTCCATATTCCAATCTTCTCAATTCCTATTAGCACTGGGTGACATCGTTGAACCTCTTCTTTCCCTGACTACTCTGCCCTGACTTCTACCAACTTGGACTCACTTGTCTTCCTAAATTTATGATCTTTTTCCTCAAACTACCTCCCATTCTTGCCTCCAGTATTGTCTCTTTTAAAACATTTCACTTTGGTTTGTAATTTCAGACATTTGTCAATGTTTCGACTGTCATTTCCATGCAAAAGTCTATGAAAAATGTGTCTCTAAGTATATCTTCTTTCCTAATACTATGATCTATGTTTTCACTGCATTCTGGAGTGCTTCTCATGAGTCATCAGAAGAACTTTCAAATTCAGTGTTTTTCTTTCAAACTTTCCTCCTCCTGGTTTCCAAGTCTCAGGCAAGAAGACTGCCATCCTCTTTCTTTACACAATTACTTGAAGCTATCAGTTCTGCCTTCTCAATATCCTTGCATTCACTCTCAGTTTTTCAAAAGCATAGATTAGCTCTCCATTGTCATTTGTACATAATAGTTTACACATTCCTCACCTGTAAACCTTAAGCGATAGGCTAAAAATGAATAAAACAAGACTAAAACAAAATAGAAGGAAAAAATCATTTAAATGAAAGGCCCTTTTGTTCCTTTGTTTCAATCAGATATATTTTATTTTATTCATAAACTTCAAATTATCACCCTTATCATTTCAGAAAAAGTTGAAAACAACCTAATTCTGAAAAAAGTGACTCTAATTATTACCCCATATAAAACACCAGTCAGTTAGCTAAGTACAATTATAATTACAATTTTTTTAATGGCAGACAACAGAAAGTATTCTGATTAAAAGTATTCTGTCATTTATCTTTTGAACAAGCTCATTCCTAAAACTCCATTTTCTCTACATAAGTTGACAAAGAAAAAAAGTGTGCCCTAGCTCTTGCTCTCTCATTGCTCTCTCCTCCCTTTCATTTGGAAGAAAACATATTATTTTGGGTAAATTGAACTTATACTAAGAGGGGAAAGATTGAAGTTTTGAGAGCAGATAGATGGGATGTTTTGCAGAGACAACAAGTTAGAGAAAAATAATCTTTAAACCTCTAAACCCTCAACTTTCACATCTGTGTCCCACTACAATCCTGTGTCTGAGTGTACCTCAAAATGTGGAACTTTTAGAGGCAGAGAAGTTGCTGTAGTTCGTCTGCTCAAGAGGGCTAAGAACTCTGAAACTGAGAGGTAGAAGTGAGGGTAGAAGTAGAACAAAGAGACAGAGAGAGAGCAAAGTAATCATCTCCCACTGAAATGTCACGCACATGTCCCAACATAAGTACAAAGCAAAGAGCCAATATAAGTGAAGAGCCTCAATTGTGACACTGAGCACTGAATGTTTCCTGAGAGATCACATGCCAGATGAACAGACAAGTATGAAATGCAGTAAAGATCCACAGACCAAGTCTCTTTGTTTGATCAACATTGAAAAAAACAAACAAACAAACAAACAAAAAAAACCTAGCTATGAGAATGTTTGTAAACAAAGGGATTCCATTACTATTTCTTCCTCAAAGCTTGTTTACCAAAGATAGAAAGCATCCAATCCACAGAATTGCTCCAAAATAATAGTTGAATGGTCATCTTTTAATACAAATTTGCTGTAGTTTCCAACACCTAGTGATGATGTGATGTCAGGTTCCACTGTTGATAGAAGGCGTTACAGAAAGTCAATCCGAGTAATTTCTGTGTCTCAGCTGATAGCTCTGTTTGCATATCTCTCTCTCTCCCTTGAGACGGAATGCTTTGAAAGCGGAGATTATAACTTATTTATTCTTGTATGTAACCTATTGTGTCTGGCACAATATCTTCTATAATAAATGTGCTCATACAAAATTTTAAATCTAAATATTTGATATTTTCAAAATTAAAAAGATAAGTTTTTTCATAGTAATTGATGCAGAAATGAAATTCAAAATACAAAAATTTTAAATATTGCAAAATATCTTCAAAGTCAGTTTCTATGCCATTGTTTATTTTCATAAATGAGTTAGTGAATTTTACTTGTAACTTTCTTGCTGTAGTATCAGAACACAGATGATGATATTGCTCTTCTTTGGTATTACCAAAAAATCATTTTAAAAGTGTAAATTATTGAATTCATAAAACAAGCCACTTCAGACTATTATTCTTAATTATTTGGTTTATAAAATATTAGCCATTGATAGGTATAAATAATCTACCAAGCATACATTGAATAAATATAAGTGAAGCTCTAGTAGCTTTAAGTATTTAATTTAGGCTAACACTTTGTCTACAGAACTAAATTAACTTTTTTTTTTTTTTTTTTTGAGACAGTGTCTTCTGTGTTGCCCAGGCTGGAGTGCAGTGGCAAGATCTCAGCTCACTGCAGCCTCCACCTCCTGGGTTCTAGCAGTTCTCCTGCCCTAGCCTCTCGAGTAGCTGGGATTATAGGTGCATACCACCACACCTGGCTAATTTTTGTATTTTTAGTATAGATGGGGTTTCACCATGTTGGCCAGGCTGGTCTCAAACTGCTGGCCTCAAGTGGCCTCAAGTCATCCTGTCACCTTGGCCTCCTAAAGTTCTGGGATTACAAGTGTGAACCACCATGCCCGCCCGGCCAGCTTTTCAAAACTCTAGAGATTCCAATTTTCCCAAATCTTACATTATCATTTAAATTACTGTATTTTTCTTGTAGATATTTTTATTTTGTCTTCCTTTGCTACTGGATTCATTTATTCATTTATTCAACAAATATTTACTGATTGTATTTATACACACATATGCATGTGTATATATATACATATATATGTTTGTGTATATACATATACGTGTGTGTGTGTGTATATATATATATAACTGAGTTTATAACATGGAAAATACACATTCTTTGCCCTTACAGTTTAGAGTGGAGCCAGACAAATAAACCATTGGAATACGCTGTGTCAGCTGCTTCATTGGAGGATGCAAGATATACAGAGGAAACAGATGCCCCTGCCAGGCTGCCCAAGGCCTGGAATGTTTAATGGGAACATTCACAGTTGAATTGAGACTCATGTAATAAGTGGGATTTTGTCAAGATTAATCCAGATGGGGTATTACAAGGAAGTGCTTTCCAGGTGGAGTTCTATATAAAGGTTCCTAGCCAAGGGGTGAGGGAAAAAAATAAGGCTAAAATGTGACTCTGTGTCCATTTTCAAGGCCATCTTCCCTGGAGCACAGCTGATTCAAACCAAAAAGAGAGGCCCCTTTTTCTAATTTATTTGTTCAGAGTAAATATCTTGTAGTACATCTGTCTGGGGGTAGGTGGGTGGTGGGCAGGAATTTTAAGGATCATATATACAAGGCAATCTACATGGCATCAGAAGACATGGACAACTCCTTGCAAAAATATATATATATATATATATATATATATATGTGTGTATATATACGTGTGTGTGTGTGTATAGATATATGGACAGGGAGGCAGCAGAGACTGTGGTATTCAGGGTCAGAAAAAAGTGGCGAAGGAGGGAAGAGGAATACATGATTTGAAATGCATCAAAGAGGTTAAGGAATTTGGGAATTTTAAAATATCCATTAAATTTGGCAACAGAGTAATTATTGATGAACCTAATTAGCATGAACATGTTCAGTGGAATGGTAACGGGTAAACCTGGTTGGAGGAGATAGTGTGGTGGTGGCAATGAGGCAGGAAATGTGGTAAAAAAAGAAAAAAAAAAAAAAAAAAAAAGACCAAAAGCTGCAAGGGGCAGGTTTGGTGAATATTATGTTATACATGGGTATCAAATACTCAGTTCAAGATACAGAAAATTTTCAGCTCCACAGAAGACTTCATTTTGTCTACTCCCAGTCAAAACTTCCCATCCCAAGAACACAACCACTGTACTCACTTCTGTTACTATAGATTGCATTTGCCCTTTAACTTCACACACACGTGTATGGCCTCTTTCTCTCAAATGTTGATCGCAAAATTCATCCATCCAAAATGTGCTCTTTTCCATTCCATCATATGAATATATTCAATAGTTTTTAGCCACTAGTTTCTTAGTCACTATTGATAAATAATTCTTAGTTATTACATTTATTACTCATTCTTGGTTATTACAATCAGTGCTGCCATTAATTCTTATAGCCTATATTTTGGGAGCTATGTACCCATTTCTTTGGGGTATACATCTAAGAATGAAATTGTTAGACCATAATGTGGGAATACATTTATCTTTAATAGAGAAATACCAAAGTTTTCCAAAATGATTGTACTCATTTACACTTCTACCAACAACCTATGAGAGTTGTTATGTATCTTTGCCAACATTTGTGTTTTTCATCTTCTTCATTTTAGCCACACTGGTTGTTAGTTTCTCTATTTCATTATTGTTTCATTGAGTTTTCATTCTTATCTTTCTGAAAGCTAATTACGTTAGTGTTCTTTTGTGAAATGCACATTGAAATCTTCTGACCATTTTTCTATTTGGTTTTCTGTCTTTTTATTATTTAATTTCTTGGTGTCCAGTATATATTCTGAATATGTACTTTTTCAAAATTTAAAATACAAAGTACGAAAAATATATTGCAAATATATTTTGTCATATCATGACTTGCCTATCCTAGGTCTTAATGGAATGTTTTGATAAAAAGGGAAATTTTTAATTTTAACTTTAACAAAGTGAAAATCTTGTGTCCTGTTTACTGTGTCTTTTTTTTTTCAGCTCAAAGTTATGAAAGTATTTTTCTGTCTTACTAAAAAACAAAAAACCTTATTATTTTGCTTTTTATATAAAAGTCTACAATCTTTCTGTGATTAATTTTGTATATGGTATGATGTATGGGTCAAGTTCTACCCCTCGTCCATATAGACATCCAAAAGAAACAGCATCATTTATAAGAAACAAATCCTTGGACAACTGTTTTGCAGCTGTTTTTGTTGTAACATAGGTGACACATTATGGGTGGGTCTATTTCAACATTGCCTATGCTGATTTCCTTGTCTATTTGTCTATTCTTGTACTAATACTATACCGTAACTTTAAAGGTTATAGTAACTCTCTAAGTCAGGTAATATATGTCCTCCTCTGTTGTTTTTTTCAATATTACATTAGCTATGGTTGGCCTTTTGCATTTCTGCATAAATATCGGAATTACAATCTGCATATAGAATTTGAATAAACTGTTGAGATCCTTTTCATGTGCAGAGAATTTTAAGACAGCTTGTGTAGAACAGTAGTGAATTTTCCTATCCATCAAACTGAGTTATTTATCCAATTTATTTCTATGTAATTACTACATAATTTTATGTAAAGAAAATCTTATAATCGCATTGTTTTCTATTTATTTCTTATTTTTTGTTCCATCATTTATCCTTTATGGAGTTATTGTCAACTAATAATTTATTTTTATTAAATGTTTCTTGTTTATCAATTTAATATGTATTCACTTACAATATCTAACCAGATATAACTAAGAGATTTTTCAAATAAATGACTGTAGAATTCTGTCAAGTGCCTTCTGTACATCTATTGAGATGTGAATGATCTTCTTTTTGTTTTTCTCATTAGTGAGGCAAATTACATCGTTGATTTTCTAATGTTAAACCAACTTTGATTTTGTGGTATAAATTCTACTTTTTCATGACATATTGCCCTGTTTCTATATATTGACAGATTCTATTTTTCATAGTTTCTTTAAGAATTTACATCTATACATGACATCTAGACGTGAAACGGATTGGCCTTTAATACTCCTATTTGACACCTTATGTGAGGTTTCAGTTCCTATCACTGGCCACATAGGAAGAATTGAAGACTGTGTGAAATTGACGTTTCTTCTTCTTTAAATTTTTTGAAGAGTTCACTATTAAAATCATCAGGGCCTGGATTTCCCTCTATGGGAAACATTCTAAAACCAGGTTCATTTTTCTATCATTGGTGTAGGATTCCTCAACTTTTCAGTTCTTATATCAATCTTTTTATTTCACTTTTTTCTATTGCCAGTTAGTTTGTCATTTAATATTCTTTTGCAGTTACTTTTTGACTTACAGCATGTATGTTGCAGCATGTATCAAAACTTCATTCATTTTTCATTCCCAAATAATATTCCATTGCATGGATACACTCGATTTTATCTATTCATTGTTCAATTGACATTTGACTTGTTTGCACTTTTTCTTTACCTTCACCTTGAAGAATATTTTTACTGGATGTGGAAACTGGAAGTTGACAGTTTTGTTTCTTTTGTTAAGGACTCTAAATATGACACTCCACTCTTTTCTTATTTTCATTGTTTCAGTTGGGAAATCAGTCGTCAATATTTCTAGTGTACTGTTGACGGCATTTCTGAGGTTCCTGTTGAGGATCTGGAATGTTTTACAGTGTGGAGCTTAAACTCTAACCACTGCCACTCTAGTGCCTCACACCTACTGAAATCTTTGCTTGTCACTTTGGGATCCCACCTTCTGCTTTCTGTTAGATGTTTCTCTGCTTTTAACTTCTGACTGTGCAGGTTAAGGGTAAGCCAGCGTTTTGAGGGGAATTTTTGCTTTTCTCTGGTTTTCTCCTCTGTAAGATTTCCCACCTCAAATACCAGTTGCTTTAGCAGCCCCTAGTTTTAAACTCTTTTGACTCTTCGCAGAGAGTCTGCCTCTTTTTTGAAAAAACTCTACTCTCCTATAGCAAGAAGTGATGAATCACCCCTGATCAAAAGCAAGTGCTAATGCAGAGCTCAAGTCTGCATACCCTGTTACCTGTAAAATTATAGCTCCTGAAATTCTCCTTGCATTGCTTCTTCTGTAATGTTTCTAAGTAGTTTTATTTTGTATTTTGTTTCTCCTTTGTAGTAGTATCTGAGAAAAATTAATCTGATACAAATAGCACTTACAAACTTGGAACTGAAAGTTAATCTACACTTTCTAAGAGTTTGGTTCTAAAGCAGAGTTATATGGAGATAAGTCTAGAGAGAACACTGAATTGGGAAGTGTATAAAAGTGGAAGGTATGTCCGCATACTTATATAATAAAGGAGTCACTGAAAAATGAAAGACTGAGGATTCAGGAATGGAGAGCTCAAATGAATAAATTAGCACTGTGTGAGAGGAGTTGCTTCTCATAGAACAATTTCTGAGATTGATGCCAGTGCTAATAGGTGAACAAATGGAAGAGCAGAAAATCCAGGTAGTTCATACCTTATAATCTCTATTTTCTGTGCTAAATAACAATAAAGGCTGTTGTTCTGAATAAGAAGAGAGGGGTGGTAGAAGAAAGAAGTCTTGGAATAGTAATGAAGCTTTACATACTAGGATGATGAAGTGGAAGCTGGTCAGAGACATTTGGTTGGGTTGCTGAGTTTTATTGTAGGGCAAGACAAACATCATGCCATAAGTTAAAATATTATAGCTCAGCTTTGAAAACTCTTGTAGCTCTTTGGCCACAAGAACATGACCATAACTTTCCTTTTCCCTGTTGTCTCATCTTGTACTTAGGCTATGGTCATATAAGAATCTACCCTGAGAACTTTGGGGGACTGAATCATATTAGCTATATTTTATTTTATTTTATTTTATTTTATTTTATTTTATTTTATTTTATTTTATTTGAGACAGGGTCTTCCTCTGTCACTGTGGCCAGAGTACAGTGGCACAGTCAGAGTTCACCGCAGCCTTGAACTCCTGGACTCAACCAATCCTCCCTACTCAGCCTCCCCAAACTCCAGGATTACAGTGAGCCACTGCACCAGCCCCAATTCTAATTCTTGAGAGTCACTACTGGAATTTCTGAGTTAGGTACAGATTATAGCTAGATAATGTAGATGGTAGTGAAAGTGATGCTAGGGTCCCACTTGGCAATTTAATTTCACAACATTGGTTCCTTGTAAATAATGTGTGCTTTATTTAGTCTTAATATGTCATCTTTAAAGGAAGAATGTTACACATTAACCAACTAATCTATTATAATGCCTCTTTTCTCCTACCTACTCTACTCCAACAGGGCCCAGACAGTTCTTATCCAACTCCTTTAAGATTATGTCAGAAGTAGAGGATTAAGCGTGATTTTTAAAAAGTATGCTTTTAATGATTATGAATGCAATGGTTTTATTTTGCTTATCAAGATAAACTTTATAAATATTAAGAATCAAAACATCCTGATGGCAAGGTCCAATTTTCATTATATTTTATTTACTAAAAATAGTATATGCTGAACCAATACTAATTCAATGTGATTTTTTTTTTCTTTGCACACAGTGTATTAATCATAGACCCCATTGCATAGCAAACTATCTCCAAATCTAGTGGCCTAAGGCAGCAATCATCTACTATCATTCACATGTCTGCAGGTCAGCTATGGGGTTCAGCTACTATGGATTGTGTCCAGCTGGGCAGCTTTGCTCTGCATCCTCCTCGGACTGACAGGCTAGCCAGTGCAGATTCTTCTTATGGCAATGGCAGTGGTGCAAGACAGCAAGCAGAAACTTGTGAGACCTCTCATGGCACAGGCCATAACTGGCATACTGTCACTTGTGCTTATCATTTCCTAAAGCAAGTCACATATCTAAGCTCAAAGCTCAGGGAAAGGGACATAATACCACACCCATCATGAGGCCATGGCAAAAGAGTTGATGAATGGAGGGATGAAAACTGGGGCCAATCATGCAATGTACTTGCCCTCCTCTCCCAATTTCTCATTCAGGGCTCAGGATCCTTCCTAGAAGTTACTCTTTTCTTTGCGTAGAGAGAACCAAAGTGCAGAAACTTGTTTTATTGTCGTCATTTTTTTTTCTTTTTTCTTTTTTTTTTTCAAGCATAAGGATTATCTGGAGCATAAAGGGCTTCTCTAACACAGAGTGGTATTTATGTTCCAGACTACCCTTGAGCTAAGCTTATTTATTTTCATACCTGGAACTAAAGTGAGAAACAATATAGCAGAATGATGAAAGAGAATAAGCTTTACAATTAGAAAGACCTGGATTACAGTCCCAGCTCCAGGATGTTTAAACTGTCAACTGTGCCACTTGGCCTTCATAAGTTTGTCTTCCTCATTGTTGAATAAGAATATCAGTAGTGCTTACTTCTTTTTACCTCTATGGGGATCTTGAATTAAATAAAATAACAGGCACATGGCTGGTATAGAGTCAATGATCAAGAATAATAGTTATAATTATTTCCACAGAATCAGTCTCAGAATATAGAGGACTGGTGTACAGAGGTAATAAATTACTCTTGTGATGAGAGTGAGAATGCCTTCAAAGAGGTCATGATATTTGAGACGATGTTTGAAGGATTTTGCTGATCAGTGAAATTATTAAAGGGCAGTTTAAGAATTAATTATTATTAGATTATATACATAAGAATGATAACATTTTTAAAGTAATAAGACTTATGAATTTCTAAGATTTTTAGGAATTTCTCCATGTCCTATACTCCTGCTCATGAAGTGTAGTATTTATCATCTTATCACTCACCGATACCTATGTGACATCTGCATTTTCAGTTTCCTTCATGTAAACTAAGACTGAGTGGGGCATGAGTCATAGGTCCTTTGAAACCAGTAAAGCTGTTAAAGCATTCGTTTGGTTACTAGAGACTGAAATGGAAGTGTAAATAGCATTCATTAAATTAAACTGCAAAGTAATTTTCTTCAAATGCTATTACTCTATAGGTTTATAGAAAATTATATATTCCATATAGATAAACACACTATTTTTTTTTTCCACTGAAAACACAGTGATTTAAGTTCAAAACCATGAAAATGTTAAGTTACAATCAAAGGCCATTTTCAACTTTGCCATTTAGAGGCTCACTTATTGTTCATAACTCTTATAATTGAATCCTTATTATATTATCCTGCTGCACAGCGTGATTTCCTGTTATTTGTCTAATGTTTTTTAAAGAACAGTAATTTAATAACTATAGTGATATTCATCCGCGGCTTCTAACAAATGTGCTATTTCATGAGGCATGTTTGTAAAACACTGTTGGAGTCAATGTATATTCCAGGCTAGCCATTAGGTGACTTTGAAAACAATGTAAAGCAGAAAAATAATCAAAATACAATTTTGGGGAAAAAGTTTGAAGTATTTACATTTCTATTTCAGATTCTGCAATAAAATTGTTGAGAATAAATAAATGTTTAACTGACTTAGTAGTAAATTGGTAAGGAGAAAGAGAATATCTTGTATATGCCATTTCTTTAATTGTATGTATACTCAAATATGAAGCTTTCTGATGATAGCTAAGTAGAGATCAAAATACTAAAATGATATAATACATACAAATGTTTATGTATCCTTTTTTATCCTGGAAAGCAAAACATCAGACTTAGGGAGTGTTTTGTGTACCTTCCCAATAATATCTTGAATAAGCCTCACAATTAAGACACTTAACTTTTATACTTATTCTGCCTTATTTAATTATGAAAACAAGTAATCTGCGGTCAAAAACTAAGAAAAAAAAACCTTGTTTAATAATCAAAATGTAACATTAAGACTGTAAAGGAAAGAGGCTGTTAGACTAGCTACACCATGCTGGAATAATAGGAATGGGTCTTCCTAGCAATTAAAGTAAACATAGTTTCTCTAAAAATCATAGTTTTGGTATATTTTATGCTGACTTTAAAATGCCACTTTCCTTATCCATTACTTGAGGCAGGAAATATACTTTTATTTTTCCAAGCACATCAAATCAGTCCTTTATTATCATGTAGCAATTCTGAATATTTAAACAAAAAAAGCAATAGAAGCTTTATTCAAATGGATTATCTATCCTAAAGCCAAGGAAAAATTATTTTCTAAAACTCTACCATAATTTTTATCTCAAAGGATTAGAACCAAAGCATCCCTTTATTAGAATATTTCATATTAGAATTCTCTTATAATTCTACTTGATTGAATCTTATTTTTTAATGAGTTTCAGAAAAGAATTCTTGACATTTAGCTGTCCAAGTTGGATATTTTTTTAAGTTTGCAATTTGTGCATATTGTCTTTCAGTTTGTGAGTCATTTTATTTTGTGGATTTCCAATGTGACAGCTACAATTTCAGACCTTTGGAATATATTGTCTTTTTAAATATGTGATAGCTAAAGCCTTTAAGTTGTTCTGTTGGCTTTTTAAAAACCTATTAATATATGCAAAAAATTGAAAGTTACATTATTCTGTCACATGAGTGCATGTAACTAAATAGTGAGGGGATACTCATATAGATTATTGCTATAAACACAAACAACACCCAGATATGCTGCCAACAGTTCTCACATCTTAATGAACACTTGTTCAGTGAGCACCTTGGAGGTGACTCCAGCATTAGCTGGAGTTGTGGTTTCTGCGGCCTTCACTTGCTGGTAGTGACCAACAGCAGAACCAAAATCAATCTCTGTCAGGCTTGTAATTGAGCACTTCCCTAATTTATGAGACAGTTTTCCCATTAACAACAAAATCTTGAGAATTAAATAAAAACAGACCTTCACAAGTGCTGCTGCATAGGTGAGTGTGGAATAAACGTTGATAAATGTACATGCCGGGTGGGAGCCTGACTTTGAAAAATTCTGTGTCAGATTTTAGGTCACATTCTGACAACAATTAGGAACACTGAAATAAATAGTTGGCAATCCTTCTTTGTTATGACAGGGCATGTAAAACCATCTTTACCAAGAAAAAGCCTATTTTGTGAATATGAAATGCAGTCCCCAGCCATCTTGCTGTGATTGAGAATCTGTAGGCACGTCTATTATAAACCAGAGTAGAATCCTTTTGAAGATTTAAAAAGTTTGGTTAAGCTGTTTTCACCTCATTATTTGTAAAATTCCTGTGCCACTGCAATTCCATGCTTCCTATAGAACCCACAAAATGGTTTAAAAAAAAAAAAAAACTTAAATGTCAAGTTGAAGTTTATTTTTAATATGAAGTATCCAACCATAATATTTTGTGAAATATTCGGGCAGAATTTAAGTGACTCAAGAGGGCTGGCTGAAATTCTAAGTCTTTAAAGTTTATTCTAATTTGATGTAGTTTATAAACTTCAAATTCACATGTTGAGAGCTTAATCTTTAGTTAATTTCTTTGATTTTCAAATGGTATGAATCTGTATGTTTATACTGATCTAAAGAGTATAATTGATAACAGGAAATAGTGATATTTCATCAGCCGGATACAAAACTACCAGTCCATTTGGTCAGAAATTTGAACAAGTCCTGTCGAAAGCTGCTATTGATTATTTGAACTGAGTTTGTCAAATTATTGAAAAACTCACTAGTAGCCTCGCATCCCATACAGTCATTACATTAGTCAACTTACCCAGGATTTCTCTGAAAAAATAAAATGAAAGTAAAATAAAACAAAAAGCAGCTGTTAAAAATACATTTTAAAAAACTAAAAGTTGAAGTATTGGAAATTGGAATGTAATATACACAATCTGTAAAATTAGAACCAGTAATTAATATGTATATAGAGTTCCATATATAGTCAAACATGCATGCAACATATTGTACTCTTTTAGATGGTCTGGATTACAGTAACCTCCCTCCAATTAAGTGGATTAAAAAAGTTTGTTTTTCCTTCATATAACAGTCCATATGGATATCCTGGTTGGTGACGTTGTAAGCTTAGGAAGCATGGCTCTTCTCAACTTGATGATTCAGAACCTTCAAGTACCTTCCATTCTGTGACTCCACCACCCACCAGGGCCATGTTTTCTAACCTGGAGATCAAAGAGAGCATGGAAGTATTCTCACATCTTAAAAGCCATCACCTGGAAGTGGCACCTATTCCCCTCTCTCACATTTTATTGACTAGCTGGCAGTCACATCAGTACAACTAACCACAGTCTAGCTGTGATATCTTCTAGAAAGAGGTGAACATAGATTTGATCTGTTGCACTTATATAATGTGTAACAATCCTCATTTAAATGTCAACTTTACCTACTTGAACTAAATATTTAGCAACCTTCTGTAACTGGAATGCAGCAGTCATTAAGCAAAGAGGTGCTCAGAGTATCTAATACAGATATTGTAAAGTACAGTAATTAAAGTACCTGAATATCATGGATTATAGAGACATTAATTAGAGAGGTACTAATTAATTTTTGCTTCTTGTTTAGTCTTCACATATGTTACTTGATTTCTGAGTCTACCGTAAATTAAAAGAAACAAATGAGAATGAGAAAAAGAATAGATGTTGCCATAGTCTTACACTGAAAATAGCCTCCTATACAAGTAAGGTTATAAGACAGGTAAATAAAGACATAGTCAATCAATCAGAATAATTCTAAGCTACTTAGCATATGGTGAAATCTTCTACCCATCTTTGAAAACATATTTCCAGTATAATGTTCTCTGTAAAGCCTTCCTTGATTCTTTGTTAGAATTATCACTATCTCTTCTCAGCTTTAGATCCCTCAATATTTTTTACTTACCTTGACTATGACATTTACAACATTTTTTTCCTTTCAAGTTTTTATAGACTGGGGATAATTTTTTTTAATTTTATTTTTTAATCTTTCTCCAATCTGTGCTTAGCACAATGCATTCCATAAAAATATGTAAAATGGATGAATCAAACCACATTCCAGAAATATCAGATGAAATCCAGTATTACAGCAGGAAAACATACAAGTGCTGATATTCAAGATATTATACTGAAAGTGTTAAAACTTGCTTATTACATTTTGTTTATAATGAAAAAATACAATCCAATTTAGAAATGAATTTTCAGATTGCAAGTTTGTTTTCCTTAGAGAAGTAAATTTTGATTTACCATAAAAGCTCATCTACCTACATATATTACATAAAATTTATTATATATGGTACTTATATATAAATTTAAATGCATATTTAATGCTATTAATCAATGTATTATACTGTTATTAAATATTAAAAATAGGAATAATTATAATACCAGTGTGGCTATTATATGAATTTCATTTTTCCATAACTGAACTAGAGCTTGTATAGCATACATCTAGACATGGACAATTGAAATACTGTGAGTTAACTTTTCCACAAATTTCACTTGGAGCCTTTAGCACCATCTTCTATCACTTTCTAGGAATGGTAAAAAAAAAAAAAAATACACATAATCAAGCATATAAATTTTCATATGTTCTAGAATTCATATTGAATTCTAAGATGCTAGGACACAAAACCACAGTGAAATATTTAGTTATAGGTTATTACTGTTTGAAGTCTCAAATATACATCTATGAATTGAGTGAGTCATCTACGGCTAGGAAGCCTAACTAACTCTAAATTTACTGTTGCTGGTTTAGAGACAAGACAACTTTATATTTTTTAAATGTACAAAAATACAAACTATATTTTTATTAGTCAATTGTTTAAAATCCTTTTTTATACCTTAAATTTTGCTAAGTGAACAAAATTGTCCTACATGAGGTACATGTATTTCTTTACATATTATACTATCATATTTAGAAAGAATTTTCTATTATGAACATTTCAGTAAAAGATCATCTTGATGGTAGTTTTTCTATTTCAAGAAATATTGTTTCTGTCAAATCTCTATCTGTTAGGTGGATAAACATATTTCCTTAGTCTTTGGAAGCTGAAAGTCATCACACATTTTCATAGATAAAAACATAATAATATATGCTATTCATAAAGTGTTTAGGGTATTAAAACCACTTCTGTTGATACCGCAATTGAACTATGTGTCGAATTAGTTACTAAGTCAAAGATCCCATAAGAATAGAAAATATCATTTATTTTCCTGAAAATGTCAAAAGTATGGCAAGGATAGAGACTTCAGTTTTATTAACTTTTAAGAGCAGAAATATGTGGAACTTGAATGACACAAAGCCACGGTTTTGCTTTTTTTTTTTTTTTCTTTTTTTTCCTTTAAATAAATTAAAACTGCTAAGATATATACTCCCTGAAAAATGGAGTTTATAATGGAAATAGAAACTGACCCTTAACTATAGCAGCACTACCGGATGCCGTTATAATAAGCTCCCCTAGATGCCATAGTGTAAATGTATTAGCTGTACTAAGAGACCCACTCCTGCTATAATTATGTTAGGAACCAATAAGACAGCTCAGAAATCAATATGCTAAGACAGATAGAGTAAAGGACCATGGCCAGCCCACTGGGAATAGATTAATCTGGCAAGTCCCTAGCTGAGCCATGAAGAAGGGGATATCTTTGCTGTTGTAGAAAGCCATTAATTGTAAATTTTCCTGAACAAGGAACTTGAAGGGAAAGCTTAAACTGCGTTGTTCATACCACTCAAAGAAAACTACAACTCTTATTGATCAAGAGTTAAGCTTTGTATTTTTATTTCAAACTCCAATGGTGCAAAAACCTAAACGTTCAGAGGGATTTTTGAAGCTTTTTCCACAGCGCAACTAAAATTCTTCTATGGTTATTAAGTTGCTTGAATATTTTTAAAACTTCTAGATCAATTAAATCATATCTAGGCAATGGACCTTCACACTAACAATTATATTGGTGTGATATCAATTATCTAATCAATTAATATTCATGTGTCATAAAATATAAGAAAAAGGATATATTTTTTGCAGTCTTTTCCCAAGTTGGCAATCACCTAACTGTTAAATATTACCAAGTTTAGTTTAATAATAACTAAATATTACTAAGTTTAACAATAACCAAATTTAATAAATAAATGATAAGGAGGAAGGACCGCTGCAATGTATTTCAACTATTTCTAATTGAGTTTCTTCACATTATTAACGACATCTAATTTGCTTAATAGACAAAAGTAGTAAGATTTAATAGTTTTGCTAAGAAAGAAAAAGAAAAGAAGGAAAGGAAAGAGAAGGAGAGAAAGAGAAATGAAGTAATGAAGGAAGAAAAAAAGAAATGAGAAGAAAACAAAAGGCCGACCTTTTGTGGTTCCAGTTTGGCACATCTGCTCATGCCCAATCAAGCTTTCAAACACAGAGTAGTAAACAAAAGCAGCCATCAAGCAAGGACAAAGTCAGAGGCATAAGTGGTTTGAATGAGTGTGCAATTTCTGCCCATATGACCATCCTGACACAATTGCTCTAATTTTCTTTCCAGAAATGACTGATAAAAGATTTAGGTAATTGCTATGGAGACAGACTTCCTTCCATCACTAGGTATCTTGAATAATACAGCCTCAGGGTCATAAGATGCAGTGTCAGTTTCTGCAGAGTCCTAAATTAATACTTGTCCCTGCTTTGGCTACACTTCCTGTACATCTAATGAAGTGAATGTAATTTATTTTGACAATGTATTGAAAATCACTTGATCAAATGACTATTCTGTAATGAACACAAAAGGTAATATAGACTTGCAAACTATAAACTCCAAAATAACATAAATATATATCAATTAATCAAAGCACTTTTTTTGTAAAAACTGCATATGTGGTCAGAATAAATATGAAACAAAATAGATACTAAAATAACGTGAATGTGAATTTTTATTTTTTATTTATTTATTTATTTTTTTTTTTGCTCTGATGCCTGAGATTGACCTATCTCCATTCAGCACATGACCTTGTCCCCTCTAATCACACTTAATTTGTCTGGTTGATCTTTGCATTTCTAAGTATTAAGCAGTCTGCGGAAAGAAAAGCCGAGAGCCATGAATAAGCTATTGCTTACAAGGAAATTCTGAAAATATTATAGACCAGCCTTGCCAGAAATTTTACCTTCACTCATGAACAGTCAATTTACAGGGGAATCTTAAACACGTCCACTAAAACTTCACAACGTGAGACAGACTATGATTTTGCTGCCTCCTGAATGTTATGACATTTCCAATAGTTAATGAAATCAGCTGTGGGCTAATGAAAACTCCCTCTACTGACATCATAAATGATTAGAAGATTACATAATTTGTTCAAAGATTACACATGCAAGACTAATTTAAAAAGCAGTTTTGTTTTGTTTTTGTTTTTTAATCAACAGGCTAACTGACTTAGGTCTTGTGATAAGGTTTTTATGTTTTTTCATAGTAGAAAACAGTATCTCAGATTTCAAAATATTCAAACACTTGAATTACCGTATAGTCAACTGTACCAAAAGCAATTGCATAATTTTCTTTCTTTAGAAAACTAGCAGAACACCTTGGAAGCTGACAGAGGTAGTGTAATTGGAATATTTGGTTTGCACTAAAATAAATACGCTTGGCACCATTTTGGCAAGAGAGCCACAGCAAGGCAAGTGTCTGTACAGTGGCACTGTGAAAGTACAATGTAGTGTTTAAATACAGCCAGGCAGAAGCCAGTGGATAATGCTCAGTAATGGGTTAATCAATACTTATTATGGTTTTATTGGTTCACTAAAGAGAGAACAGAACCTAGTGAGCGCAGAGTCGAAAAAATCACTGCATCTGATCTAGATAACATCTACTCTCCCTAAGGGATTTCCCTATTCAAGAATCCAATTTAACATGCCTGATTGACAAGGATTGGATCCTAGGGAATCACATAACTCTTTTTAGGACCCAATAAAATCCTAATGGATTTGTCTGACTGGCCAGGAGACTTCTAGTTTTGCTAAACTGAGGTGGTTTGTTGCAATTAGCCTTGATTCCACTCGCAGTTGAAAAACTAGGCTATTAGGAGTCATCCCCTCTTTATAAATGCTGGAGTCGTGCTGGGATGTGCCCGCTGGAAGGAGATACTGTGCTGTGTAAAAGAAGACCCTTATGATAAATTGTAAACATTTGAAAGCTTCTGAAAAATGGTCATCAAAACAGGATTCAAATGAAAAAGGTGGAAAGTCCAACTAAATTGCACCTTTAAAATCCATTTATTGGTCAGTTAGCCTTTACAATTTATTTCTCATTCAGGTAACTGTAGTAGAAAGGAATCTCTCTCTTTGAAAGAAGCTTTGAAATATACACCTTTTGCGATCTGAGATTCTCCTTTAATAGCTGAAGTGTGAAAAAAATCATCCTACAACAATAAAAGTCTTGTATATGGTTGTCCCTGTCCCAGTTCTTTTTTTTCTGGAGATAATGTTTTTACTAAGCAGCTAAACTTGTTCAAGTACACTGGTTTTTGATGGTGTCTTGGTGCTGTTAAGAAGTCAGAAAACAGTGTGTATGATTATTTGAAGTCAGGGCTGAAATGCAGTTGAAGGAGAACTTTTAAATAATATAGATCATATTTTGAAGCAAACATTCCTTTAATATAAAAATCACTGGTGGAACCCATATCCCTGTAGAATTGTGTCTTCTCTTTCATAAGTCATAAGTGACACTTTAAATGTATTTAAATTGAATGGACTTCTTAATCAGAAAGATATTCACTTATGAAATGTCTTCGAATAGACATCATGATTTACTCTTTTCCCTTTAGACTTAGAGGGGTCTTAGTAATATTCAGAGAGCTCACGTGAGTTCACATTACCAGCACCCCAGACTATAATTTCCAACACCAAAATCTTCAGCTAAAAGGCTATGCTAATTGAGTCCAAAAAATATGCTTCCCCTAAGAGATGTGTAACTGTGATAATAAATATTTGAAATACAAGATGAACACATGAATTTTATGTTTAAACATATAAAATTATGTAAACATAGATGTAGCATACTTTCATATCTAACTCTATATAATAAACTTTTAAATAACGGCATTCTAGCTCAGTGCCTGTTAAGAAGACAAAAAATAAATGCTGTGTATGATAATGATAGAGGAAAGCTGAAAGAAATGCAAAAAGCAGGGAAGGGGAAGGTAGACGAAGAACAAAAAAGCAATGAGATGGAAGGAAATTAATAAAATATTACCATGTTTTTAAAGTAAAATCGTAAGTAATTTAAATTTATTTAGTTTATTTTACTGTATATTTTAAAATAAAGACTTTTATTGTGTAATAAGTGTTAATTTGGTTAGAAATTAAAAATTGATATGTGGTTTTGCATGATGGTGTAAAAATTACCTTTTAAAAAGTGTAGTCGCCAGATAGCCTGCAAAGGGTTAGAGTTCTAGTGTAGGAGATAGATCAAATTGGTCCTCTGTCTTTATTTCCTAAATTTATGTAGGGTTCAAGACTATGCTGGAAGTATGGTGTTCAAGTTTTCTGTGGTAAATTCCAAGTAATCCTATAATTCTAAAAATGAAAGATTTTAATCTGATTCGAATGTATTTACTTTACCCTAGCATACACTGAAGTGCTCCCAGGGACTGAGGAACAAATTTAAACATATCAAAAGAAGTTAATTTGAATCAGAATATTTAAGAAATACTATCAAAATTCAAGAGAGGATGGTTCAGGACATGATTAAAATGTCTCTCATTAGGATCTTTCACATTTGTTTATAATTATGGCCCCTGTTGTTACTGTATAACTTTAAATGATTTATTGTTATTGGTTAAAAAATTAGTAAGAATTCTTTTATTTTAGATAATATCAATTTACTGTCCATATATGACTTGTTAATTCATATTATTTAAGTTTTGTTTGCTGCTAATGTTACCTAGGGCACAACTAGCAGTATTTAATTGACACATTACTGTAATGTAATTTTCAACCTCAATATACAATTGTAATGATTAAAGGCAATTCAGTTCAAGGGATTCTTACTCAAAAACATTAATATAGCTATTTACAAAAAAAAATGAAGATGATTATTTCCGTTTTTTTATTTTTTATTTTATTTTATTTTATTTTATTTTTTTGAGACAGAGTCTCACTCTGTTGCCAGGCTGGAGTGCAGTGGTGTGATCTCGGTTCACTGCAACCTCCGACTCCCGGGTTCAAGAGATCTTCCTGCCTTAGTCTCCCGAGTAGTTGGGACTACAGGCACACAGCACCATGCTCAGCTAATTGTTTGTATTTTTAGCAGAGATGGAGTTTCACCATGCTGGCTAGGATGGTCTCAATGTCTTGACCTCATGATCCTCCTGCCTCAGCCTCCCCAAGAGCTGGGATTACAGATGTGAGCCACCGCGCCTAGCCAATGATTCCAGTTTTAAAAAATGGTCTCAGTCATGCATTTGCTTACCTTTTCTCATGAAACTCAACTGTAATGTCAGCAAAGAAATGGTTAAATATATAAACCCAGAAAAGCAAATAAAAATTAGATATAAATAAGAAAATAAGAAATTACACAAAATTCTGAAACATGGAAAATAGGTGAAAGCATATCAATAGATGAAAGAGAGGTGTGGAAAATTGTATTTTCCAAAAGTGACCACAGCAATATTTCCAACTCCACACGCTACTGAAGAACCTTGCTATTCCCTCATGAAACAGTAGAATCTCTTTTTCTTCCCTGGAAATTGGGTGGACCTGTTTCACTGTATGGATGTGTATAATATGGCTGAAAAGATGATATGTGACTCCTGAGAGATGTTGTGAAGGGTGATATGGCCTTTGCCTGGCTCTCTTCTTGGGATGCTCGTCCACAGAATCCAGACCTAATGTTGTGAGGAAACCCAAGCCACCTGGAGACATCCCGTGGAGTAGATATTCCAGTCACCAACCCCATTAAAGTCTCAACTGACAGCCAGTATCAACTGGGGGATATATAAATGCAAACGTCTTCATATGATTCTATTCTTAACTGTTGCCCAGCTGATGCCAAATGGAGCAGAGGTGAGCTATCCCTGTAAAACCTTCAGCAAGTTGTGATATCATGATCAAAATTAACGTTACTTTTCTTTTAAGTCACCAACTGTTGGGGTCGTTTTTAGGTAGCAATAGGTAACTAATTTTGTTAATTGGGTAGTGTGCTATTATAACAAATGTAAAACATGTGGTTTTGGGGTCAGCTAGCAGGTGGAAGCTGTCAGAGCTTTGAGGAAGGTATTAGCAAAAACTATGGGACCATGAAGAAGATTATTAGCGAATTGTTGATGGCCCTCTAGAAGGCTGTTGGTGATGGCTTAAAGATAGTGAGGAAAATATTACTGAAACCTGGAGAAAAGGAGACACTTGTTACATAGTGGCAAAAAAATGTAACCACACCTTGTCTGTGGTAATGTGGAAGATAGAAAATATACCTAATGAACTGGATGACATAGCTAAGGAGAGTTCTAGGTAGAATACTTATATTGTCACCTTGTTTCTTCCTACTGACTTTGATAAAATGAGAGGGGGAAAGAAACAGGTTAGCTAAAATGTTTTCATTTAAGTGAGATTGAAAGGAGTTATAAAGCAGCCAGGTCTTACTGAGTTCAAAAATAAAAATGCTTCATATTATTAGTTTATCTGAGGTTCTCAAATGACAAAGAACTTCTGAGTAAATTTCAAATCCAAGGTGGGAAATAGCATTATTCTTAATACTTCAGAAGACTTAAGGATTGCCTGAGCAATTCACTTAATCAGCTAAAGCCTTCTTAAAGTCTAACAGATCTTCTCTATTAAACAGTAGGGCTAAAAATTTTAAGGGTGTTGTATATGAGAAGGCTTATAAGAAGCCAAATGAGGATGGTTTACCTCAAAAAGATTGTTGAGTATAACTTGGCTAGATAAACAACAAGATTCATGGAAAACCCACTGAGTTTTTAAAAGGAATTGTGTGGTTGGAAACATCACCAGCTTAGACAAAGAGAGACAGTGACATTACAAAATGAAAAGTAATTTTTAGATCCTTGAATCACTGTTAACATAAAGCAAGTTGATAAAACTATTCAACAGCAAAACAGTAGTCATTGTTTATGGAAAAGAAAGGATGACTCTGAGAGTACTGCCCAGAGCCTAAAAGTGACAGTGAAACTATGGAGAATCATTCCCAGGCAGTGGTGCTGAGACTTAATCAATGAGCTCAAATATGTGCCTGAATGGATCCCAGAATAATTATGAAACTTTGAATACTGTGTGCCTCCCACTTTCTCTTTTTTTGAATAGCAGTATGTACAGCGGTTATCTTATGGCCCACCCATCACTGTTTGTTGACTATATCAAAGTCAAAGAAAATATGCCTTTTAATTCACTGGCCTATAGATTGAGAACTATACTTAACAAATTTTACCAAGGGAAACACACATGAGAAAATTTATTCACACCTAGACGTGGATAAAATCCTGGTCCTCGAGCATAAAACTGATGCTATAATGGATGAGATATTGGATTTCCTTGGGGGAAAAGGTGTGATTGTATCAATATTTTGCATGTGATGATGAAGTGAATTGTGCTTGGCGTAAGGATAATAACAGATGGAAATTTATAGCAGTAATTACTGCAACATTTCTTTTCCTACACACTCTTCTAGAGTCTTGCCATTACTCCACTAAAAAAGTTTACAAAATAAAAAAGAAAAGAAGGTTTTTCCTCCTTCTTTTGAATCTGTGAAGGACTTTGTAGCTACTTGCATAAATAGAATGCAGCAGAAGTGACTGTGCATGACCTCTAAGGCTGAATCATAAAAGGTAATATGACCTCCATCTGGCTCTCTTGGATAATTACCCTTGAAATCCAGCCACCACGTACTGAGGAATGTGTCAGGCCATATGGAGAAGATGTGGTATTTTTTGCCAATAGCCTCATATAGGGTCTTAAATACCAGAAATGTGAGAAAATGAAATTTCAGATTATTTCAGCCCCCAGCCTTCAAACTGCTGCAGCTAATACTAAGAGAATTAAGGATGAGTTATCACTACCGAGCCCCACCGAAATAGGAGTTTAGCAAGCAGAATATTAATAATTATTGTTGCTTTAAGCCACTGTGTGGTTTGTTACACACACTAATAATAGAACAAGAATAAGGGAAGGCAGCACAGCAAATACAGGAAGATGGGATGGAAGAATAGATTGAAGTAGGGAGAAATTAATTGAAAGTCTCTCTGGAGCAATGGTTATCGAAGTATGGATCCATAGCATGCAACCAGCTGAGAACTTATTAAAAGACAAATTCCTAGACCGTGCCCAGACATACTGAGTCAAACACTCTCGAGTACATATGGCTACTTTGTATTTGCCATGCCAGATAACCTTCCAGATAATTCTAATTCAAACTAAAGTTTGAGAACCAGGGGTCTAGAAACTGCCTGTGAGTTCCCTCTGCAGTTACTGGAAGATAATTCATTAAAATCTCACTAACACGCATCTGAATGTATTGTCTAGAAAAAACTAAGTCTGCTAGTATGTGAGTTAGTGTCACAGAGGAAAACTATTTTCATTCCTGCTCATCGATATGCTTCTATTATATGCAGACTTTCCAGGAAGCCTTCCATTTCCATTTCAGAGGAGATACTTACAGTGAATAGCCATCCTACATACACCGTAATAAAGGAAACCCACACTAGTTGCCCAGAGAAATCAATTAAAACTTGAATTCTGTAAATATGAATGGTCAGTGAAGGATAATAATTTCCCTTGATAAAAGAAAATGTAAAAAAGAGCAGCTTACCCCAGAGAAACAGAGATAATTCAGGAAAAGAAGAGAACTTATTAAAAACCTGGTATAGTCTCAAAGAGATTGAAGAATATAGCACACCTACAAAAGCAAGAATAAGACGCTTCAAATAGAAAAATTAGAAGACACTAAGTGTGTTTTTGAAATTTATGAAAAACAAATACCTGAAATTTCAAAATAATGGGTTAACTATAAAATTAATAATATATGGCCAAATGTGGGTAAAAATAGCAGAACTGTTAAAAAAAAAACCAGAAAATATTAAACACATAAATTCTCAAGAATGGGTGTCTAATATTTAATGTATAGGAATTCAAAAAGAATAAAACATAAAATAGAAGTAAAAAAAATGAAAAAGTTTAAAGATACTGTATCAGCTTCATTTGAAAGAGAAAGAGACAGTCCAAATTTTTAAAAAGGTGTTGTATTCCCAAACTTCTTTGGGCAGGAACAAGACTGAGAACACTTCTCAGCTAAAACAATCCATTTATTTTGGGAAAAGTAGGACTCAGAGAGCTGAATCAAGTCTTCAGAAAACACAGCCAGAAGCTAAGTATATTCCTTCTCAGGAAGCAGATTTGGGTTTTAATCAAGAATATGATATGTCTCTCCCTGAATTTCAGTTTCTATTGGCAACTGAATTCTACATGTCTCCTGTTCTTTCTCCTTTTAAAGAAAAGTGCCCATTGTGATTATTTGACGCCTGTTTCACCATAATGTGTTGGAAATGTCGGGGGCAGGAAACTTGTCTATTTACTTCACAGGTCAACAGAGAGAAAAATCACACTCTAGGAGCACCATCTGTATGTAGACCTGGTTTAGGTGATGGTAAACTAAAACTCAGGTCAGTATCATACTGTGCTAATGTATTTAGGATCTTGGGAGCGGGCAGGATTTTGTACATGAAAAGAGTGTAAATAATTTGTGGTCAGAGTTTGGACTATAGTACATTAAAGTTCATTGCAAGTCTTTTGCTCTTTTGGATCATCTCTAATTAAAAAAAGGTCTGTGTTTCCTTGCCTTTAATCTGGGAAAGCTCTGTGACTACTTGACCTATAGAATATGTTAGAACTGAAGCTTTGCCAGTTTCCAGGCCTTGACCTTGAAAGGCTTGCAGTTTCTACTTTATGCTTCTTGGATCACATGCTTGGAGGAGGCAGCTGCCACTCTGTGGGAAATCAAAGCAATCCCATGGACAGGCCCATGTGGAGACAATCAGAAGTCTCTGGCCAACAGCCCCCACTGGGTTCACAGGTGACAACTAATACAAATTGCCAGCTATGAAGGAGGCCACTTTAGAAGTGGATCCTCAGCCCCAGTTCAGCCACTTCAAGTGATGCTGTGTACATCAGAAGTTAACCATCCATGCTAAACCCTGCCAAAATGCAGATTTGTACACAAACAAATGATAGCTGTTTTTTAAGTCACTAAATTTTAGCATGATGTTTTATACATCAGTAAGTAACCAGAACAAAATATTTGGTACTATAATTTGTTATGCGGTAATTTGGTACTATAATTTGCTATACAATAATAATAGGTACAATACACACTTGTGAAACTTCAGAATAAAACATTAAAATATATCTTATGTTTATATATACTTACATGTAATAAGAAAGTGAAAAGTCAAGAAATTTACAGAGAAATAAGATCAAATTGACATTAGACTTTTCTTCAGCAGATGATAGAACAAATTAGAGCAATGCCTTTTGAATTCTGAAGGAATAATTTTGAATCGAGAAGATAATTCTTTTTTAAAAGTATATACACAGGAGTGTATGTGTGTAATATATATATCTGCATATATATATACACATACACATATATATGCATATATATACATACATATACACATACAGATATACATATGATGTATATGTATGTGTTCTCAACAGAAACTAAGTGGTTATAATACATGATCTACAATCAATTAAGTTCTCATTTTGCTTCATTAAAAATTTATTGCTTTCTTTTTGGTGTTTTATTAGTACAACAGGTTATGAATTTTTCAGAGCTTCCTGGTGTGTTTTATAGTATTTTCCTTACAGATCTCAGTGTTCTGTAATGATAATAAATGAAATTTTATTTTACAAAATCAACTAGGGATGAAGTGAGTACGGTGGTTAGAATTGGGAAAGAATTACAATTCCCTCAAACTGTAACTATTATTTTCCCTATTTGCCAAGTTTTTTATTGTTCAGAAAATAACACGAAGAACAGCATCCCTATCAATGTTGGAGAGAGCTCATTTCTGAGATTTCCCTTTGGTTAAGCCAAAGCACAGCTGCCTAAAATACATCTAATTACGGCAGTAATTAAAGTTCTTACCTTACCTGTGTAGTCAAGGACACAAGGACTTCTAATGGGAACAAATCTAGATATAAAGGCTTGCTGTCAATTAGCCCTGATGGTTTGAAAAAATAATGAAGGAGAATGAGGGTTGAATTACAGCTCCGTACAAAACAAATAGAGTAATTCAGCACCTCTTTCTTTTCCTGGATCCAACACAAGAGTTTGGGAGAAGAAAGACAAGAAGATTATCTAGGTAATATGATCTTAAGAATATCAGTGGATAATGGTGTCCTCCGTCAACTTTGTCTAGTGCTTACCTCTAACAAAAGATGCGACTGCTACAAATACAAGCCCTTCAATCTGGAAACAACAAAACTGTTCAGGCTCTTGTCACAAATTCTGTCAATAGAATGAAGACCAAAAAAGGGAGAAAAGAAATGTGATTTGGCTGTTGGCAGCGTTTTCTGCTCCATCCTCTCTGAGCAAAACTGTCTTTTCTGATGAGCCTTTCACAAGCTGACAATATATTTAGAATATGTTTTTCTTTGGTTAAAAAAATATTGTTTTTCTGTTTTGATAAGGAAATAAGTATAATAAATTGTGAAAGAGCTAAATTTATGTCATGGGAATT
Organism: Papio anubis; assembly: GCF_008728515.1. Lineage (NCBI taxonomy): Eukaryota > Metazoa > Chordata > Mammalia > Primates > Cercopithecidae > Papio > Papio anubis. The sequence continues at coordinate 71,867,226 of NC_044983.1, forward strand.
GTTAAGGTATTCTTTAAAAAATGAAAGTCTTGGAAAATCTTTTTCATCCATAGTATATCTTGACCGTATTGCGTATTAATCTTAAAAACACAGATACCGTACATATTATTTGAAATGTTGTTGTTTCTGTGCCCTTCCAAATTTGCCACTTGATGCAGAAGGTAATCTACACACCTGTCTTGTTATAGATTATAAAGTCTTTGAGATAATATTATGGACAAATCCCAGAGACTCTATGACCGGTAAAATGTAAATGTTCAATCTGTATTTTGATCTTGTGTCTAATGTGAACTTGAATTTTGCATTAATTATACTAAATACCTAATCTATTAATTATTATGAATATCAAGCATTTCATTAAGAATAATTATGTGTGCTTTATGCATTTCATATTTAAGATTTTTTTCTCAAATTGTATTTTAGGTGCAGAAGATACATATACAATTTTGTTACGTGGGTAAATTGTGTGTTGCTGATGTTTGGTGTATGAATGATTCCATCACCCAGGTGGCGGGTATAGTACCTCATAGGTAGTTTTTCAACTCTCACCCCACTCCTACTTTCTCCCTTCTAGTAGCCTCATGTCCAGTATCTATTGCTTTCATCTTTATGTTCATGTATACTCAATGCTTAACTCCCACTTATAAGTGAGAACATGCAGTATTTGGTTTTCTGTTCCTTATGCTTTATTTATGTTTTGTTCTTTTCCTATTTTCTCACTTATTCATACAGAGGAACACGCATTTATTGTGATGGTTAGTTTCACCAATTTGGCTAGGCTATAGTATGCAGTTACTTAATCAAACACTAATCTAGGTTTTGCTGTGAAGATATTTTGTATGCGTGGTTGTAATTTACAATCAGTTGACTTTAAGTAAAGGAGATTGTCCTTGATAAGTTGAGTGGGACCTCATCCAATCCTTAAGAACAAATATTTGGGTTTTCCAGAGAAGAAGAAATTTTGCCTCAACACTGTAGCATTAGCTCCTGCCCTCTGAATTTTCTACAGATCTCAGCCTTGGCAGTTTCCACAATATCATGAGTTGACTTTTTAAGATAAATCTACAAATATACAAGGAAGACTTTGAAAAGTTCATAGAAAAAATAGAATTAAAAGATAAAATTTGAAACACAAAATTTATTTCTCAGAATCAAGGTCAAGACTTTTGTATTTTATTTTTTTTTAAACGAAGGCCTGCTCTGTCACCCAGGCTGGAGTGCAATAATGCAAAGGTGCCATCTCGGCTCAGTGCAACGTTCGCCTCTCAGCTTCAAGTGATTGTCCTCAGCTTCCCAAGTAGCTGGGATTACAGGTGCCCTCCACCACTCCCAGCTAATTTTTCTATTTTTAGTAGAGATGGGGTTTCAGCATGTTGGTCAGACTGGCCGGGTGTGGTGGCTCATGCCTGTACTCTCAGCACTTCGGGAGGCTGAGGTGGGTGGATCACCTGAGTCACAAGTTCAAGACGTTTTTATACGCAATGGTACCAGCCATTTAGTTTATCCATAAAGTACTAATGGACTTGGGAATTTAACCATGTCAATGTAGTCTTTTTAAAATTATTAACTAGAGAAAAATGGGTTCTCTTTAATATCTTAAATATTTTTTAAGATTAGGAGACAAAAAGAAGTTAGAGAAAAATAGACTGTAAGGTGCATGCTAATGATTCCTCATAAAAACTCACACAAAATTGCCCCTACTTGATGAGGGAAATGAGTAGGAGTATTGCCGAGGTGAAGAAGGTCTCTCTTTCATGCCAAAGCTTGGCTAACTTTCTTAAAACACTCTCATAATAAGTAGATGTTATCATTCTTTGGCTCTCCAGAAAGTCAACCACCAAAATGTCTTGAGCATCCCCACAAAATGTTGCCATGACCTCTGCTCTTCCCAGGTCTGCTTTTGCTTTGACTGGATCACTTCCACATCATGGTAGCCACTGCTTTGATTGTGTTTTGTCTTCCGGATCATACTGATTAAGACATGCTTCATCTGTGGTTACAATTTATTTGATAAAACACTTCAGCATCTTGATCCCAATTGTGTAAAATTTCCAATGAAATTTCTGATCTTATCTGCAGCTGATCTGGGCCCAACAGTTTGGCATGCATTTATTGAGTGGAAAGTTTACTTTAATTTTTCAGTCAAAGTTTTGTTAGCTGAAGTAACTGTGATGTCTTTGGCGTTGACTATTGTGTTGCTGTTAATTGTTAGTCCTCTTTAATTAGGTCGTGAACAAGATGAATTTTTTTCTCACAAATTGATGTGGATGGTCTGCCATGACAGGCTTCATCTTCAATATTGCCTCGTTCCTTCTGTTTCTTCTGAAAGCAAGTTACCTGTTTGTAAACTGTTGATTTCTTTGGTACATTGTCCCCATAAACTTTTCGTAAAGGATCAATGATTTCATCATTTTTCCACCTCAACTTCAGCACAAATTTGAATGTTTACCACATTCTTGTGTCAATTTTAACAGAATTTAGGTTACTCTGATGGGGGCTCTTTTCAAATTAATCTTATCTTTCTTAACGCCTCTAACTAGATTCTCTTCTGTACAAACATGTTATAATAAATTAGTATGAGTCTATATTTGCGTAAAAAAAGTTGCAATTCATGATAGCTTTTTGATAATACACATTTTCCATGAACTTCTGAAGGACCATTGTGTGTGTTTGTGGTGTGGTGTGGTGTGTGTGTGTGTGTGCATGCTTTCCTGAAGAATGCTGACTAATATATAAATTTAAGACATATGGAATATATATGAAATTTTATAATTTCAGGGAATATCATGAGTTTTTGTCTCTGTCATTTATTGTTTTATGTTTTAATACCACATATTTGAAGTCAGTAATAAAAATGCAAATATGTACTTTGAAACTATCTAGAAAAGTATTTTAAAAGATTGATATGAAAAGCTCATAAATTATACATTTTACCATATCAGTTAGGGGAATGATTTCAATTTCTTTCACAGTACCATTAAACATTGAGTTGAGTTTACTTAGGCAATGCTTTTTAAAACAGATCATCTTTATTGGTTTACAACTTAAAGAAATGAAAGGTACTAAAAGTTTAAAAAAGTATTCAAGCTGTTTCTTTTCTATTTCTCAAACTAATATAGGCCAGTAAACTGGAATAAACACATACAGCATCAGTATATCTAAGTACATAGATTTTCCAATCACAATTTTCAACTTGCATGAAAGAATGTTAGGACTTTACGTATTATCAATATATTCTCTAATTTAGAAAGAAGATGCCAATTATCATGGATTGCAAGAGACAAGGTAGATCTTCATATTGTATAAATTTTGAAGCTGAATCCAGCATCAGATGGAAATGATTAGGATGTCTGGTGTGGACAAGGCTTGGCAGCTTGGGTAAGGTCAGGTAATAGTACTTGTTTAAGATATTTGGCAGAACTGAGCAAATCTATTCTAAAGTAATTAATCATTAAAAACCATTTTATACTTTTCCTAAATAATCTATATATGTTGAATTCTTATCCAAATAGAAGCATTTCAAAATAAGCAAATACTTTCATTTATGCAGAAAATAACTCTACATTAAAAGATGAGAAGAAACGTATTTTATAAATTCTAAGACCTTAGAATAGGTCCTTCTATTGCTAACATAGCTTTAGGCCCAACTCACTTCTCTAGTAACTTTAAAGAGTAATTACACTGGCCGGGCACGGTGGCTCAAGCCTGTAATCCCAGCACTTTGGGAGGCCGAGACGGGTGGATCACGAGGTCAGGAGATAGAGACCATCCTGGCTAACATGGTGAAACCCTGCCTCCACTAAAAATTACAAAAAACTAGCCAGGCGAGGTGGCGGGCGCCTGTAGTCCCAGCTACTCGGCAGGGGAATGGCGTAAACCCGGGAGGCGGAGCTTGCAGTGAGCTGAGATCTGGCCACTGCACGCCAGCCTGGGCGACAGAGACAGACTCCATCTCAGAAAAAAAAAAAAAAAAAAAAGAATAATTACACTAAACATCAACATTGCCCTTGCATTAAAAATATTTAAATTCAAGACACATTATTTTGTATTTATATATCGCCTTGTAATTTGTTAGTTATTTACATATCTACAATGCCTACAAACTAAAACATACTTTGAGGTAAATGTCTATCCCAGTTCCCCATAGTTCTTGGTATTGAAACTCATTAGACGAACAAAACTGTCGTAAGTGTTAGAAAGATATAGATTGTAAGATCATGGAAAATACATATGTATAGTTGGAATATATTGTGTGTATACATAGATTTTCCAGTTATAATTTTACTATATATGTTGAAATTATATATATTATATATTACATATATATTTATAATACATACATTTGTCTTCTATATATATAGATTATGTTTTTGAATCTCCAGGTTGGTTACTATTGTCTTCAAAAATGTCTACTAAACATTATGTATATTATATATATGGTAGAAAATTGTTGTCTACTATATATATTGCAATATATATTTATATATTATGTTATAAAACATAACATGTATATTACAGTATATATTATTACCATATATACTATGAAATTTATAATAGTAACCAACCTGAAGATTCAAAAACAAATGGAGCTTCCCAGTTAATACTTTTGATGGCATTGTGGGACAGTAAGTCTTCAGCAGAATACATAAAATAATGATTGTATTGTTACCATTTTAATTTCTGTTGTTTTATTTTTCTTAGAGAATAGTTAATTAAGAAATACAATGGGTGAGACATCTTACAAGTTTTCCCGAAATGCCAATATAATCATGTCATTTCTACTAGTACAAAATGTTCTGATAGTTTTCTATTACACACTGGCTCAGGTTCAAATTTTTCTTATAATGTTTAAGGCTTCCCAGAGTATGCCCAACTCTATCCATATATTTCCTCATAATTCATGATATTATTTTCCCTTTGTGTTAAACAGGTTTATCACCTTGTTTATTTCTTGGAATTTTTCACTTTTCTTCCACTTATAAAACCTTTATTCTCTCTTTTCCTGCCACTTATGTCTCTCCATATGCTCTTTGCTCTTCAAAGCCCAGCTTTTTTGTTTGTTTGTTTTGTTTTTCTGTTTTTTGAGACGAAGTCGCCCAGGCTGGAGTGCAGTGGCCGGATCTCAGCTCACTGCAAGCTCCGCCTCCCGGGTTTACGCCTTTCTCCTGCCTCAGCCTCCCGAGTAGCTGGGACTACAGGCGCCTGTCACCTCTCCTGGCTAGGTTTTTGTATTTTTTAGTAGAGACGGGGTTTCACCGGGTTAGCCAGGATGGTCTCGATCTCCTGACCTCGTGATCCGCCCGTCTCGGCCTCCCAAAGTGCTGGGATTACAGGCTTGAGCCACCGCGCCCGGCCTAAAGCCCAGCTTAAAATTTTGCCTAAACATAGCACTCAGTCAGCAAATAATTGTTAATTGTTTATATGAAAGAATAAAACTACACAAAAAATGACTCAGACTACAAACTATACACTAGTGAGTTATGAATAATGGAGGTGTTCACTGCATTGAGAAAATGATAAAATGTGGCATAACACCTCTAACAAGTATTAGCTATACTATGTAATCTTTGTTGGCAAAATTTCGTATCTAATAAAATGATAAAACCCATAATAGTCTAATAATTTTAAAAATAGGGAAAGCTATAATATTATAACAAAATTTAAAATAAAGAATGTCTACATTTAGCCAAGAATTTTCCCTTGATAGCTTCAATTATTCCACGTTTTATTGCCTAATTCCTGTTCATGATACGGACCCATTACCAAATGAGCTTGCTCAGGAAAGATATTGTACCTTACTCTTCACTGGATCCTAAGCACCTAACATTGGGTCTAACCCTGTTAGACACTCAACAGATATTTGTGAAATAAATAAATTATTACATTTTATTTTCTATGCATTACAATGTTTTCAAACGTGACATATATTTTTTTTTTTTTTTCTATTCCTCACTTGTGTATTTACTTCCCTTTTTACCAACTCACAAATTGGAATTTTTCTTTGATTTTTTTCCCAAGTTTGGATGATTTTGGTTGTCCTTACCCTGCTATTTCCATTCTTTATGCTGTTTGTGCTTTCGATCTTACTATTTTCTTAAATGATAAGCATTCATAGCTTTATTTAACTTGTTCAAATCTTACACTTCCTTCAAGGCCCCAATCATTCCTTTGAGAACTTTATTGATTATACTAAACACCAATCTTACTTTATATATTTTTTAAAGGTCTTAAACTCAAGACACAATATTTTCCTTTAGAAATTGCTTATTTTTTTGGCAATTTTACACAACATTTCCTACCAAACGAAACATTATGTCCTCCATCATTATATTATTTATTTTATTATCTACAGTGCCTACAAAACGTATAAAGCAAATATTCATTACATTGTCCTTAAATAAATCTAAATAAGACTTTGGCCAATAAAAATTACTACATCCTAATTATTAGAAAATGGTGTACCATGACCTGTGTTTGGTGACTGTAAGTACTGGCAGAAAGTATGACATATAGTGAGCATTTTTTTTTTTTTGCAATAATAATGAGCAAAATGGGTTTAAGATTAGAAACAACCAAAATCATGTGTTTAATTTAAAAATAATAACTAGCATTAAATACCCTTAATTGCTTAAAGAAACCTGAAAAGATTGTTAAAGTAAATATGAAGCCTACATATTTTTTAATAAAAATGTATGAAAAATAAAAGGACTGGTTATTACATTGAGGAGTATTTAATATGGAGGTTTTAAAATGTTTTGGTCTCAAACCCTCTGCACACTGTAAAAAATTATGGAGCACTGCAATGAATTTTTGTTTTTGTGAGTTATATTTACTGATGACCACTCTATTAAAAATAAAAGCATGCATTTAAAGGTATTTATTTCTTAATTTATTTTAACCATAATAAGCTCAGTTTATATTATTATAAATGATATACTTTGTTTTAAAAAGTAGCTATATTCTCATTTTTTAAATTTTAATTACATGTTTATTTTTTAGATTTTTAAATTTAATACCTGGCTTAATAGAAGACAGCTGGATTCTCATATCTGTTCAGCACTCAATCTGCTGTGATATCATCACACATTGCACAGGACCTGACAAACTCACTGTGTATTTGCTGGAAAACTAGTGAAGAAAAGGTAAATCATCTCTAGTGTTATTATGAAAATTTCTTATAGGTGGAAAAAAAACAAACAAACAAGAAAACAATCTCATTTACAATAGCAACAATAAATAAGTAAATAAACAATATACCTGAGAATTAATCAGCAGCATGATAGATCTCTACAAGAAAAGCTATAAAACAATGACAAGAGAAATTGAAGAGGATACCAAAATATAGAAAGACATACTATGTTTAGAGATTGGAAAAAATAGTATTGTTAAAATGACCCAAAGCAATCTTGCAATTAAATATAAGTGACCTTCTTTACAGAAATAGAAAAAAATATATAGAATTTGTGTGAAACCATATAAGACCCTGATTAGCCAAAGTAATTTTGAACAAAAATAACAGAGCTGGGACATCACACTATTTGACTTCAAAATATACTGCAAAGCTGTAGAAACCAAAACAGTATGGTACTGGAATAAAAACAAACAAAATAAAATGCAGTATATGTATATGCAATGAAATATTATTCATTCATAACAAAGAATGAAATGATTTTATTAATGGAAACACAGATGAATCTGGAGAACATTATATTAAGTGAAATAAGCCAGGACCAGAAAGACGAATACCACATATTCTCACATATACATGAAAGCTAAAAACGTTGGTCTCATAGAAGTAGAGAGTAAAATGGTGGTTACTAGAAGGCGAGAAGGGTAGAAAGAGGAGAAAAATAAAGAAAAGTTGCTTAATGAATATAAAATTAGAGCTAGACAGTAGAAATAATTTCTAGGGTTCTATAGCCCCATAGAGTGAATATAATTAACAACAATTTATTGGATATTTTTAAATAGCTGGAAGAAAGAATTCTGACTGTTCCCGACAGAAAGAAATTATAAATGTTTGAGATGAGGGATATGGTAATTAATCTGATTTGATCATTATGCATTGTGTACATGTATGAAAATAGCACACTGTACCTCATGAATATGTGCAGTTATTATGTCAATTCATAATAAAAAAAGTCAAGGTCCTAGAAAACTTCCTACATTTTAATATTAAAATTCATTTCTAATAAAAATATAATTATGCTGAGAAAATGAAATTTACTAGACCACACTTTGAGAACCACTGCCTGCAACTTCTCTTTCCCGTTTGATTGTAAATCCTTTCAGCAAATGCCAAAAACAGCTAGTCATATTTACCAAATTAGGGACTGCCTCTGTCTCTGAACCAGACCATACATTAATATGTTTTTTAATCGAAGGGTGAAAAACTAAAGGCAGGTTTTATCCTGCCTTTCTTTTTTTCATTCAGATGATGTAACAAAGCCCAAATAGTTACTGCAGTGCTTCTAGCCAACTACATGTAAATGTGATCATTTAATTTTCCAAAAGTTTTTGAGCCATACAGCTGTCACTACTAATGAAAGGAGTAGGAATCCTAGTGTTACCCACTCCCTGCCACTCCACCTCTGAAGGCCAAAGTGGGACACCATTTCAAGGGGCACTGAACACTGAACACTTGCAGGGTTGTTTTTTTTTTTTTTTTTTTTTTTTTTTTTTTTTTTTTTAGTAGATACTGCAACAATGGTGAGATTCAGCAAAACTTTTAAGACTTTGAGGAGCAATAGTTTCGTATTCTGTTATAGGAGAACAAATATCAAGGAAGCATGCTTTCAAAACCAAAAGAGAAACATTTTCAGGTAAAACATCTGCAGACACACTGTGTTTTTCTTTCTTCTCTGAGATGCTTAGCCTTTCTTATGGAAGGAGCACAGACATCTTAAAATTTGCTTAAAAACCATAACCACAGTATATTATTACCATTTAACCTTATGAGAAGAAATAATCATTACAGAGCAGCATCCCAAGTGTTTCTCATAATCTTTAGGCAACTAATTTCAATTTTAATTTTTGACAGTTTTGACTCCTGTTTTAACTTTCTTCCAGTGTAGCTCTTTTGTTTCGAACAAATAGTCTATAAATATGTTTAAAGAAAAAATAGAGCGCATAGTAGAACTTCCTAGAATCTAGGAACCTGCTATTCCTTTTCTGTCTCACAGGCCACATGAAATCTCCCTTATGGCATCTCGGCTTCCCTCTATGCCTGCCCCCTATGACATTGATTTGCCATGATCTCTTTTTGTCTCATGACTCTTCCTATAGGTATATACATCCATGTACAACTTTAACATATTAAAGAGTTTCCAATGTATTTTAATACTTTAAGGATATGATTTCTGTATATTCTGATTTTTATTTTTTTGTTGTTGAGAAAACAGAACTCAAGCTTATTTTTGCTCTTTTTAAAGTAATATATTTTTTGTCAGTAAATGGTTTTAAAATGTTCTCTCTATAATTGCTTTTTTGCAATTTTGCTCTTGTTTTCTTTGTATTTATTTTGCATGGGATCCACAGTGATTCTTAAATCTGAAGCTTGATGTATTTCATCAGTGTCAGAAAATTCTCAACAGCATTATCTTTTCAAACATTGATTCTGCCTATTTGCTTTACTCTTTCCTTCTGAAACTCCTGTTACATCTGTGCATGGTCTTCTGAACATACTATTTATATATTTCCTGCTCTTTTTAAAAGCATTTTTCATCCTTTTCTTTTTCCATGCTTCTTCCGGATACTTTTTTCTGCTCTATACATTATGTGATTCTGTCTGCATCTGTGTCTAATGTAATGTTAAACACATTCATAATTGTAAATTTGTTTACTGATTATTTTAATTCCTGAATTTTCATCTGTCTTATTTCTGTACATTTTAGTTGTCGGTCAAAATTCTCAACCTTGTCTTGAAATCCTTAATTATATCAAGCTCAGCCATTTCAAATTCTGTGTCTCATTATTTCATTTACTGTGATAGCTTAGACTGTATTTCTATTTCTATTGTTTTCCTTGGTTCTACATCATGTAGTCTTATTATATACCTTGTTACTTTGACAGAGTGCCAAGGTTTATAATATCGTAGAAATAATTTGAGGCCTGGAATGATTATACTTTCCTTCAGAGAGAATATACTTTTGTACTTGCGGATGGCTACAGGCACTTGGAATTTCATATCACATAATCCAATTCCAAGGAGATGAGCAGAAACTGTGCTTTAGTCCCTGAAATGACTAAACTATTTCTGATTAACCCTTACTCCTATCTTGTAGACCTTTATGACCTAACATAAAGCCTGAGGGCCTTGGATTCCAGTTTCTGTCCTCAGGCTCCATAAGGCTGTCAAAGCTTTGTTCAGCTTCTCAACCCTTCAGCCACCTCTGCAGTAATCAGAAAAATCCCCTAAGTAAAAAATCTCCTAAGTAAGAGCCTTCTAAAATGATGGGCTCACCTCTCTAGGTTTCTTTCCTCTCCAACTCTTTTATATCTTGACCCCATATTTCCTTATTAGCTTCTTAACTTTCCAGTGTCTTCAAAAGCTTTATTTTTCTAGCTGTTCTAGGTGTTTTCAATGTCAGTATTGTTCTGAATTTACTACTGCACTATTACTAGAAGTGGTTCCTCCCAAAGGACATTTTTAACTAGGCTAATTAACAAATAAATAAAATGATAAATAACAGGTCAGGTGCAATAAAAATGAAAGCTAAAAATAGAAGTAAAAATCATTGCAAATCCACTGTTCATTAAAGTGCATAATATTTTTTAGCTATTCAATAAATCATTGTTGCTACTTAATAAGGATTTTTCTAGAAGGGATATTAACACTGATAATAAATGATTTTTAGAATATAATTAAAGCCAGGGTCTATCAATAATTATGTTTTTAAAAAATACTACTACAAGAAAGAAATTTTAATTTCCATTATTCCACAAAGATTTTATGAAGTGAGTGAAGCTCAAATTTTCTTTTGAGATAAGCAACCAATGTAATTAAATTAACTGATGGTAAACATATACTTGACCCTTAAACAATATGAATTTGAACTATGTTGGTCCATTTACATGTAGATTTTCCTCTGCTTCTGCCACCCCAAAAGAACAAGACTAACCCTTCCTCTTCCTCCTTTTTCTCAGCCTACTCAACATTAAGACGGCAAAGATGAAGACCTTTATGATGATCTCCTTCCACTTAATGTACAATAAATACATTTTATCTTCCTTCTGATTTTATTAATAACATTTCCTTTTCTCTAGCTTCCTTTATTATAAGAATATACTATAAAATACATATAACATACAAAATGTGTTTACTGTTTCAGTTGCAAGTAAGGCTTCTGATCAACATTAAACTGTTAATAATTAAGTTTTTGAAGAGTTGAAAATTTTTGGAGAGTCAAAGTTATACATGGATTTTTGACAGCATGGGGTGTTGGCATTCCTAACCCCCACATTGTTCAAGACTCATGTATATAAACATTGTAAGTCAAATGGGAAAAATGATCAATGAGTAATTGAAATTGGACTGATCCTTGAAAGAACTTAAAGACGAAATAATGGAAATGACTAAAGTATATTATATGTTATTATAAGTGGTCTTTCTTTTGAAGTATTGGCTGATTGACTAACTCCCTGTAGAGACTTTAAAAGATGACCTGTAAGCCAAATCATCTCTATTTCATAGTTGGCAAATTTCCTAGGATTATATTCAACAATAGGGTTCTTCAGTGCATAAACAACTCAACCTATTGGTATGTTATGAAGTTTATGTCAAAGGAAGTCAGTATTTTCTGGAACTATTTTAAGGAAGAAAGTATGTACATAAAAAGAGGCTAATTTATCTTGGCATTCTAAAAATTAAAAATAGAATACTTATAACAAATTTCTGTGATGGCTATCTTTGAAAGCAACACTAAAGATTGGAGTTTAATAAAAAGTGTGTTTGACTATTTTCCTAAAAGTTTTACATCAAAGAAACATCTTAAAGCATCTTGATGTCATAAAGACCCTATTAAAATCCAAAGCTATATTTAATAGTTCAGGCATATTTTTAGACTCAAAGTAGGATAGGATAGTTTCAAATCTAAAGTAAATTCAATATCACTTTCCATTTTGATTTTTTTTTTTTTTTTTTTTTTTTTTTTTGAGACGAAGTCTCGCTCTTGTCTCCCAGGCTGGAGTGTAATGGCGCGATCTCAGCTCACTGCAACCTCCACCTCCCAGGTTCAAGTGATTCTCCTGCCTCAGTCTCCCGAGTAGCTGGGATTACAGGCACCTGCCACCATACCCGGCTAATTGTTGCATTTTTAGTAGAGTCGGGGTTTCACTATGTTGGCCAGGCTGGTCTTGAACTCCTGACCTTACGTGATCTGCCCACCTTGACCTCCTAAAGTGCTGGAATTACAGGCGTGAGCTACTGCGCCCGGCCTATTTTGAATTTTTAAGAGTAGATCTTGAGATGTTTGGCATCTACTTAAGATGAAAACTGGAAAGATTATCACTCCCTTCCATACAACAAAACTAATGGCAAGAAAGTAAGTTCAGAACTTTTCTTAAGCTCCTCAGAGAGCTGAGGTTAAAAGTTAACTAACCTAAAGAAATACAGATGTATCAAAGGAGAGACATAATGTGACCACTTGTTCACCAGTGACAGATGATGCTGGACACCATAAAATTGGGTAACATTTTACCTAATTTTTTTAACACATTGCTAAAGTGGCTAGCATAAAAATATAGAAGCCCTAGTAGCTGCAGACACAAGAAATATTCACACTCACTCACAGCTCTTCTCTACGTACATCACTAGATACTCACAAGAAAGAACAAAGACAGGACAAGAGTTCTGAGAAAATGTTCCTTGTAATGCAGGATTGGGGAAGGGAGCATCAATCACTACAACAAATGCAAAAAGCTCTGCCCAAATCCATCTTCTCTATCTCTCTAAAAAAGCAAAAGCCTTCAACCACCTGGAAAGAACAGAAAACTTTGTTGCCCTTTGGACACTATGAAGACCAACTGAAGCTAAGGGAAGGAAAAAGGAAAGGAAAAAAATATATATATAAATATATATGTATATATTTTTTACCCTTGCAGTAGAACATGCATTTACCCTGAAACCAGACCATTAGAAGTCTACTACTATAGTGAACAGGATAGCACAAATGAGAATGCCCTATACCTGACACCCAGGGAAACAATGGATGCCTCAGACTGCCACAAACTGAAAATAGAAGAGCAGAGAACATTCTCTTCCCACTCTCACCACCAGGCAAGCAAGCACTGAATGGCATGTAACAGCAGGCTATCTGAGAGCAGGGAGAGACACTCTCTGAGGCATGTCCACAAAAGGAAGACCTAGAGCTGAAAGTGGAGTAGTTATTAAAAATAATCCTCTGGCAAACTAGCCCCCATTCTAAACATAAAATAAGACAGAGAAATTGAACACTTGTGATGCACTGAATGTAACCATGGCAACAACAACAGCAAAAAAAAACATACCCAACAGGAATAGCTATATCAATATCAGAGACTTTAAAACAAGGGATATCATCAGGGATAAAGGAAAACATTATGTAATCGCAAAAGGTTAACTTTCCAAGAAGATATAACAATCTTAAATGTATATGCACCTATCAAGAGAGCTTCTAAATACAACATGCAAAATCTGATAGAACTGTTAAAAGAAATAAACAACTCTACAATTATAGTCAGACACTTGTATACTTTTCACTCAGTAAATGATAGTACAACTGGTCAGAAAATCACAAAGGCTATAGAAAAGCTGAATACCACTATCAACCAAATTGACCTAATTAACATTTGGCCAGGTACAGTGCTCATGCCTGTAATCCCAGCACTTTGGGATGCCAAGGCAGGCAGATCATCTGAAGTTAGGAATTCGAGACCAGTCTGGCCAACATGGTGAAACCCTGTCTCTGCTAAAAATTCAAAAATTAGCTGGGCGTGGTGGCGTGCGCCTGTAATCCCAGCTACTCAGGTGGCTGAGGCAAGAGAATCACTTGAACCCAGGAGGCAGAGGTTGCAGTGAGCCAAGATCATGCCACTGCATTCCAGCTTGGGCAACAGCGCAAGACTCCAAAAAAAAAAAAAAAAAAAAAAAAAATTATAGAGCACTCCACCTAACAATAACAGGATAGACATTTATTTCAAGTGCACATGGAACATTCACTAAGAAAGAGAATATTCTGGGGATAAAGTAAACTTTAACAAAATTAAAATAATTAAAATCATACAAACATACAAATCACACTGCAGAATTTATATAAAAAATCAATAACAGAAATATGTATACATTTAAAATCACCAAATATTTGAGTTATGAGTTGAATTGTATCTTCTAAAAATTCATGTGTTGAAGCCTCAACCACCAATACTTCAAAATGTGACTATATTTGGAGATAGAGTCTTTATGGAGGGAATGAAGTTAAAATGAAGTCATTAGGTTGGGTCCTAATTCAATCTGATTGATGTCCTTATGAGAAGAGAAGATTAAGACAGACAGAGACACCAGGCATGCGTATGCAGAAAAGATCATGCAAGAACACGGAAAGAAGCCAGTCATCTGCAAACAAAGGGGAGAAGCCACAGAAGAAACTAAACCTGCTGACACCTTTATCTTGACTTGAAACCTCCAGAACTATAAGAAATAAACTTCTGTTTTTTAAGTCACCCAATCTGTTATGAAAGCCTTTGCAAACTAATAATATTTGTAAATTAGGCAACAAATTTCTAAATAGTCCATCAGTCTAAAAGAATATATTAAGGGAAATTAGAAAATATTTATATTAAATAAAAATGAAAGCACAGTATAAAAAAATTAGGAGGATGTAGCTAAGGGAAATATATAGTTTATACAGAAAAGATGAAATATGTCACATGAATAACAGAAACTCCAATATTAAGAAGCCAGGAAAAAAAAAAAAAAGGAGCAAGTTAAACCCAAAGCAAGGAGAAGGAAGGAAATAAAGACAAAAGTAGAAATTGGTATAATTAACAACAGAAAAACAATTTAAAAATTAGTGAAACCAAAACCTGGTTCATTGTAAAGATCAGAAAACATGATACATTCTTAACCAGCCTGACAAAGGAAAATCTGAATGAAAATATATTACAGATATAACAAATAAAGGAGCAGGCATCACTATAGATCCTATGGGCATTTAATAGATAATCAAGGAATAGTATGAACAGTGGTAGGCCCGTAAATCCAACATCTTAGATAAAATGCGTAAACTTCTTGACAGATGGAAACTGCATTGTAACTATTTTTTTCATTATAACTATTTTAAAAAGTGAATTAAGTTAAAAACATTTTAACATAAAAAATTCCAGGTAACAGGGCTTTACTTAGAGAAGAGCTTCGAGTGGCTGATTGCAGGCACCTGGTACTTGCTTTCTCCACAGAGAAGAGCCAAAATAGCAAGTATAATCACATTTCAAATAGATCATCTAAGAGAGAAAATTGGAATCCAACAGAGAAGTGACAGAGAACACCTAAGACAGGGAAGGAGAGGTAAGTGAGGCACCCTGCTCTGCCAGGATCAGCTGGGAGTTTGGAGACTCAATGAAGGAAAATGGTAAGTAAGAGTATCCCAGAAGCCTACATGACTACTGCAGATTTCTTCAACCCTAGCCACAGGAGAGCCCCTAGACTATCACAGCCCAAGACTAACAAGGGAAGCTGCCTGGAGACTAAAAGACAGCATTGTTCCAGACAGGCCCCACACACCCCTAATCCTAAGCAGCCACAGCAGGTGTCATATTGAGATCCCAGACCCCACCATACTGCATCCTGCTTAGTGGCGCAGCAGCTCCTGCATTTTCATATCCATGCAGTCCCACTGACACTCCCCACGTCCAGTCACCACCAAAGGTAGCTGTTGCTGCCAGGGCTGAAGTACAAATCACTGACAATTACTCCACTGCCTACAGTGAAGCAGTCATGCATTTTCACATGCCCCAAGGACAAACTCCCCTGCCTACAGACACAACTGCCGTGGGCTGCCACCACCGGGCCAAAACATGAGTGAATTGCATGCTACCCGGCCACTTACGTATGACTGTTGCTGCTAAAAGCAGCCCGACCCTCCTCAGTAGCAGGGCTGCAATACAGCTGTTGCTGCCTCTACCAGAACATTCCACTGGAGGCCTGGGAGATCATCCTCTCCCTGCCCGCCACAGCCAGCGCCTGTATCTACCATCAGGAGGCCAGAGGAAAGGTCTACCCAGCCCAGCATTGCCCCCAGTCAGGGCCCAAGCATGGCGTCTGGGGGCTTGGGAACTGCCCAATTGAGTCTGCCACAAATTTACCTTGGCACTGCTCCTGGGGGACTGAATTTGGGCCTTCCCAACTTGCCACTACCACCACATCTGGTACACACCCTCATGTGTCACTGGTGGGCCTGGATACTGGCTTACTCAACCTGTTAAAGCTACCGCAAACACCAGAATGGACCACTTGAGAGCCAGAGGCTTTTCCTGCCATTGCTGCTGCCATCGCTCATGCTATGCTTGCTTCCCATTGGCCTGAAAATGTGCCCACCCAGCAGGTACACCACTGCTAGTACTGGCACCTGAGCAAGCTGCCTGGAAGACCAAGAATCAGCCCACCTAGAACCAATAACACTGGCGCCAGCACACGCCACCCTGGGGACAGGCATGCTTAGCCTACCACTGCTACCACTGGGACCCAAAGATACAGTCTATGTAGATCTAGTTCCTGTCTCCATCGAAACTTTACCACAGCCTTCACTACAACAACACCCTACACCACCAAGAAAACCAAAGACAACACTGACACTGTTTAGGGCTGAAGAAATAATGCAGAGATTAAATTACTTCATATACCCTGAATCAAAGCCAAAGCACTCTTTCAAATCTATATCTATGCTATAGATATCAATTAGATATATCTATAGCATAGATATATCTTCAGGAAAAAAGTTCTCCTCCACTATAACAAATAAAAAAAAAAAAAATGGAAGAAGCAACTGTTACACCAGATGCACACATATCAACATGACATAAGAAATGTAAAAAAAACAAGACAATATGACACCTCTAAAGGAACACAATAATGCTCCAGCAACAGATTCTAATGAAAAAGAGATTTATAAGGTTCCAGGAAAGGAACTTAAAATAATGATATTAAAGAAGCTTGATGAGATACAAGAGAATACAGAAAAAAGAATATAAATAAATCAGAACAATTTGGGATATAAATGAGACATTTACCAAAGAGATAGAAACCCCCCCAAAAATTTTGTAACTAAAGAATTTATTAAACGAAATACAAAATACATTTAAAAGTTCCAACAATAGACTAGATCAAGCAGGAAAAATTAATTCAGGAATTGAAGACAGGTCTTTTGAAATAATCCAGCCAAACAAACATAAAGAAAAAAGAATTTAAAAAATAAACAAAGTCTACACAACATATGTAACATCATAAAATTACCAGATTTTCAAATTTTTTGGTGTCCCAGAGTGTGAAGACAAAAAAAAAAAAAAAAGATTTAAAAGCTCCTACTTAATAAAATAATAGCTAGAAACTTTCAAAGTCTAACAAAAGATTTAGGCATCCACATACAGGAAACTTAGAGATTTCTAAGCAATTCAGAAAGGTCTTCTACATGGCACATTATAGTCGAATGATCAAAAGTCAAAGACAAATGCAGCATTCTATAAATAGCAAAATAAAAGTAACTAGTCACTTATAAGAGAACCCCCGTGATACCAAGAGTGGACTTCTCAGCAAAAGCCTTGTACTCTAGTAGAAAAATAGGATCATATATTCAAAGTGCTGAAAGAAACAAACTGCCATAAAGAATAATATACCAAATAATGTAATCTTTTATAAATGAACAAGAAATGAAGTTTTTACCAGACAAGCAAAAGTGGAAAAAAATTATCACCAGTAGGCCAGCCCTACTAAAAGTCCTTAAGGGAGTCCTACACCTGGAAGCAAAAGGATGATAGCTACAATTATGAAAATACATCAATGTATAAAGTCCACTAGTAAAGCAAACACACAGATAAGGGAGAGAAAGGAATCAAATGTTACGAGTACTGGAAACCACTGAACCACAATGATAAATAATAAGGGAGAGAAAAAGGAACAGAAAATATACAAAACAACCAGAAGTCTATTAAAATAATGATATTAATTATTTTAATATCAGAAATCAATTCCTATTAAAATAATAGGAATAAGCTCTCACATATCAATGATAATCTTAAAAGTAACAGATTAATCTTTCCACTTGAAAGATACAGAGCGGCTGAATGGATACGAAAACTTGACCTAATTATATGATGCCTACAAGAAGCTCACCTCACCTGTAAAGACACATGCAGACTGAAAGTAAAGGGACATAAAAATATATTCCATACAAACAAAAACCAAAAGCGAGTCAAAGTAGCTACACTTTTCTTAGATAAAACAAACTAAGTCAAAAACTACAAAAAGAGGCAAAGAAGGCCTTCATTTAATAATAAATGGATCAATTCAGCAAGAGGATGTAACCATTCTAAACATGTGTGCTCCCAACACTGGAGCACACCCACATATATAAAGCTAACAATATTAAATGTTAAAGGAGAGATAGACTTCAATACTGTGATAGTTGTAGATGTCAACACTTCAGTCTCAGCATTAGACAGATCATCTAAAATTGACAAAGAAATATTGGATTTAAATTGGACATTGGACCAAGTGGACCAAAGAGATATTTACAGAATATTTCATTTAACAGCTACAGAATACCCATTTTTCTAATTAGGACGTAAGAATTCTCCAGGATAGACCATAGGTTAGGATACAAAACAATTATCAACAAATTGAAAAGAAACCAAAATCATATCAAGTATTTTCTCAGACCACAATAGAATAAAACTAAAAACCAATAACAAGAGGAACTTGGGAAACTGTACACAATCATGGATATTAAATAGCATAGTCCCAAATAACCACTGGGTCAAGACAGAAATTAAGCTAGAAATAAAAAAATGTCTGGAAAAAACTGAAAATCTAAACAAAACGTAAAACCTATGGGATACAACAGAATCATTGCTAAAAGAAAAGCAACAAATGCTTACATCAAAAAAGTAGAAATATTTCAAATAGCAATATAATGATGCACCTCAAGAAACCAGAGAAGCAAGAACAGATCAATCCAAAAATTAGTAGAAAGTAAGAAATAACAAATATCAGAGAACTAAATGAAATAGAAAATATATATATATATATCTCTCAACAAAATAAAAAGTAACTTCTTTTGGAAAATAAATTCAATAAACTTCTAGCTAGAATAACGAAGAAAAAAGAGAGTAGACACAAATAAACATAATCAGAAATGAAAAAGGAAACATTTCAAAGGTAGCAGAGAAACACAAAAGGCCGGCCAGGCGTGGTGGCTCACGCCCGTAATCCCAGGACTTTGTGAGGCTGAGGCGAGCGGATCACGAGGTGAGGAAATTGAGACCATCCTGGCTAACATGGTGAAAACCCATCTCTACTAAAAATACAAAAAAATTAACCAGGCGTGGTGGCATGCTCCTGTAGTCGCAGCTACTTGGGAGGCTGAGGCAGGAGAATCGCTTGAACCCAGGAGGCAGAGGTTGCAGTGAGCCGAGATCGTGCCACTGTACTCACCCTGGGTGACAGAACAAGACTCTATCTAAAAAAAAAAAAAAAAAAAAAAAAAAAAAATGCCGTCAGAGATCACTCTAAACAACTATACAGTAACAAACTGGAAAACCTACTGGAAATAAATTCCTAGACAAATACCAAGTACCAAGATTGAATCAGGAAGAAATAGAAAACCTAAACAGACCAATAACAAGTAATTATATTGAATCAGTAATAAAACATTATCCACAAAGAAAAGTTCAGGACTGGATGACTTTCAAATAACTAAGAACAAATTCTCCTCAAAATAGTCCAAAAAACTCAACAGGACACCATTCTCACTAGTTCATTCTATGAGACCAACATACTTTGACAGCAATACTAGCTAAAAACACAGGAAAGAAAGAAAACAGGCCAAAACACCTGATGAACACAGATGCAATAATTCTCAACAATATACTAACAAACTTTAATACAACAGCATATAAAAAGGTTGATACATCATGATCAGGTTGGATTCCTCCTTGGAATGCAAGGGTGGTTCAACATATACACATCAATAAATGTGACACATCATATCAACGGTATGAAAGACAAAAACTACATGATCATTTCAATAAATGTAGAGAAAGCATTTTATAAAATTCAAAATTTCTTTAAGATTAAAAACTCTCAACAAACTAGGCAATGAAGGAACATATCTCAGTGTAATAAAGGCCATATATGACAAACCCACAGTAACATAATACTGAATGGGGAAAAGCTGAAATCCTTCCCTCTAATAACTGAAATAGGAAAAGGATTTCTACTTTCATCAATCTTATTCAACATAGGAATCCTCCGGAGGTCTTACCTAGAACAATCAGCCAAGAGAAGGAAATAAAAGGCATCTAAATTCAAAAAGAGGAAGTAAATGATGATATGATCTTATACCTAGGAGAACATAAAGACTCCACCAAAATGCTCTTAGATCTGATAAATAAATTCAGTAAAGTTGCAGGATAAAAGTAAACATGAAAATTAGTAGTATTTATTTATGCACACCCATAATGAACTAGCTGAGAAAGAAATGAGAAGGCTAACTCATTTATAATAGATTAAAAAATATTTATTGCTAGGAATAAATTTAGCCAGCCAGGTGAAAGAACTCTACAAAACAACTATAAGTCATTGATAAAAAAATTAAAGAGGAAACAAACAAATAAAAAGACATCCCATAATCACAGACTGAAAGAATTAATATTAAATTGACTATACTGTTCAAAGTGTTCTACAGAGTCAATGCAAATATTATCAAAATGCCAACACCTCTTTTCACAGAAATAGAATAAACAATCCTAAAATTTGTATGGAATCAAAAAAGAGTCCAAACAGCCCAAGCAATCCTGAGCAAAAAGAACAAAGTTGGATGCATCAGACTCCCTGTCTTCAAAATATAGTATAAGACTATAGTAAACAAAACATCATGGTATTGGTATGAAATCAATCATATAGACCAATGTAACAGAAAAGAGAACCCAGAAATAAATCCACATATTTGCTGCCAACTTATTTTTGACAAATGTGTCAAGAACATACTTTGGGGAAATAATAAATAATGCTGGGAAAACTGGATATCCATATGCAGAAGAATGAAACCAGACCCCTATATCTTACCATATACAACAATCACCTGAAGATGGATCAAAGACTTAAATGTAAGACCTGAAACTATAAAAGAAGAAAACGGTATAAACACTCCAAGACATTGGTCTAGGCAAAGATTTTATGGTTAAGACACCTCAAAAGTACAGGGAGCAAAAACAAAAATAGAGAAATGGGATTGTATTAAGCTAGAAAGTTGAACAGCAAAAATGACAATCAACAAGGTGAAGAGACAACCTCTTTAATGCAAGGAAATAATTGCAAACTATTCATCTGACAAGGAACTAATATCCAGAATATACAAGTAACTCAGACATCTCAATAGTAATAATAATAATCCCATTAAAAAAATGGTGAAAAAGCATAAACATACATTCCTCAAAAGAAGACATATAAGAGGCCAACAGGTATATAAAAAATGTTCAATATAACTAATCATCAGAGAAATCTAAATCAAAACCATAATGAAATATCATCTGACTCCGGTTACAACAGCTATTATTAAAAAGGCAAAATATCAGATGGCTGGTGAGGATACAGGGAAAAGGGTCTGTCATACACTATTGGTGGGCATGTAAATTAGCTCTGCCACTATGGAAAACAGTATGGATAATTCTCAAAACATAAAAATAGAATTACCATATGTTCTAGCAATCCTACTACTGGGTATTTATCCAAAGGAAAAGGAATTAATATATCAAAGAAATGCCTACATACCTCTCTTTATTGCAGGACTATTCACAATAGAGAAGAGATGGAATCAACCCAAGTTGATTAGACAAACAGATAAAGAAAATGTGGTACGTATACACATAGTGGAATATTATTCAGCCATAAAAGGAATGACATTATGTCATTTGCAGCAACAGGGATGGAACTGATAGTCATTGTGTTAAGTGAAATAATCCAGACACAGAAAGACTAATACTATATGGTCTCACTCATGTGTGGAAGCGTAAATAGTTGTTCTCATGGAGGTAGAAAGTAGACTGATACATACCAGAAGCTAGGAAAGGTATGTGGATTAGTGAGGAGAGTGTCTATGAAGAGTGGGTGGTAAAGGGTTAATGAGTACAAACATACATTACATAGAAAATAAATTCTAATGTTTGATAGCAGAGTAGAGTGAGTATAGTCAACAACAATAAATTGTGTATTTCAAAATAGCTATGAGAGAGGACTTGAAATGTTCCCAAATATAGAAATAATAAATAGTCAAGGTGATGGACAACCCAAACACCATGACTTCATTGTTACACAGTCTATAAATAAACAATGTCACATGTACCCCATAAGTATGTACAAATATTATGCATCAGTAAAAAAGCAAAAAATACAGAGAGATGGCTTCCCCTTGCAAATGAGATAAGGCAAGAAGTAAAAAAGATATTCATAGTAAAAAAGATGAAATATAACTGTCTGTATCTTCAAACATTATTTGGAATATAGAAATTCCTAAAAATCCATTTAAAAGCTACTAACACTAATGCAGAGTGTTTAGTAAAGTTGCAGGACACAAGAGCAATATTTAGAAGCTACCATTTTCCCCTCAACACAGTTAATTAAATATTTTTATAATTAATATTATATAAAAAAAGAACTTTTGTTGTTCTTCAAAACATTTTATTCCTCTCCTAAGCCTCCTCTATAAGTAACTGTCACCATAGCTTAATGTATCTCAGATTTAATCTATTGGCAAGTCCATGGTTCTATCTTCAAAACTTTCTGTCATTTTCCCTCCATTTCCACTGTTACCATTCTACTCGAAGTCACCATTAACTCTTTTCTTATATTACATATGATTCCTTCTAATTTATCTCTCTCCTATTTTCCTTCTTACTCCCCCAAAAAATCCTTTTCCACTTAGTAGCCAAAATTCTTATTTTTAAATCTTAAACAAGATCATATTACTCCTCTGCTTAAAATTTTTCAAAAGCTTCAAAATGCTCTAAAAATAAAATCTAAGCTTATCTTGGCCTGTGTCATAAAGCAGCACTTATCAAAATGTGCTCTGCAGACCCATGGGGATCTTCGAGACACTTTCAGGGGATCTGCAATGTCAAAACTATTTTATTAATAATACTAAGATGTTATTTGCCTTTTTTGCTTGTTCTTATTTTCACTGACAGAGCAAAAGTAATGGTGTGTAAAACTCAGTGCCTGACAGTTTCCTAATTTGTAATGACTTTTCTGATAAGACAGGAGATACCATTAATGCTGTTTTTAAAATATCATATAAAGAAATGTGTCAACATTTGAGGGATCTGCAAAACTCAGTCAACCATTATTTTCCAAATAACCAGCGCATAATAGTATAGCATAATTCATGGGTAAAGACGCATTTAAAGTTTAAGATAAACCAGTGGATTTTAATGAGACAGAATAAGAAAAGTTTATTAGGATACTTTCAGATTCCACACTGCAGCTAACCTTTAAGAAACTACAACTTGGTTTGGGTGTCATGCCAAAAAAGAATATCCACAATTATCTAAAAGACTATTAAAATATTACTCTCTTTTCCAACTACTTATCTGTGTGATTTCTTTCACATATGGCAACCACACAATATATGACAATAGATTGAATGTAGAAATAGATGTGCAAATTCTATTTAAAAAGATATTTAAAAGATTTGAAAATATATAAACAATGCTATTCTTCTCTGAAATGTTTTTTGGCTTGGAAAACATAGATTTTTTCAATAAAAATGTCATTTATGTTAATATGTTATGGGCTTATTATTGTTACTCCCCAAATAAATTAACCGAGATATTTTTAAAATTCAGAGTTTTAATATATAATATGAGTATTTATAGATATGACTGACATACACAAAATATTTGGAGTATTTTTTTTTTTGAAGAGTAAATGAGTTCTGAATTCAAGTAGTCTGAGGACTACTCTCATGGTGAAATTCATCAGCTTTACTGAGCACTGTGTATCATCTTTCATGATCTTCTATAGGCAAAATATATAAGGAATATATATTTAGTTCATAAAATGCTTGAGTTGTCTTAGTGTACTGTTTCTGATTTTAATCCCTAAATTTAGGAAAGAAAAAATATTTAAATATAAGAACTGTGTTTTTTTAAAATAAGAACCATGACACTTGCTGCTATGTAGAGATATAACATATTTTTTCCATAAATTTTATTAAAAATTGATTAAAGTAATTTGCCTTCTCCTAGAGGGATAAGATAATAAGGATTCAAACACACACACACTCACATGTTCATGCAAATCCATTCAGTTTGTCTCTTGTACTATTTTTTGTTATAATCTAATTGGATCTGATTGTAATAAAAATGAGAGAAACACCTACAATTTTACATAGTTGGAAGATAGATCATTAGATTTTTCATTCCTAGTCATAAGGGATCTGAGTCCATTCCAATACACTGATTAAAACTGAAGGGTCCAACCCAGCATGATTGTAGATTCCATTAAACTCTTCCCCTATATCCAACTACTCACAAGACTGCATGATCTGCCTCCTAAATGTCTTTCCAACCGTTTTTCTCTCTGCCCTATCCATTATTTATTAGAATAAAGCTTTCTTTATATCTCTTTCTTATAGAACCAAACTCTTCCTGTAAATTACACTGGTTCAACTGTTTCCTACCTCAGAAATTTTGACCTTCATATTTATTCTGCATAGAATAGCTTCACTTAGCACTAGAGATTACTTTCCCCTTCTCATTCTTTATTTCTAAATTAAAATATTATTTCTGTAAAGGCATCATCCTTGACAAGTGTGTCTATAAAGATGTCAACCTTCCCACTTATATCCATCAGTCTCTATCTTGTTACTCTACTCTTTTCTTTTATACTACTTCATACCACTTTGAAAACTGCTGGTTTGTTTGTTCACTGGCTATTGTCTTGTTCCTACCCTACAATGTATATTCTCATGAAGGAGAAACTCTGTGGGTCCTTATTGCTACACATGTCTCATTAAATAGTCATAGAATAGATTAATCAGTAAATTAATGAGTCAAGATTGAATTTGTAAATAGAATATTTAAGTTATAAAAGCAAATCTTCTATTAATTAAGTTTACCTTGTTGAAGTCACTTGAGCTTCCAGAGTTTCCACTACGAACATGAATAAAATTGCCATGATCATTAAATTAGATCATTGGACATTGTAAAGCATTTATTGAGGCAAATTATTATTATTGAAATTAGGTGAAATATAACTATATGTGTATGTGTCTCTGTGTATAAAATAGTATGTGTTTCTATTCTATTATCTGTAATTAATAGTATTGTATTATCTGGAATTCATGAAATGTGAGGAATTTGTAAAAGACTAATAATAAAAATTCATCATAAATTCAGAAGTCATGACTTTTCCACAAGAGCAAAAATAATAAATTGCTATAAAAAATTCATTAATATTAAACAATTTATTTTAAAAAATAACTTTCTGGTAGCCATTGGTATGCTTTTCATTATTTTGCCTTATAAAAAGTAACCATTCTGCATTTTAATCTTCTTTTTGACACTAAAATAAACATTTTTTTACCTACTCCAGAGCTCACAATCAATGAGACAATAATTACTGTATATTCATAGAAAAGGACTCTTGAGCAATATTAAAATGTTCACTATCCACTATAATAGTGATAGAGAAAATGAAAATTTCTGATTAAGATATCAACTGAAAGAAAAAGACCTCAAAAAAACATTTATTGTTTACTTGGCTTTCTGTAATGCACAAAAAAAACCCAAAATAAATAATGTTGGCTTAATTTAACTGTTACCAGAAGAATCCTAGGACTGTATTTCTTTCATAGTCAGGAAAACAATGTGAAATTCTTATTTCAGTGCTCAAATGAGAAAGGAAAAAGGCTCACGGGATTTCAAAAATTCAAAAGAAGTTTCACAGTCATTATTTGTGATGGATTCCTACCTGGGATTTAATGGTCTCCAAGAGATCTCAACTCATTTTTGAAATACCTTAGTAGAACAAATGACCAAAGAAAGGAGACTTACCCACAGTAAGCCAAATAAAATGCTGATTCTTTCCATTTAGTTAGACTGTAGTAACTAATAGTTACATTTCAGATCAAAAGGTCTCATTTAATACTATGCAGTACTTTGTTACGTTTAAAAGTAAGTAAATAATGTATTTTTTAAAATTCCTCTTGGAGGTACCATTTCCGAGACTATTGATAGGCCAGGTCAATACGTGAAGTGGATTGAACAAGCTCCTATTCCATCTCTGAGTTCCAAAACTTCATTTAATATTGCATCCTCAAATAGAGGACATATCAAGTATTAAACTGGAAAGAATAGATACTACCCTTGATCTTAGCCAAAAGGCTGAGAAACAATCATAAATCATCTCCTAATAAATGTATTACCTCTTCATAGATAGTAAATAAAAAATGTTTTAAAATACTGAGTTAATACATTAGACATCATAATAAATACTTCTAAGAAATCAGTTGAAAACAAATGATCTAATCCAATTCTCTCTGCAAATAAAATATGAAAAGCCTAGTGTGCAAATAACTAGTCCAAGGTTACTCATTTTCTTATGACCAAGTGTGTAACTACAAATAGTGTAATGCTAATCTGGTGCATACTTATGTTCATTAAAGAGAAGCATTTCCCATATTGTTATCCTCGACTTGAGAAAGATATAGTTCAAATCCTGCTTCTTCCTAACCACAAGTAGTCATCCACCTTTATGTGGCTGACTTTTTTGCATTTTATGGAAGAAGACTATATTTTTCAGAATAAAAACAAAGTATGTAAGTTGACAAAAATAAGGGCAAATCAATGATATTCATGGGGTTAATATGTGAAATTCAGATGAATATTTCAAAATGTTCAAATATTCTCTATAAAAGAGCTACAGTATTTAATTATTAAATCCAAATTTTATTCATACTTTTATTTTAAAATCATCATTGTCTTTACATCGGTGAATTACTCTGAAATATTTTAATCAGGCACTTCACATTACTCTAAATAGCTTCCATTTATTAGAAAAATTGGTAGCTTTTGGAAAGCCGTAATAAACATTTTCAAAAATAGTTTGTAAATTAGAAAGGTGTAACTTGAAAGTCATATATATTTGAATTTGAATCTAAATTATACCACTAATTAATACTAAATTCTTGTTCAAATTACTTGGCTTTATTTTTCTCATTTGTTAAGATGGGTACACTAGCACCTGCTTACTAGGGGTACTGAAAAGATTTCTTATAACTTTTTAATATTTTCTTCACCAGTGGTGAGCACTTTGTGCACATAAAATCTTTCTCAGCTATTTGGCCTTGAAAAATATTTGTTGAGCAAATAAAATAAATAAATACATGAAAATAAATATGCAAGAAAATAATAGCACATGTAAATTGAGTACCTAAAATATAATGGGACCTCAATTAGTGGCAAACATAGTTGCCATTGCAATTTATAATATAAAAATTAGATCTTATTAACCACTAGGACCACTCTTCAATATGATTTATCTAGATTCTCAATAGAAAAATTGAACAAGTCAATAGAAAGCATTTAATAGAGTTTTTCTCCATCAAATATCTGATTGGGATACTAGCAGTTTTAAATGTAATCAAACATGTTCCATGTCTCTATCATTTCTAAGTCACATATTTACTGGTGTGCTAGTTCAGGATCTTTAAAATGAAAAAGCACTGATTTGTAGTTTTTGTCGTATTCTGTGACATAAATAGCCTTTATTACATCCTAGTTTCTCAGCTTCTCAATACCACATGTGGAACAAATTTTATATATATATATTTTTTAATAAATGAAAGAGATTAGGAGGATGTGCTTAGTTCTATTTAGCAGGATGGAATTAGTTTCAAAATACAAATTCTAAATTCTTTTTATTTGCTAAGTGATACAGGCAACCTGCTCAGCCTCTCTGCTTTCTTAGTATCCTTAGATATAAAATCAGGTAGTTACATTGTCCTACACACACACACGCAAATGCTAATTTGTGACAATGGAACAGACACATTATTTCAACTGGTTGAAGGTAATATTATATATTACTAATCCATAATATTATGATTTTTTAGAGTAATACTTGTTGAGACCTGGTATGCACTAGTTACTAAGGTTCAAAGATGAAGATAATCAAATCTTATCATATAAGCCATTACTTTCTGATTTCTATTGATGTTCCAAGCTCTTTTTCTCTGCTTTTACATCACATAATTTTTAGCCCTTTTATAATTCTGCATTCTCTAATTTAAACATGGTCTAGTTATTCTCTGTAGGTCTTAATATGTACTGTCTCGAAATAAATGTAATGCTCTAGATAAAATTTCACTAGAGTAGCCTAAACGGGACCAGATAACTACCTGCTTTGTTCTTGGTGAATGATATTCAAAATTCTAGTTCTGAAGAGATGTCAGCAAGATAGAAGACTAGCAAGCTACAGGACCTCCTTCTGCCACAGGGATGCAGAGTTAGCAATAATATACAGACCAAAATATCTCTGTGAGAACTCTAGAGAGCAGTTGAGAATCACCCAGGTCATTGTAAAATAAATAAGGAATTCAAGTAAAAGGGTAAAATACATATATACGTATGTGTATATATATGTGTGTGTGTATGTGTGTGTGTATTATATATATATATATTAGCCTTTGGCACATGTATTTATGACCCTCCCTTTATGAAGATAGAGTGGAGCAATGGCAAGAAAACCCTCATATTTAGGCTTCTCTCTTGGAATTGAAACAAAAGAGTGGCCCAGTTCCAACATTCCAGACCATCTGGGAACTGCCAAAACAACTGATTTCTATCTTATCTAATTTGGAGTGTTCATGGGTCCAGCATCAGATTCTGAAAGCCACTAAAAACAGAAGTAAGAACAAAGAACATTAGACCTATAGCTCCAAAGGCACAGGCTAGGGGAAGCAAGATAATAAAAAGGGTTTGAGAAGTCCTAGAAACTTGCTCTGCTCATTGGTAAAATTCTTCCTCTTTAGGAAATGTGATGGTTAATACTGAGTGTCAATTTGATTGGATTGAAAGATACAAAGTATTGATCCTGGATGTGTCAGTGAGGATGTTGCCAAAGGAGATTAACATTTGAGTTAGTGGGCTGGGAAAGGCAGACCCACCCTTAATCTGGGTGGGCACAATCTAATCAGCTGCTAGAGTGGCTAGAATATAAGCAGGCAAAGAAATGTGAAAAGAGAAACTGGCCTAGCCTCCCAGCCTACATCTTTTTCCTGTGCCGGATGCCTCCTGCCCTTGAACATTGGACTCCAAATTCTCCAGTTTTGGAACTCGGACTGGCTCTACTTGTTCCTCAGCCTGTAGGTGGCCTATTGAGGGACCTTGTGATCATGTGAGTTAATACTTAATAAATTCCTATATGTATGTGATGTGATGTGTGTGTGTGTGTATGTGTGTATATATTTATATATATAATATATATATTCCATTAGTTCTGTCTCTCTAGAGAACCCTAATACAAGAAACTGATATGCAAATAATGGAAGATATTTCTTTTTCTAAATTCCAAAATCCTAGCAAATATTACAAAGCATAAAAGAAATAGAAAAATGTGACCCAATCAGAGGAAAAAAATAAAATGCCATAAATGAATCATAAAGAAAGGTAGATCTATGAGCTGCTTGACAAATAATTTAAAATAATTGTTCAAAGAGATGTTCAACAAGCTAAAAGAGAACACAGACAGGCAACTGTATAAAATTAGAAAAATGATGCATGAACAAAATAAGAATATCAACAAAGAGAGAAATTGTGAGATAGAACCAAACAAACTGTGGAGCTGAAGAAAATACAGTAAGTGAACTAAAAAATTCATAGAGAGGGTTAACAGCAGATTTGTTCAGGCAGAAGAAAAACATAGCAAAACTGCAAACTGTTCATTTGAAATCATTATGTCAGAGGAACAAAAGAAAAAAAAATGAAGAAAAGACAAGAGACTTAAGAGACATTATCACATAGAGTAACATATGCATTGTGAGAATCCCAGAAGGAGAAGAGAAAGAGGAAAGAAGAGGTTATATGAAGAAATAATGATAAAGAAAACTTCCATCTCATAGGAAGTTTTCATGAAATTATCAGTGTATTTTGCAGCAGAAACTTTGAATGCTAGAATGAAATAGAATGACATATACAAAGTGCTAAAAGAAAAAATATACTGTCCACCAAGAATATTGTATCTGGCAAAACCATTCTTCAAAAATGGAGAAATTAAGACTTCCGAATAAATAAAAGCAAAGGCAGCTTGTTATCCCTAGACCTGTTCTGCAGGAACACTAAAGGGATTTTTTCCCAAATAAAATGAAAGTACAGTAGACAGCAACACAAAGCCGTACAAAAGTATAAGATTATTTGATAAAGGTAAATACATAAACACTTATGAGATGTATTATTACAATTTTGAAACATATAATTAAAATGATCAAAAATATTTTTTAAAATTATAAATCTATGTTAATGGGCATATAATACATAAAGATGAAATTTGTAAAATTCCTAACAAAGTGGGGGGTGAGGCTACATGGGAATAGAGTTTTTGTATGCAATGGAAACTAAGTTGTTATCAGTTTAAAATAGGATACAATAATTTTAAGATATTTTATATAATTGTCATGATAGTCACAAATAATATATTTATAAAATATACTAGAAAGGAAATGAGAAAGGAATCAAAGCATGTCACTACAAAATATCATTTAAAAGTAAAGGAAGGCAGCAAGGGAGGAAAGAAGAGACAGAAAAACTGTAAGACATAAACAATGAACTAACAGGCAATAGTAAGTTCTTCCCTATTTGTAATAACTTTAAATGTAACTAGATTACATTTCTTGATCAAAAGACAGAGATTTGCTGAAAGGATTAAAAAGCAGGATCCAACTATATATTGTCTGCAAGACACTCTAAGGACAATGGAGGGTGAAAATAAAAGTATAAAAAAAATGTCCCATACAAATGACAATTAAAACAGAGTGGGGGATGCTATCTTAATATTTAAAAATAGACTTTAAGTAAAAGCTGTCACAAGAAACAATTATATTATATAATGTTAAAGGGGTCAATTCTCTAAAAAGACACAGCATTTGTAAACATTTATGCACAAAACCTTAGAACTCCTAAATATATAAAGCATACTTTGATAGAATTCAACAGAGAAATAGAAAACAGCACAATAATGGTAGGAGACTTCAAAACCTTACATTAAATAATCAAATAAAAACTAAACAAAAGATCAATAATGAAATAGAGGACTTGAATAATATTATAGACAATTGAACCTAACAGATATATAAAGACCACTCCCCAAGAACAACAGAATATACTTTCTTCTCAAATGCACATGAAGCATTCTATAGGATAAACCTCACAGTAGGACAAAAAACAACCCTTACCAATTCTAGAAAATTGAAATTATGTGAAGTATCTTATCTGATCACAGTGACATGAAACTAAACATCAAAGCACAAGAAAACAGGAGCACAAGGAAAACAGCAAGAAGAAAACAGAAAAATTCACAAGTATGTAAAAATTAACACCCTCTTAAACACCAATGAGTCAAAGAAATTACAACAGAAATTAGAAAATACCTTGAGAAAATTGAAAATTAAAATAAAAGCACAACATACTAAAACTTATGAGATATAGGAAGCTTATAGCTATAATTATTGTGGGAAACTGAGGACTGGAGAGACCAATATGGAGAACAGGAGGATTGTTTATTTTAGGTACTCACCAGCTCAGTGGATTCACATCCAAAAAGCTGAGCATTGAACAAAGAATGAGCGGGGTTTTTATAAGCAAACTTACAGAAGCAAAAAAGCAGTTAATCATATAGTGACAGGTCATGTAATCAACAGCATAACTGTGGACTTGGCATAACTTGTGGCCTTGCATAGCTAGGGACCTTGTAGCTGCCTCAAAAGAAAAACAAGAACTGCCTTAATACAGATACTTGTAAAACATAGTTATGTTTAAGAAGCCAGGGAAAGGAGTAACAGTAAAAGAATTTGTCTTTCTCTTCTTTTTTCCCTTCAACCTTGCTCTGGAATGGGGTAGTGTCTGGAGCCCATTCCTTTGGCCTTGGCTTTCCAGACAGCAGAGAGTATTATCTTGTAACTGTCCTTGAAGTGAGCTTGCTAGGCAGAGGAAAACTTGTTCTTTTAATTTTAACCCTTGCCTTGCCTGTTACTTTTCTTGGAGTGAATGAATGCATATTTATTTTTAAATTTCTGCCTCATAATTACATACATGAAAAATAAGAAAAACCTCAAATCAAAGAACTAGTTTTAGGAATCAAGAAACTAGGAAAAGAACAACAAACTAAACCTAAAATCCAGTGGAAGAAATAAAAAACAGATTACAGCAAAGATAAACAGAATAGACAATAAAAATAATAAAAAAACTAATAATTTTTTTAAAGATGGGCAAAACTGAAAATTTCTTAGATTGAGGAAAAAGAGTGAAGACTCAAATACTCACAATCAGAAATAAAAGAGTGGGTATTACTGCAGATATCACAAAAATTAAAAAGAATTATAACAGAATGCAGTGAAAAATTATATGCCAACACACTGGATAACCGAGAAGAAATGGACAAATTCCTAGAAACACACACTTGTCAAAACTAAATTATGAAGAAATAGGAAGTCTGAATAGACCAGTAATACATAAGGAGATTGGAACAGTAATCAGAAACCTCCGAATAAAAAAAAAAATTCAGAATGAGATATTTTCACTGAAAAAATTCTACTAAACTATTAAAGAAGAATTAACACCAATCCTCTGAAAACTCTTCCAATAAATTGAACAATAAAGAATACTTGCAAGCTCATTCTATGAGATCAGCATTACCTTAATACCAAAGCCATACAAAGACACAACAAAAAAAAAGAAAACTAAAAAGATCAATATCTTGGATAAATATTGATGAAAAAATTCTCAACAAGACACTAGCAAATCAAATTCAACAGTACATTAAAAAGATTATACACCAGCTGGGCACGGTGGTTCATGTCTGTAATCCCAGCACTTTGGGAGGCCAAGGCGGGTGGATCACGAGGTCAGGAGATTGAAACCATCCTGGCCAACATAGTGAAACCCTGTCTCTACTAAAATACAAAAAAATTCGCCTGGTGTAGTTGTATGTGCCTGTAGTCCCAGCTACTCAGAAGGCTGACACAGGGGAATTACTTGAACCCTGGAGGCAGAGCTTGCAGTGAGCCAAGATGCCACCACTGCACTCCAGCCTGGCAACAGAGCAAGACTCTGTCTCAAAAAACGAAAAAACAAACAAACAAAAGAATATACACCACAGCCAAAGGGGATTTATGCCTTGAATTCAAGGATGTTGTCCAAAATACAAAAAAATAAATCAAGGTAATATACCACATTAATAAAATGAAGGTGAAAACCTACATGATCATTTCAATTAATGCAGAAAGAGCATATAACAGAATTAAAAACCCTTTCATTATAAAAACACTTACTCTATAGAAATAGAAGAAAATTACTTTAACCCAATGAAGGCCATTTATAAAAAGCACACAGCTACCATCATGCTCAATGAGAGCTTTTCCTCTAAGATCAGAAATGAGACAAAGATGCCTACTCTCAGCACTTCTGTTCAATAGTATTGGAAGTCCTAGCCAGAGCAATTAGAAAGGAAAAATATATAGTCATTCAAATTGCAAAGGAAGAAGTAAAATTCTCTCTGTTTATAGATGGTGTGATCTTATATATAGAAAATTGTAAAGGTTACACACATACACTCATATACACAAAGTTGCTAGAACTAATACATGAATTTAGCAATATTGCAGAAAACAAATTGACAGTCAAAAATTAGTTGTATTTCCGTATCAAACAATAAAAAATACAGAAATAAAATTTTAAAAAGAATTCTATCCATAATAGCATTAAAAATAATGAAACAGGCCAGGCGCGGTGGCTCATGCCTGTAATCCCAGCACTTTGGGAGGCCGAGGCGGGCGGATCACAAGGTCAGGAGATCGAGACCACAGTGAAACCCCGTCTCTACTAAAAATACAAAAAATTAGCCGGGCGCGGTGGTGGGCGCCTGTAGTCCCAGCTACTCAGGAGGCTGAGGCAGGAGAATGGCGTGAACCCGGGAGGCGGAGCTTGCAGTGAGCCGAGATCGCGCCACTGCACTCCAGCCTGGGCGACAGCGCGAGACTCCGTCTCAAAAAAAAAAATAATAATAATAATAATAATAATAATAATAATGAAACACGAATTAACTAAAGTGAAATATTTATACAACGAAAACCACACAAATTGCTATAAAAACTTTAGTAAGACACAAACAAATGGAAACTCTCCCATTTTCATGGAGTGGAAGACTTAATTTTGTTTCGGTGGCAATAGCACCCAAAGTAATCCACAGATTCAATACAATTTCTACTATTTTGTCAATGGCCTTTTCCTTTCAGGAATAGAAAAAATATTATCCTAAAATTTATATCTAATCTCAAGAGACACAGAATAGCCAAAAACATTTTTGAAAAATAACAAAGAAGGCTCATATTTCCTGAGTTCAGACATATTACAAAGGTACTATAATAGTTCATTCTATATGTCAATTTGACTGGGTCATTGTGTGCTCAGGTTATTCGGTCAAACATTATTCTTGTTATGTCTGTGAGGGTGTTTCTGGATAAGATTAACATTTGAATCCGTACACTGATGAAAGCAGATTGTCCTCCCTAATGTGGATGGGCCTCTTCCAATCAATTGCAGACTTGAATAGAACAAAAATGCTAAGAGGAAATTCCTCCTGCTCGACTTTGGAGCTGAGACATTGATCTTTTGTGATCTTGGAATTCAGATTGAAATATTGGCGCTTCTTGGGTCTCCAACCTGCCAGGTTTAAGAATGGAACTTATACCATTGGCCTTCCTGATTCTCAGACTTTTAGCCACAGGCTGGAACTATGCAAGACTTCTCAGCCTTCATAATCACTTGAGACGATTTCTTACAATAATTATATACACTTACATTGCTTATTGGTTCTG
Organism: Papio anubis; assembly: GCF_008728515.1. Lineage (NCBI taxonomy): Eukaryota > Metazoa > Chordata > Mammalia > Primates > Cercopithecidae > Papio > Papio anubis. Next base: position 71,902,559 of record NC_044983.1, read on the forward strand.
TTTCTCTTGAGAACTCTGACTAATATGGATTTAGTAAACAAAATAGTGTTGTACTTATGTCAAGACAGACATATAGACCGATAGAATAGAATAGAGAGTCCAGAAATGAACTCAAGCATGAATAATCAAATGATCATTAACAGGAGTGCCACGACCACTGTATGGGAAAAAAAACTGTCTCTTCAAAATTTGTGTAGCAAAAACTGGATACCCATATGCAAAAATATAAAGTTGGAATCTTATATCATACATATATGGAAATTAATTCAAACTTTATTAAAGATCTGAAACTATAAAACTTCTAGAAGAAAACATAGGGGAAAAACTTAATGACATTCAATATGGCAATGATTTCTTAAATATGACACCCAAAAGCATAGGGAATGAAAGCAAAAATACATGAGATTACCTCAAACGTTAAAACAGTCAAATGATACAATTAATAAAGGGAAAATGCAACCTATGGATGATAGAAATATCTGCAAATCATATATCTGATAAAGAACTCCTACAAGTTAACAAAATTAAAATAAACCAATTTAAAAATGATCAAATGGCTTGAACAGACAATTCTCCAAAGATTATATACAAATTGTCAACAAGCATTTGAAATGATGCTCAACATCACTAATCATCAGAGAAATGCAAGGCAAAACCACAGTAAAATACTGACACCCTTTAGAATACCTACTATCAAAAAAACAGAAAATAAAAAGTGTTGACAAGGATATGAAGAAATTAGAATCCTTGTGCACTGCTTGTGGGATTGTAAAATGGTACAGCTGTCAGAGGTGCTGGAACCTGAGTGACTTTATCTTGAATAGGAGCTGGGTAAAATAAGGCTTAGACATACAGAGCTGCGTTCCCAGGAGGTCAGAGGATGAGATTAGAGATAGGAGACCTTGCTGACCGTAGGACCATAAAGATCATAAAACAGGTTGCAGCAAGGAAACTGGCCAAAACCCACCAAAACCAAGATGGTGACAAAAGTGACCTCTGGTTGTCCTCATTGCTCTTTACATGCTAATTATAATGCATTAGCATGTTAATAAGAGACACTCCCACGAGAGCTAAGACAGCTTACAAATGTCATAGCAATAGCAGGAAGTTACCCTATATGGTCTAAAAAGGGGACAAACTCTCGACTCCAGGAATTTCCCACCCCTTTCCCCAAAAGCTCATTAGTAATCCACCCCTTTTTCAACATATAATCAAGAAATAAATGTAAGTATACTCAGGAGAGCAGCCAATGCTGCTGCTCTCACTATGGAGTAGCCAATCATTCTTTCTTTTCTTTACTTCTCTAATAAACTTGCTTTCACCTTACTCTATGAACTTGCCCCCAATTTTTTCCTGTGTGGGGTCTGAGAACCCTTTCTTGGGGTCTGGATCAGGATCCCTTTCTGGTAACACAACTGTTATGAAAAACAGTATGGAGCTTCCTCAAAAGATTAAAAATGAAAGTACCATATTATCCAACAGTTCCACTTCTGGGTTATAACCAGGAGAATTGATAGCAGGATCTCAAAGAGATATTTGCACTCCCATGTTCATAGTCACACTATTCACAATAGCAAAGAGGTAGAAGTGACCCAAATGCCCATCAATAGAGGAATGTACAAACAGTATACACATACAATGGTATATTACTCAGTTTTAAAACATAAGAAATCCTGTCATATGCTACAACATTGATGAAAACTGGGGACATTATGCTAAATGAAATAGGCCAGTTGCAAGAAGACAAATACTGTATGATACTACATGTGAGATATATTTAATATAGCATAGAAACAGAAAGTAGAATAGTTGTTACCAGAGGCTGGAAAGAAAGGAAAAAGGGAAGTTGTTGTTCAACGGGTATAAAGTTTCACATTTGCAAGATGAAAAAGTTCTAGAGGTCTGTTTTACAACAATGTGAATATACTTAACACTATTTAATTGTATGTATAAAATGGTTCAGATGGCAAATTTTATGTGTGTGTTTTTTTACCACGATAGATACAAAAATTAGATAGATAGATAGATAGATAGATAGATAGATAGATAGATAGATAGATAGAGATAGAGATGATAGATAGGTAGATAGTAGATAGATAAAATATATGTAAATTTCTAGCTCACCAAAGCCTGAAATTCCATATTTCAAAAGAAGCTCAGATATGGTAAAGTTTTTTCTAAGCATATTCTGAATTTGGGCTTTGAGATTTTTGCAATTTTATTTTGGCTCTGTACAAAGTTACAGAGAAGTACAAAGATCTTCTAATTCCATTTGGATGTTTTTGGTTACAGTGCTGCCCTGGTTCTTATTTCCGACTGTCTCAAGAGTGTTTCAAGCTAAAGTGTTGTCGCCTATGATGCTAATTCTCTGCTTAATCTCTGGACTTGAACTGTAGTGACCACTTTGCATCTTTTTCATTGATGTACCAGCTGTGACATCTGAAGGTTTCCAGATTTAAAGTTCTTTCCTAGACCATAAAGAGATCCTTTGTTTTTCTCAGTTGCAGCTGTCTACTTCATAAGTAGTTGTCTTTCAAACTTATGTCACATGTTCTTGGTCTACTGCTAATTCACGTCTATATTTGTAAATATATAAAATCTTTGCTGCTTGGACTAGTGACATGCAGTTAAAAACACCTAATACTGCAACACCTGACATTTCTTCATGTTATTAAAAAAAAGCTAAAAAAAATTTTTTTAAAAAGAGGATAGATCTATTTCTTTCTAAGATGATGTTACTTTAGTAATTAATATTCATTAGGTAATATACTAAACAAGTGGTGAGCCTGCTTATTGCTATTATCATACAGTTCACACATTTCTATCTTGTACAAAAGATTAAAAATGCTATGTCTAATTCAAATATGCTATGTCTATATCAGTCCTCTGGAATACCAACTTAGTCATTATGTCAAAAATAAGGAATAAAGACAGCCTACCATATCTTATTCTTAGTGAACACGTGCTCACTGCTGCTAATTATGACCTTTCCCAGTACTCAAAAATCATCCATCCATTTCCCTCAAATATTTTACTGAGCATAAATGTCAAGATCCCCGGTCTATAGTTTTAAGACTCTGCCTAACCTTTTCGTAAACTTGGGACATTTTCCTTTCTTTACTCTCCTGGCAGCTCCCCAATTATCAATAGCTCCTCAAAGATTACTGACATCGATCTTATCTTCAAAATTACTCAGCACCCTAAATTAGATACTTCCTAAGCCAGAAAAGTAAGTCATTTGGAGAATTTGTTATACTTTTCTCTGTTCATATTTCTTCAACTATTTGGAATTTTAGTTTCTCTTCATCATTTTGATTTCATCCTTCCAATATGAAGATTATTACATTTGAAAGAAAAAATGAAAACAAAATTGAGGTTAAAAAGATCATCTTTTCCTCTTTACCTATTTATTATCATAGTATTTGACCTGAGGAGAGAACTTTCACAATCTGGTTCACAACGTAAGTACAAACTTTGTTTTTTTAGAGGTTTTGAAAATATTAGTGCACTTTGAGATTTAGCGTTCCTATTGCTGTTCTGAAATAGACCTGCTAATGTCTTGCCATATTCTTTAATTCTCTTTCTTTGCTTTTTTCTCGTATATTTTTATTTTTAATCTGTGCTTACCAGAGAACCTTATAGAAAGCACTTTGATCTTCCTAGATAACTCTCTCTGTTCTTTTTTACCAAGGTCATTCAGAATTCCATGGTCAAAACACCTTTTGAAAGTTTCCTATAAAACATTTCCCCATGTAGAGTTAAAGCATGGTTTCTATGAATATATTGAATTATTCTTGCCAAAGTCTGATATTAATGACATGAATATTAACATTTTACTACTTCATTTATTCACTTAAAATAAGTGTTGAGAATAGCACTTCAAACAGCACACATAACCACATATGATATAATTAATTTATCCATAAGTGACATATTTGCCATTTCACAAAATAGACTCTCTATATTGGTTAATTTAAATCTATATTAGCAGTTCTCATTGTTTCTTTTTTCTAATATTCTGAGATATAAAGTGGCTTGCAAAGGGGGAAAAAATCACTATTTTCTCTCAGTACCTGAAAGTGTCCCAAGTTTACAGAAAGGTTAGAACATATAGTCACTGTTTCTCTGCACTCTAACACAGAACACTTCAGGCACCAGAAGTTTGGGCTTTTTTGATACTGACCAGTTCTCTGACACTAGATGGGTGTCCTACAATTCAATTCGATCCTGACACTACCTACCTGGAGTTACTGTCAGATCTCAGAAGTTAAGGGCTTAGTCTCATAAATCTTCCCCTGCTGAAGATACTTATCACAATTTTGACTGGCTATGAATTCAGGGTTCCCATGATCCTCTCCTTATTTTCCATAATTTGCTAGAATAGTTCATGGAATTCAGGGAAACATTTCTTATGTTTACTGGTTTATAATGAAGTGTACAACTCAGGAACAGTTGAATAAAAGAGATGCATAGGGCAAGGTATGAAGGAAGTGGGATATAGAATTTCTATGCTCTCTCAGGGCAATTCACCCTCCCAGCACCCTGATGTATTTACCAACCTGGAAGCTCATCAAATCTCATTGCTCAGGAGATTTTATAGAGCTTAATCTTCAGCCCCACCCTGCTTTCCTGGAGGTTGTTGGGTGGGGCTTAAAGTTCCAATCTTCTAATCACTTGATCTTTTTGGGGGACTGAACCTAGCCTGAGGCTACCTAGAATTCCACCACAAGTCACCTCATTAGCATAAACTCAGGTATGATCAAAACAGGCTCATTATAAATAACAAAAGATACTTCTATCACTCAGGAAATTCCAAGGATTTTTGGTGCTTTGTGCCAGGAAGCCTGAAAAAAGACCAAATATATTTCTTGTTATACCACAGTACTTTACTGATATTTGAATGTCCCCATGGTATCGTTGACTCTTTGCAGCTCAGTTTTATGATCTATATCTGGCCAAGTATTTATAGTAAAAGCTCCCACATGTCCATCTGCTGGCAGTTTTATAATTGTCTAAGACCTAAAGCTGGTTAAATCTATCAATTCTAGAACCTAATTTCAAACATTTAAATTCAGGAGATTGAGGCCAAGGCTATGAATGACATTTTAAATAACTACCCAGATGAGTGTGAAAATAAACCATGTTTGGGAAATATTCATTTAGATCGTACTCATATAAAAATGTAACTTTTATTCTGCCTAAATTATTTCCATCCGTATATTCTCTTCCAGGCTGTCACTATTAAATTTTGGAATTTCACATGATTTGATATTACCATCCCATTCCTATCAGTTGTCTCTCAGTATCCATAGGGGATTGGCTTCAGGACACTTCTCAAATATAAAAATCCTTAAATGCTCAAGTCAATGATATAAAATGGCATAATATTTGCATATAACCTACACACATCCTTTCATATACTATAATCTCTGGATTACTTATAATATCTAATACAATGCAAATGCTATGCAAATAATTGTTATACTATATTGGTTTTCAAAATTTAAATTATTTTTTATAGTTCTTTGTTATTTTTTTTTTCCTTGAAAATTTTTGATTCACGGTTGATTGATCCTCCATATGTGGAACCTGCAGATATGGAGGACTCACTGTATTAACAAATCTCCTGAGAATTATATTATTCACCATCTGTTTTGTTGTTGTTTTGTTTGATAGGCAGTTAGATAGGATAAACACAGTCCATTAATTTGGAAGATGAAAGGGGCCAGAAAGAGAGTGAAATACTCAAGCAATTACAATTTCTAACTATTTTGTTAAAAAGCTAACATCAGTATTCATAAACGTGAATAGGAAAAATCTCAAAGTTGAAAAAATTACTAATTAGTATAGCTCTCTTTTCTTTCTCTAATAAGTCTCCTTGTGTAACCATTGATATATACATAAAGCATAGACCAGCATTAAGTAGACAATAATTTGTCTTGAGCCATCCAGATGTAAGAAAATGAATTAATCCCATTTACTAGTAGATATTTCCTTTACATATTTACCTTTCTCTTGCAAAGTGTTGATTTCTGCCCCTAAATTCTGTTTTCTGCTCAAATTTCCTATTTTTGAAGTGTTTTCTTAAATCTTTCAAGCTGTATTTTTACTCTGATAAAAAGTAAAATTTTGTAATACTTGGCAAAGTTGAGATTGAGTGAGGAGTTTTCATCATTGCATAGATAGCCCATAGCCCAGAGAAACAATATAACTTCAACCCTATATATGAGTGTGTTTATACTTAAAATTCATTCAGAAAATTTTATTCATCATTTTCTATCTCCTATCTACATAGTGCATATGATCTTTGGGAATTCCAACAAATGAACAAGAAGTTACCACATAGAATAATAAGTTCTATGGTGAGAAAAGGCAAGATACCTAAGCACTGAAGAATGGACCTCTAAACTGTACTAAGGGATCAAACTTCCAGCAATTCTCATCCTGAGGTCAGTCACAAATTTCCCAAGGATTCCCTTTACATAAAAACAGTAATTTTTTTCTCTATTTTCTTCTCCATAAAGCTCAGATGTAATGTTTACAGGAGATAGTCTCTTATTTGTTTGTATCTTCTCTCCCACTTTTTCCTGTGTGCTTTCTCATGTACTCATTTCATAACCCTAACCTTGATGCCTTCCACCTTTTTTACCCCTTTAAGTTATTTTTTATATTACCATAATTAATATTGAATAAATATAGAACTGAGCATCTCACAACAAAAAATATTTAATTTTATTTATATCTCACGTGAACTTCACAATAATCTTGTGAGATTTTTGTATACTTATTGCAGAGATGGAAAAACTGAGAGAAAGAATTTAGCTGGTCTGGGGTTGCCCAGTCAGTAAATGTCAGAAGGAAAATAGCCTGAGAATGCTTTTATCCACTCCATTACGCTATATTAATATCTCACATGGAAAGTAAAAAATGGAAAAGGTACTGTAATTGTGAAGTGACTTGACACAAAACTAACCAAAATTAAAGACTGTGCATATGTTGAACATAGAGAAGATAAGATTGAGTAGCAAAGTGGTGATCAACATCAAATATGTGAAAAAAAAAAGCATGTGGAAACTGTGGAATATAAAACAGTGGTTCCTAATGGAATTTTAGTTCAAAGTATACGTTGAAATGTAGAAGAAAACTTTAAATGACATTTAATTTGTCCTGAGGGAAGTAAATAGCAAATTTATAGAATTTTCAAGTATTTGTGTGATTAAGCATGAATATGGATATGTAAAATAGACATGTTAGTTGTGGTGTTAAGAAACAACACCATTTACAAGAGAAAGAAACCCATATAGATAGTTACCTATTCCACAGTACACCAATGTCAGGTAATAATAGCACAATTCAGAGACAACTTTCCTTTCTCACATCTTCCTGCCTAGATTTACCTTCAAAACTAGAAGCCATTATTAGAAACACATAAACAAAATTTCCATTTTTTTATTGATATGGAACAATAATTTTATCAGTTTTAGAAAATCTTTTGAAATAATGCAGATTTGTTAGCTTTGAGGATTTCCATGTGTGCAGAAGTATCATAGAATCACTACAGTCATATTTTTTAGCAGTGATGAACTCTTCAGGGAATCACGGTTAAGAAAATAATTATTACTACAGATAAATTCTAACAAATTTATTATTTTAATGAATTCCCTGCAGTCATGATATATATAGCATATATTATATATATAGCATATATAATCTATATATACCTTCATATCAATATACCACATACTTGTAACTAGATGTAGCAATGTTTGTTGAAATAATGTTCAAGTATTAAGTAAATGTACACAGACTTGGTACTTGTGATGTCCAAGCCTGAACCAAGCATATTACATAATTTACTTATTCTTTACAGTGACCCTATGCTGGATAGGTGTTATAATCTAACTTCATTTTACAGGTGAAGAATTTTTGCTTTGACAAAAATTTGCAACTAGGCCACAGTCATACAGTAAATACAAGATAAACTCTAGATTTAATCCAGGTCTATCTCTATTCAAAATATTTACCCTTGTATTGTATTTACTATACAGTGTATCACCCGTGACATGTATCTTGGTCATCAAATCAGGAACTGAACATTTGCTATAAATTCAGTTGTATCAGTTCTAATAAAGCATCATATTTTTAGTATTGTTTTATAATTTTAATTTCTATTATAAAATATATCAATATTTGAAGATAAAAATTATGTATCAGTAATTAGTTGCACATACAGTAGTATTTTATTAGTTGAAAAACAAAGTATTGTACCATTACATGATACTCTAATTACGTTAAGCATATCCTTATTAAAATTGGTGCTAACTTTACACCAGGGACCTTCATTTTAAAGAATAGTCATTTAAATCTCTCTGTTTGATTATTAGAATTGTATTTCTGACAATCTCACAGACTAAATCAAGATACTTATTCATGCTGTTATATCCACTAAAGTAATGATATTAATTCCCTCCCTGTGTCTATGTGTTCTCATTGTTCAACTCCCACTTGTGAATGAGAACATGCAGTGGTTGGTTTTGTGTTCCTGTGTTAGTTGGCTCAGAATGATGGTTTTCAGCTTCATCTATGTTCCTGCAAAAGACATGAACTCATCCTTTTTTATGGCTGTATAGTATTCTATGGGGTATATATGCCACATTTTCTTTATCCAGTCTATCATCGATGGGCATTTGGGTTGGTTCTAAGTCTTTGCTATTGTGAACAGTCCTGTAATAAACATACATGCGCATGTGTCTTTATAGTAGAATGACTTATAATCCTTTGGGTATATACTCAGTAATTGGTTTGCTGGGTCAAATGGTATTTCTGGTTCTAGATCCTTGAGAAATCACCACACTGTCTTCCACAATGGTTGAACTAATTTACACTCCCATTAACAATGTGAAAGCATTCCTATTTTTCCACATCCTCTGTAGCATCTGTTGTTTCCTGACTTTTTAATGACTGCCATTCTCATTGGTGTGAGACGGTATCTCATTGTGGTTTTGATTGGCATTTCTCTAATGACCAGTGATGATGAGCTTTTTTTCATATGCTTGTTGTCTGCATAAAAGTCTTCTTTTGAGAAGTGTTTGTTCATATCCTTAGCCCGCTTTTTGATGGGTTTGTTTTTTTCTTGTAAATGTATTTAAGTTCCTTGTAGATTCTGGATATTAGCCCTTTGTCAGATGGATGGATTGCAAAAATTTTCTCCTATTCTGTAGGTTGCCTGTTCATGCTGATGATAGTTTCTTTTGCTGTGCAGAAGCTCTTTAGTTTAATTAGATCCCATTTATCAATTTTGGCTTCTGTTGACATTGCTTTTGGTGTTTTAGTCATGAAGTCTTTGACCATGCCTATGTCCTATGTTATTGCCTAGGTTTTCTTCTAGGGTTTTTATGGTTTTAGCTCTTACATTTACGTCTTTAATCCACCTTGAGGTATTTTTTGTACAAGGTGTAAGAAAGGGGTCCAGTTTCAGTTTTCTGCATATGGCTAGCCAGTTTTCCCAACACCATTTATTAAATATGGAATCCTTTCCCCATTGCTTGTTTGTGTCAGGTTTGTCAAAGATGAGATGGTTGTAGATGTGTGGTATTATTTCTGAGGCCTCTGTTCTGTTCCATTGGTCTATATATCTGTTTTGGTATCAGTACCATGTTGTTTTGGTTACTGTAGCCCTTGTAGTATAGTTTGAAGTCAGGTAGCGTGATGCCTCCAGCTTTGATCTTTTTGCTTAGGATTGTCTTGGCTATATGGGCTCTTTTTTGGTTCCATATGAAATCCAAAGTAGTTTTTTCTAATTCTGTGAAGGAAGTCAGTGGTAGCTTGATGGGGATAGCATTCAATCAATACATTTTGGGCAGTATGGCCATTTTCATGATATTGATTCTTCCTATCCATGAGCATGGAATGTTTTTCCATTTGTTTGTGTCCTCTCTAATTTTCTTAAGCAGTGGTTTGTAGTTCTCCTTGAAGAAGTCCTTCACATACCTTGTAAATTGTATTCCCAGATATTTTAGTCTCGTTGTAGCAATTGTGAATGGGAGTTCACTCATGATTTGGCTCTCTATGATTGGTGTATAGGAATGTTTGTGATTTTTGTATATTGATTTTGTATCTTGAGACTTTGCTGAAGTTGCTTATCAGCTTAAGGAGATTTTGGGCTGAGATGATAAGGTTTTCTAAATATACAATCATGTCATCTGCAAACAATTTGACTTCCTCTCTTCCTATTGGAATACATTTATTGCTTTCTCTTGCCTGATTGCCCTGGCCAGAACTTCCAATACTATGTTAAATAGGAGTGGTGAGAGAGGGCATCCTTGTCTTGTGCTGGTTTTCAAAGGGAATGCTTTTAGCTTTTGCCCATTCAGTATGATACTGACTGTGTGTTTGTCATAAATAACTCCTATTATTTTGAGATACATTCCATCAACACCGATTTTATTGAGAGTTTTTATCATAAAGAGGTGTTGATTTTTTTCAAAGGCCTATTCTGCATCTATTGAGATAATCATGTGGTTATTGTCATTGGTTCTGTTTATGTGATGGATTAAGTTGATTGATTTGTGTATGTTGAACCAGCCTTGCATCCCAGAGATGAAACCGACTTGATCATGGTGGATAATCTTTTTGATGTGCTGCTGGATTCGGTTTGCCAGTATTTTTTTTTTTTTGAAGATTTTCGTATTGATGTTCATCAGGGATATTGGCCTAAAATTTTCCTTTTTTTGTTGTATCTTGCCAGGTTTTGGCATCAGGATGGTGCTGCCCTCATAAAATGAGTTAAGGAGGAGTCCTTCTTCTTCTATTGTTTGAAATAGTTTCAGAAGGAATGGTACCAGTTCCTCTTTGTACCTCTGGTAGAATTTGACTGTGAATCTTTCCGGTCCTGGACTTTTTTTGGTTGGTAGGCTATTCATCACTGCCTCAATTTCAGAACTTGTTACTGGTCTATTCAGGGATTCTATTTCTTCTGGTTTAGTCTTGGGAGGGTGATATGTGTCTAGGAATGTATACATTTATTCTAGATTTTCTAGATTATTTCCATAGAGCTCTTTATAGTATTCTCTGATGGTAGTTTGTATTTCTGTGGGATCAGTGGTGATATCCCCTTTATTATTTTTTTATTGTGTCTATTTGATTCTTCTCACTTTTCTTCTGTATTATTCAGGCTAGCGGTCTATCTATTTTGTTGATCTTTTCAAAAAACCATCTCCTGAATTAATTGATTTTTTGAAGGGTTTTTTGTGTCTCTATCTCATTCACTTCTGCTCTGATCTTCATTATTTCTTGTCTTCTGCTAACTTTTGAATTTGTTTGCTCTTGCTTCTCTAGTTCTTTAATTATGACGTTAGGTTGCCGATTTTAGTTCTTTCCTGTTTTCTCTTGTGGGCATTTAGTGCTATAAATTTCCTGCTAAACACTGCTTTAGCTGTGTCCCAGAGATTCTGATATGTTGCATCTTTGTTCATATTGATTTCAAAGAATTTATTTATTTCTGCCTTAATTTCGTTATGTACCCAGTATGACTACCCAGTAGTCATTCCGGAGCAGGCTGTTCAGTTTCCATGTAGTTTTGCAGTTTTGAGTGAGTTTCTTAATCCTGCGTTCAATTTCATTGCACTGTGGTCTGAGAGACTGTTTGTTATGATTTCCGTTGTTCTACATTTGCTGAAAAGTTTTTTACTTCCAATTGTGTGATTAATTTTCGAATAAGTGTGATGTGGTGCTAAAAGGAATGTATATTATATTGATTTTAGGTGGAGAGTTCTGTTGATGTCTATTAGGTCTGCTTGGTCCAGAGCTGAGTTCAAGTCCTTAATATCCTTGTTAAGTTTCTGTCTCATTGATCTGTATAATATTGACAGTGAGGTGTTAAAGTCTCCCACTACTATTGTGTAGGAGTCTAAGTCCCTCTGTAGGTCTCTAGGAACTTGCTTGATGAATCTGGGTGCTCCTGTATTGGGTGCATATATATTTAGGATAGTTAGCTCTTCTTGTTGCATCAATTCCTTTATCATTATATAATGCCCTTCTTTGTATACTGTGAGGGGAAAACCACCTACTCAAGCCACAGTAATGGTGGATATTCCTCCCCCTACCAAGCTTGAGTATCCCGGGTCAGCTTCGGATTGCTGTGCTGGCAGAGAAAATTTCAAGCCAGTGGATCTTAGCCTGCTGGGCTCCATGGCAGTGGGATCCACTGAGCTAGACTACTTGGCTCCCTGGCTTCAACCCCCTTTCCAAAGGAGTGGACAGTTCTGTCTCACTGGTGTTCATACTAAGGTATGAAAAAAAAAAAAAACTCCTGCAGCTAGCTCGGTGTCTGCCCATAGGGCTGCCCAGTTTTCTGCTTGAAACCCAGGACCTTGGTGGTGTAGGCACCAGAGGAAATCTCTTGGTCTGTGGGTTGCGAGGACCATGGGATGGGAAAAGCATAGTAATTGGGCCGGAGTGCACCTTTCCTCATGGCACATTCCCACATGGCTTCCCTTGGCTAGGGGAGGGAGTTCCCCAACCCCTTGGGCTTCCCAGGTGAGGTGATGCCCCACCCTGCTTTTGCTCACCCTCCTTCAGCTGCACCCACTCTCTAACCAGTCCCAATGAGATGAGCCAGGTACCTCAGTTGGAAATGGAGAAATCACCCACCTTCTGCATTGATCTCACTGGGAACTGCAGACCAGAGCTCATCGTATTCGGCCATCTTGCCAGCCACCCTAATGCATGTCTTAAATATTCTTTTAAAACAATGGAGCTTACTGATTATATAAATATGTAGCTCCCTTGCCTACTAACAAAAATATTTATATTAAAGCAAAAATATTCAACAGAAAAGTATGATTCTAAGGTTCATGCTAAAACCGAAAAGTCCTTTTTTTCCTGTAAGCTTATCAATAATTTTTTATTTATCTTAATTCTGAGGCATTTGTAACTTCTTATATTGACCTAATAGAATACTAGTTTTAACAGACTTTTTTATCTTTTATAATATAATAATGATTACTTAAGATTTAACAAACTCTTGAAAATTTCCATGAAGCTTCAACAGTTAATATTCAAAACATGTAATCTGGGCTTAGATTCCAATTTGCTTCTAATGCAATATTAAAGCAAAATATGTATAAAATATTAATGTTATATTGGTTCTGAATTTATTTTTTATTTCAGAATAAAGTCTAGATGATTTCACTTTGAAGGACATTTGTAAAGCACAGTTATACTTCTTGATAACTTAAACATTTTGTAATAATTAAATAGTAATTTAATGTAGCTATATTGGAAAATATCTTATATAGAATAAGGTTTTGTATTTAAAACATTATGCTATGCATGGAATAGATACAATATGATTTTTACTTTTGTAGAGGTATTAGGAATGAAATTGAAGGACTAGTGTTTCATTCAATATCAGAAATGTTTTATCTTTAAATTTTATGTTAAAAAGGCCTGCTATATTTAGCTTTTTCAATGTTTTAAAACACCACGTTAATTGTATAATAATTATATAGGGATGAATTCTTACTCTAGTACTATCTTCAATGTGTAATAGCTTCATAATTTTTTAATTCAGTTGTAAGGCTTCCCTATATCATTGTAAGAGAATGAGGAAATTCCACTGTTTATTGAAACACATCCCTTAGAATGAATTACATGATTGCATTCTTAAACTGAGTGAGGTTTTTCCTGTTTTAATTTGTGCTTATATCTAATATAAAAAAATTTAAATTTGATTCTATAACAGAAAATGCCTAACTTTTTATCAAGTTTTGTTTGTTCGTTTGTTTCCTACTAGGCACACATGAAGACTACATTTCTTAGTATTCTTGAAGCTAGGCATAGCCATTTGCCTGAATTCTGGCCGCTGTAATATGAGTAGATGTGACCTACATCATTTTCAGGCCTGGTCCATAAAACCCTCCCATGTGTGATTTTTCATTCTCTTCATCTGTTTGTCAGTTGAATGGAGAAAATACTGAGGACTTCAGAGGATAATATAGCCACAAAATAAAAGGACCCTGAAAATCTGAATCAGTGTATGGAGTAGAGCCCCTGCTGATCTACATTAAATTGTTCCATGAAGAATAAACATTTATTTTGCAAAGCCACTGAAGTTGTGTGTGTATGTGTGTGTTTTAATTGCAGCAGTGAGTTTACTTGGGCTATTGCAGATTCTAAATTCACTTCACACATAAAAAGCCGGACAGAGAAAATTAAAGATTTAAGTGTTAAAAAGGAAACAAAATTTGGAACATTCTGGAAGAGAATATGTATTTAAGACATCAAAGTTAGTTTATTTTTTTGTTTGCTTGTTTTTCTTTCTTTTCTTTTTTTTTTAAGAGTGGTGAGGTCTCTTTATGTTTGCCAGGCTGGTCTTGAACTCCTAGCCTCAAGCAGTCTTGCTTTGGCCTCCCAAAGCGTTGAGATTACAGTGGTGAGCCACCACATATGGCCCAGAATAAGAAACACATTATAACAGTCACATGCATTTCAAATACTTATAAAATAGGACACAAAACTTGCATATAAATGCAATACAATTATAAACAAAAGCAAAAGAGGTACAAATATAAACAAATATGAAAGGGTAATAAACAATAATGTTACCCTTGGGGATGGGGACAAATTGGTAGAAACTCACAAGTAGCTTGTCATTTCTTAATCAAGTTAGTTGACACATTTTGCTTTATCTTATAATGAATTTTTTAAACATTTGTGACATTGTTTAAAATTCATATTTTTAAATGGGTAAATTATTTTTACTATTATATACTTTTATTTAGTTATTCAGTAATATTATGAGTATATTATGTACAATGCCATATGCTAAATTCCTTAGAAGCAGAGGTGAGTAAGATATACCCCTTCTTTCATGGAAGTTGCTACTCAGGAGTTTTAAAGAAAAGTCAGAACTTTGTTCTTCCGTGTTCACAGATAATGAATCTGTGCCTTGCTACCAGTTTCCCCTCCTATACCTCTGGCAGATGCACTAAGCAGTCAGAGTAATCTTCATTCTGACTTTGAATATAGGCAGGAATTTTCAACACAATACTTCAAGCAGCTGTTACTACTTGGTTACAGTTGACACACAATTTTAAATGTATACTCTCCTAGCTCTGTCACACTTATAGAATCTCAAAATATGTATTTCCACACTTTTAAGTAAAAGCATTGATATGCATGGAGTACAAGGAAGGAAATAGCTTGCAAAAATATTTCATTACTTTTCTATAACAACACTATTTTCCTACTACATTTGGAGCTTGGTAGAATGCATTATAAGAAATGTAATTACTTTTGTGGTATGAAAAAAAAAAAACCTATCTGAGTTACAAAAAAATTAGCCGGGCTTAGTGGTGGGCACCTGTAGTCCCAGCCACTGGAGAGGCTGAGGCAGAAGAATGACGTGAACCAGGGAGACAGAGCTTGCAGTGAGCCGAGATCGTGCCACTGCACTCCAGCCTGGGCAACTGAGCGCGACTCTGTCTCAAAAAAAAAAAAAAAAAAAAAAAAACTACTTGAGAAAGGCCGTTTTTGCAATAGAAACACTCACATATAAAAACCATGTGCATACACCATTTTATTTATGATTTAGGAGTTTGATTTCCATGCATGTCTAATATATCATTTTTACAGATGACTCTTGATAAAGGAATGTTTTTTTTGTTTGTTTTGTTTTTTTCTTGAGACAGAGTCTCACTCTTTTGCCCAGGCTGGAGTGCAGTGGTGTGATCTTGGCTCACTGCAACCCACCTATTGGGTTCAAGCAATTCTCTTATCTCAGCCTCCTGAGTAGATGGAACTACAGACGCACACCACCATGCCCGGCTAATTTTTGTATTTTTAGTAGAGACGAGGTTTCACCATGTTGGTGAGGCTGATCTGAAATTCCTGACCTCAGGTGATCCACCTCCCTTGGCCTCCCAAAGTTCTGGGATTACAGGTGTGAGCCACCACGCCCAGCCAATAAAGGAATTTTTATAAGTGCCCTAACTCATTTGACTCATATCACAAAATATAAAGCATTATATCAGAGTCTAAATGCAAACTAAAAACAATAATGGAAAGTACTTAATATACTTTTAATATAAGAGAAATCATTAATATATAAGAGAAAACATTAACCAGTTATTTTATAGGTACATTGGCAGAATTTACTCTGGAGTTGGAGTTAGAGTGCTAGGGAAGAAGAGTAAAGACTGGCTTTATGGTTTGGGACTAAAAAACTCCAAATGAATGGAGTATAATTCGCTAAGATGGGTAGGTGTAAGAGAGGACCCAGATGTTAAGAAGTCAAATATGAATCTAATATCACTGTCAAAATAGTGCATTTGGGTGTATAGTAAAAGTATGTGCATTCTAGTTAACATCATTGAGTAGTTAGACTACCATAGTATTTAAGAACATAGACCTTGTGAGGTAGGTCAGGAGGACTTGTTTTCCAAGCTCTGGTCACAAGACACTGCTGAACAAAAGAGGGGCTGAGCAAAGCAGGATGCAGCAAAGAAACTGGCCAAAACTCATTAAAACCAAGATGGTGACAAAAGCAACCTCAGGTTGCCCTCCCTACTCATTATATGCTAATTTTAGTGTATTTGCGTGCTAAGAGAAACTCCTACAGGGCCATGACAGTTTACAAATGCCATGACAACCCCCAGAAGTTACCTTATATGGTTTCAAGGGGGAGGAAACTTAGGTTCCAGAAACTCCCTGCCCCTCTTCCAGAACATTCATGTATAACCCATCCCTTATTTAGCATATAAGCAAGCAATAGTCATATATATGTGTATATATATACACATATGTATGTGTGTGTATATATATGTGTATATACACATATATATACACATATATATGTGCGTGTGTATATATATGTGTGTATATATACATATATATGTGTGTGTGTGTGTATATATGTGTATATGTGTGTGTGTGTGTGTGTGTGTATATATGTAGCTAGCCAGCAATCCATAAAGGCTGCTGCTGCTACTACTCTGTTTCTGGAGAATCCATTTTCCTGTATTCTGTTGCTCTAATAAACTCACTTTCACTTTGCTTTGCTAGCTCACTCATGAAGTCTTTCTTGGCAAAGCCAAGTACCCTCCCAAGCTGAGTCCCAACTTAGGGGTTTGCTGGCAACACTTGGAAATACACATACAAATTTAAAAGTTTTGGAGTCTGACAATCTTACAGGTTAAACCACCATCCCTGATTCGTTTTGCCACCAAATCTCATTTTTCTTATTTGGAAAAATGGAATTATATCTTTCCCTCAAAGATTTTTTTTGAAAAAATAATAGGGTACTTCATGTCAATAATATAACACAGTACTCAATAAATAATATGAAGTGTAGTTACTGTCCAGTTTTCTCTGATTGCATGGCTGGTATCATTTAATTGGATCATCAGGAAACTGATACTCAGAGAGTGTAAGTACTGTTCATGATGATACCTAGCAGTATATGGCAGAGCTACAATAAAGCTTACTCCATATTTTCTATGGTTCATCCATTACAACACTTTGCTTCCAAAAGTGATTGTGCCTTAAGCAGATCAATAAACACCTTTGATTAAATCTCAGTGCACACCTATCATATATTTATTATTATTATTATTGTTGTTGTTGTTATTATTATTTTGAAGCATACTCTCACTCTGTCATCCAGGCTGGAGTGTCATGGTACCATCTCTGCTCACTGCAACCTCTGCCTCCTGGTTTCAAACGATTCTCGTGCTTAAGCCTCCCAAGTATCTGGGATTACGGGCGTGTGCCACCATGCCTGGCTAATTTTTTTTTGTATTTTTAGTAGAGACCAAGTTTCACTATGTTTGCCAGGCTGCTCTCAAACTCCTGACCCCAAGTGATCTGCTTGCCTTGGCCGCCAAAAATGCTAGGATTACAGGCATGCGCCACCATACCTGGCCCAACGTATTAATTTAAAATATCCAGAAACACAAAAGCAAAGTATTTCTTTTACTCATTCCTGTTCCAGATAAAAGCAATCAGAAAGGGACTAATAACGAGGATACATAGCACAAAGAACCAGTCATAGTCCTAGTAAGAATTACAACATAAGATAAGCATAGATTTATCACGATACTATATGACTGTCATATAGTCATATAGTCATACTTTATATGACTCATGAATTTTTTTAATATGAATGTCCTTCAGGAATGCCACATTCATCTTATTCATGCTTGGAGGAAATGTACACAATCATAAGAGATTTGAGTCTTTAATTCTAAATTCATGCATCATGATTTGTGGGTAATTTGTGTTTAAGAATAATTTATACAACACATTTAAATGTTTTATTCCATGTCATCAGACTAATGAAACAGATAAAAATAGTATCTGTTATCAAATGATCAAGAAGGGTGATGTGTGTGTTTGCATGTGTGTATTTTAATTAATTGGGACTTTTTAATAACCATGATCAAGTCTATATTGCTATATTCTGTGTAAAAAAGCACAAAATAAAGATGACCTTTCAGAGAATTCAGAAAAAGCAGGACTGATTTTCAAAAGGATTCAGAGAATTTCAAGGAAAGCTAGAACTAACTTGATATACATGATATATACATTCACATATGTATAGATACATGCATTTGTATTAAGTTTTCTTGCATATATATATATGCATATGGTCAAAATATAAGGGCAATGAAATTTAAGAAATCAGCAAGAGTGATTCAATTAACAAATAAGCCTATTAAGTAGATATTCTTTCTAATTTTTCCTATAACATACTTGGCTCTATGCAATCATAATGAATGAGGATATATATTAATCATTAACATTGATTGCCTTGTAGTCTATTTTTGTATTTTTCTTGTTTCCTATAAAAGTCTGTGGTAAATTAGGAATATATCAATTTTCTTCTGAAAATAGGGAAAATTCATGTTTTCTTACTGAGCACCCCATTCTAGCACTTGGTATTTAATTGTTGTCTTTCACAGACTTTGATTCAAAGTTAGATTGGACTGTATCAAAGTTAATAATTAAATTAACTTAAATGTGAGCTGTTCCAAAGTAACATTTTGGGTCCTTTCCCACTGGAAATGAATTATTTAAACTCCAGTGAGGTATCATACCTTCTCTTAGGAGAACAAATTTACCTTTGAAGGAGCAAGTTTCTTCATACCTGAAACAGTCATAGAATTTAGAATTTCCTTAAATATTTGTGTGTTTTTTCTGTTTACATTTTGTCATCATATTACTTATGATGAAAATTAATCTAACTCTATAAAATAAAGAGGATGGGAATTTACAATATAGACATAAATTTCAAACTAAAAGGTAGCTATAGTTTACTACAAACCCCAGAACAAATTGCATCTGAAAATACGGTAAAAAGGAAAAGGCCTCTGATTTTGCCAGCCAACAATACCTGTTGTTACTGTTTGGTAGTTTGAACTGAGTTACATACTGCTTTAATTTGTGGAGATATCAAAGTTTATAATAGTTCATATTTTTTCAGTTAACCAGTGAATTTAAGATACCTCAGTGACTCTGTCACACATGAGTACTACTTTTCTGGAGGATATGATAAGTAGATGGTAAATACATAATTCTCTTGAGTTTGAGATATTGGTTACTAATGATCTGGAGATGAAAGGCTTTGGAACCCAATTACAATTTCTTTTCCTATCCAAATCTTTTATAGATAATTTTAGATAATAAACCATATTTTTTATATATTATAGAATCATGAAGGAAATATAAAATGAATAAGATATCTTACCCAAACTCCTTATATATTTTATAAGATTACTCATTGGTTTTGAGTGGATTTGTTATGCAGTCTTTAGGCATCCTTAAACTTACAGTCTAAAAGAGGAAATGATCTGAACATTAAAAATGAAATAAGAAAGTAGTACACTTTTAAAGGATCTCAGCTCCGTAGCCAGGATTTTACGTCTTCCTCTTTTGACTCAATCAGACCACAATCTCCAGTTTTTAAAATAAGCAATATAATGTGACTGAAGTAATTGCAGGAATATCATACGAAACATCTTAAAGGAAGTCTGGTCAAAGGAAGTTTTTTAATGGTATTGACGCTCTCTCACTCTTTAAAACTTGATCCCTCCAGCTAATATAATTTTTTAAAGCATACGAAAATTTATAGTCAATAAAAAAATTTCAAAACCAAAACATGCTCAGTATTTCTGTTAATGGTTTCTCCTTTCCCTCAGTTTATATAATATTATCTTATTGGTAAAAATAGCTCTCAGACTTTTTCTTTTGATATAAATTTCTTTAAATGTGCCCGTTTATAGATCTTTGAATTAGGAAAAGGAGAATGATCGTCCTAATGAATGTTCTAAATAAAGAAATATTTCAGATGATAGTATATATACTATGTTCTTATAAGATGTGTGCTCTAATAAAAGATATTCCTTAAACAAGGTGGTGGATAAGGCTTGATGGCACAGATTTTTGATGTTTTAAAGAATCAGCATGTTCCCCATTCTATAAGAAGCAGTAAGTTTAATGGCACTTTAAAGTTGAACTAAGAAGAATTTGTGCCCAGACGTAATTTTTCAGTTTTGTGTTCCAAAAATAGACTTGCCATGGGTACATTTAACCAGTTAATGAATTTTTAAATTACTTTTCATTTTAAGGGCAAAATAGTATTACCACTTAATACCAAATGACAAAGAAAAGCCTATTAATGGAGGAATTTTGACTTTATGAAAGTGGCAATGTCCAGGAATTACATGAATGGACTTCATTCTCCATTTCAGGTCTGAGTGGATGTGCATACTATGCTTCATGTATGGAAGAATTATCTCCCTTTGCCCATCTCCAACTCAGAGTTTCCTTGAATCAAGAGAAGCATGACTTGGCTAAATGAAGATAGTCAGTTACTAAACATACTTTGATTACACTATGTATACAGACAGCCATATATTTCATTTTCCCTGCACTTTTGGGTAAACATTTTATGAAGAAACATTTAAAACATGTATAAAGGTAGACATGATAATTACTCACTCCCCTTCCACCTACCTGTCATTCAGCTTCCACAGCTATGAACATATGACCCAAATGAGTTTGTCTATAACTCTTACATCTCTGTCCCCCGGGTTATAAGAATAAAACTTAGGTTTACACACAATTTAATTTTTAACTATGTCAGTGCACAATTCAAAAATAGGATTTTCTTTTTTAAAGTTTTGTTTGTTTGTTTGTTTGTTTTTGAGACAGAGTCTCGCTCTATCGCCCAGACTGGAGTGCAGTGGCGAGATCTAGTCTCACTGCAAGCTCTGCCTCCCTGGTTCACGCCATTCTCTTGTCTCAACCTCCCGAGTAGCCGGGACCACAGGCGCCCACCACCACGCTCGGCTAATTTTTTGTATTTTTAGTAGAGATGGGTTTTCACCATGTCAGACAGGATGGTCTCGATCTCCTGACCTCATGATCCGCCCGCCTCAGACTCCCAAAGTGCTGAGATTACAGGTGTGAGCCACTACGCCCAGTCTAAAAAAGTATTTTTAATTGACAAGATTGTATATAATTATCATGGGCAATATGCTGTTTTGAAAAAAAAACAAAAACAAAAAAACTTCCATCAATTATCATACCTTCACATCATTAAATATATCATTAGTTTGTAAAGTTACCCAATTGTCACATAATATTTTAAAGAGTTTGTATGAAACCGTATCCAAATTCACTTTGTATATCACAATGAGTTAATGTTTCTTAAATCTCATTTAACGTATAGGTTTTCCTGCCTTTTTAATTCTTTCATCTTGCAACTCATGTTTAAGAAACCAGAAACTGGCCGGGCGTGGTGGCTCACGCCTGTAATCCCAGCACTTTGGGAGCCCAAGGTGGGTGGATCACAAGGTCAAGAGATCGAGACCATCCTGGCCAACATGGTGAAACCCCATCTCTACTAAAAAATACAAAAATTAGCTGGGCATGGTGGCATGCGCCTGTAGTCCCAGCTACTCAGGAAGCTGAGGCAGGAGAATCACTTGAACCTGGGAGGCGGAGGTTGCAGTGAGCCTAGATGGTGCCACTACACTCCAGCCTGGCGACAGAGCGAGACTCCATCTCAAAAAAAAAAAAAAGAAACCAGAAATTTAGTTTCCCACAGTCTAGAGTTTGCTGATTGACTCCTCAAAGTGTTATTTAACGTATTTCCTTCTCCACTGTATATTACGTAAACTGGTGATAAGAAAAAAAGACAAAAAATCTTGATAAAGTTTAATTTTTTGGCAAATATGTTTGATAAGTGATGTTATAGTATAATTCTAGTAGAAATGATATGGTATCTTGTTGTCTTTTTTATCATAATCTTAGCCTAAATTCGTTTATTGATTGGAGGTTTAAAAACTTTTAAGTTAAAGAGTTTATCAAATTTGATTCATTAATTTGCTGAAATACTTCATAAGGAAAACCTTTCCTTCAACTACTATTTAGTTACCTTGATGTATAAGATAACTATTCTGACTTTTTTCTATAGAAAAGTCAGGCTAAAATGCTTCATTATTTACTTTTGCTTATCAATTTTTATTTAATATATCTTCCCTCTGTCATTCTTCAAAGCCAAGTTGATCATATAATTTATTGTCCAAAGCTGGAAATACTTTAAAGGGAAATTGGACATTATTAATTATTGTACTGGGACAACAAAATAATCCACACTGCCTGTTCTTGGTAAACCAGGATAGTCACCCTATGTAAATGTGACCAATGAGGTTTTAGGTTGTGAAACTTATTTTGCTTATACACAATCATCATAAACTCATATATAGAGATACTTGATACATTTCAATACTTGCAATTATTACTTGCATTGATGCTCAGATAAAGGTTGTGGCAAAGCCCGTTGGTCATGACCCTATAAATCATTAAAATCATCTTTTCCTTCTGGTATGCCAAGACTTTGCAAGATTGTCTTGTATATTTTATGCCCCAAATATGAAATCAGCCATTTCTGCAAAAACTCTGTTTCCTCACTGTTAAAACCGGTATGTAGACACCAAAATCTGGAAACCAGGTTGTTTATTGCTACTGGTTTGTTTCTGAGCCTTTTGGTGGACAGAGCTAGAAAATGTATTTTAAAACATAAAATAAAATATATTGTAAAATCTTACTTTCATATTAAATTCGAATTCAAAACTATAAGGTTTTTACTTAGCCTTTTTAATCTTGTTTTTTATCTTGTTTCCCCTAAGTTAAAATTCAGTTTCTCAAGAACACTAACATAGTTATTTGCTTTATCTCAGTAGATACATGAAGTAATTTCAGAAGAATAATACTAATACTACTTCCAATAATATGATTACTGATCAGAGTTTAAATTTTGTCTGCTTTTGAGTTTCATTTGCAGTTCTTTTTTTTGTTGTTGTTCACAGTATATGAACTAGGAACATTCAATCTTATCACTGGGTTTTAAAGTATCTAGAAATAGTTCCTCTTTGGTGGTTATGAGTTACACTATCAATTTGATATATTATTAGGTTGATTTGATTCATTTTGCTTCACATTTTTATGGATGTTTTTAAAAAGTAGTTTTAGTTACATAGAATATTTATATGATTCTAAAGTCAAATCTATGAAATAGATATATTCAGAGATGTCTTGGCCAGGCATGGTGGCTCATGTCTGTAATCCCATCACTTTGGGAAGCTGAAACCAGTGTATCACCTGAGGTCAGGAGTTTGAGACCAGCCTGGCTAATATGGTGAAACCTCATCTCTTCTAAAAATACAAAAATTAGCCGGGTGTGGTGGCACATGCCTGTAATCACAGCTACTGGGGAGGCTGAGGCAGGAGAATCACTTGAACTCAGGAGACAGAGGTTGTGGTGAGCCAAGATTGCATCACTGTACTCCAGTCTGGGTGACAGAGCGAGACTCCATCTCCAAAGAGAAAAAAGAGATGTCTAGATTATATTGCTTATGCATACACATACCAAAATGCACATACATATAAATTCATATACACACACACAATTTCCTTTTCCCACACACATGAATGACCCTTTCTTGACTATTGTACTTCCCCTTTCCCTGCTTTTATTTGACATAAGAAAATGTGACTTTTGTGCTTTTATCCAACCTTTCTTGGAGAACAAGACATACTTTATGCATTTTTCTCCTCTTGCTTTCTCTTTAGAACAATATACCCTGAAATGACTCCAGTCCTACAGAGCTACTCCTCTTTTCCCCTTTGGAACTACTTAGTATTATGTGACAGTAATGTTCTATATTCTAGTCCATTATGGATGAACATTAAGTGGTTTGCAGTCTTTTCCTCTTTCAAATAGTACTGCAATGATAGTTATCTGCATCTCTCTGTCATATATTTGTCTGAATAAGTTAAAAAGAGAGTTTTAGAAGTGATATTACCATATCAAAGGATAAATGACTATATAATATTACTAGATATTACCCAAAGACTTCTCCAGTGAAGTTAATTTGTTATGCCCACCAAGAATGGTGATGTCACCAAAAACTCACCCACATTTTCTATTATCAAGGTTTTTAATATCTGGGAAGTGGTAAATCAATGTACTTTTAACTTATATTTATCTTATTACGAGTGAATTTATTAATGTATTTTTAGAAATGTGAATTTATTTTTGTGAATGTTTTAGTTTAATCAATACTATGATTATCCATATTGCTTATGAGTTTTAATAATAATTATTAAACATTTCCCTGTGATCACAGAAAAACACACTTAGGTATTCTTCTAGAACTTTCGTGCCCTCACATTTTACATTAAAGTTTCTGATGAATTGGAATATATTTTTTTAATTTGTCTTATGACAATGAATCCAACTTTGTCTTTTAAAATATATAACTATCCTTTCATATTATCTTCACTGATTTAAGAAGCCATATATCCACATACAATTAAGTATATTTCTAAATTTTATTTTTTCTGCATTGACTTTTCAGGCTATACATATGCTAGTATTACACTGTTTTAGTTAGAGTGTCTTTACAATATGTTATAATACCAAGCAAGCCTAGTTGTCTTCCACTGCTTCTTCCCAAATCATTTCTATATCAGGATTTTTCTGATTATCCTTCCTTATTTGTTATTACAGATGATCCTAATTTAAAAAAATAGCTTGTCTACCTTTTGGGAAATAAAAATAACATAATTGCATATTTATTAGAGTTGTGTATGTTCTACAAAGTAACAAAAACATGATCATAGATAGGTAGAGATTAGATAGAGATTTTCTATTCAAAACATGTTAAATCTTTACATTTATTGAAGTCTATCTTTGAACCTCTCAGGAATATTTCTTCAGTTCTTTATTTACACTCCATCTATGTATCTGTTTCTAATATAAAATAGATAATATCATCCATTTTGGATTTTATTAATTTTTTTTTTTTTTTTTTTTTTTTGAGACGGAGTCTCGCTCTGTCACCCAGGCTGGAGTGCAGTGGCCGGATCTCAGCTCACTGCAAGCTCCGCCTCCCGGGTTCACGCCATTCTCCTGCCTCAGCCTCCCGAGTAGCTGGGACTACAGGCGCCTGCCACCTCGCCCGGCTAAGTTTTTGTATTTTTAGTAGAGACGGGGTTTCACTGTGTTAGCCAGGATGGTCTCGATCTCCTGACCTCGTGATCCGCCCGTCTCAGCCTCCCAAAGTGCTGGGATTACAGGCTTGAGCCACCGCGCCCGGCCGATTTTATTAATTTTTAAAGGTATACATGAAGATTACTGATTTTGTATATTGACTTTATAAGGTACTACTTTAATAAATTATCTTATTTTTTGTAGTAATTTTCTCCATAATTTCCACTGGCCTTTCCAGGTGTATTATCCTATGGGTGAACATAGAAACAGCATTTCCTCTTCCTTTTCTACTCTTTCTCATGATGCTGATTACTTTCTGTTTTCTAATAGCCTTGTTTAATATCTACGACACAGATGCTGGGTAGTTGGCATCTTAATATTATTTCTGACTTTACCAGGAAAACTTCCTTTGCTCCCACATTAAGTATGATGCTGTCTTTTGGTCTATGATACGTATTTGATTATGTTAAGTACATTTCTACGCAATCCTGTTGTACTGAGGGTTTCTAGACATAGAAGGGTATTAATTTTCTGCATCTGTAGAAATGATCAAAAAATGTTCTTACTTGTTCTGTAAATGTGATGAATAATATTAATGAATTTCTCAATATTAAACCACTTATGCATCTCTGAAATAAACCCACATGGACATGCTATAATTTTTTTATAAAGGCTTTGTTTCTGATTAGCTATATTTTATTTGAGATATTTATATTGATAATCATAAATATGGTTTTATTTTGGGGACCTTTGATTTTTGACAGATTTAAGAAACCAGTAGTATATAATATATTTAAAATCAATTTAGAAATTTTATTACTTTTATAGTATAAGTGAGTTAAAGTAGAATTGTGTTTACTGACCTTTAAGGGTTTGTTATATTTCACCTGTGAATCCATATAGGCCTGGTATTATTTTTGCACTTTAATTTTGTACTTCTAGTGTGGTGATTAAGCCTTTCTGTCTACTTTGAGTTAAATTGTGCTCAATTTTACTGTTTCAGAAAACTTATTTGTGTAGTGTCTTCAAAGTAGATTCATTATTTTATATTTTAATTTTATATTATTTTTATTAGGTATAATTTGCATAAAATAAAATGCATTGTTTGGTAGGTTTTGACAAATGCTACAGTTTTTTTTTCTTTATTTTTTCAGTGTTTTTTTTAAAAAGTGACCTTGCAGTTGATGAGGACTGCTGTGTCTGTGTCCTTCCTCCAGTTTCGTCTGAATACTTCTCTTTCCTTTGCCTTTCAGATGCTTATCCTAGAAGTGGACTATAATTCTCACAACCTTTCCTCAGCACAGAGCTGTAGAGGACTAAGTGCTCGCAAACAGGGTATTCCCGATAAGTTCTGCTCTCGCAAACGAAGCAGGGCGTTCCTTCCCTGTTTACAGGGAGGACAAAGGAGCCAGCTGCTAACAGCAGACCCTGGGGGCTTGTTTATGTGTAAACATCTTGAAAATCCAGAAAGTCAGGGAAAGATCAGAAAAACAACAATGTGTCTTGTGACTTGGCAACATTCCACAAACGACTGTATAAAATAAACCAGAGCGCGCCATTTGAGGCGGCCGCCATGTTTGTCTTGTCTTGTGTTGTCTTGTGTGTTCATTCCTTTGTTTAGGAAACACGCGGACCCCAACACAGAGCTCTTGTGAAAGACAGACTATTAAAGTCAGTTCCATTACCTCCTCCCCTAGGATGTCAGCAGAACCTGTGTTGTTTTTCTCATAACCAATAAATAGGACCAAGGTGGCAGATGTAATCATATGTACTACATGACTATGCTACCTAACGCTGTAGCACTTGTCTTACTGAGATTTTTCTTTCCTTCATTGCCTCATACATCCCCCCCACAGTTTACAACTATTATCAACATGTTGGATTACCATGGTACCATTTTTTAAAATTATTTTTTTCCATGTCTTTTTACTGAAGCAGAATATTCTCCAAGACTTCACATTGCATTCAGTTATCATATCCTTAGCCTTCTCTGGTTTGTGAAAGTTTTTCAGATTTTCTGCAGTTTCAATAATTTTGAGGGTAATGAAGACTATTGGTCAGTTATTTTGTAGAATCTCCTTCTGTTGGAACTTGTCAATGTTTTTATCATGATTAGAACAAAGCATTAGGTTTTGAGACGAGGATCACAAAAGTGAAGTGACATTCTCATCACATTATATCAAGGATGCATATTGTCAACACATTACTGACTGTGGTAACTTTGATCACCTGGCCAAGGTATCACTTGCCAGGTTTCTCCACTGTAAAAATGACTATTTCCCCCATTGCCATTCTCTAATATTTGAGAACAAGTCAGTTATCACACCCACACTCAAGTGGGGGAAGTTAAGCCTTTCCCCACTAACGGAGGATATCCACGTAAACTATTAGGGATTTTTCTCTTCAGGAGATTTGTCTTTCTCCTTCATTTACAAAATTATTCAATAATTTAACTATGTCAGTGCTGACTCATGGGTATTTATTTTATACTTTGAGCCATAACCCTATACCACATTACCTATTTTGTTAGTCAAAACGTTCTGGTCATATGTACTGGGAGATTTTCCAAGTTGTCTTCTCTATCATTTTGTTTTTTAGTGCTTGCTTCCTTACTTTCCACGTTGTCTATCATTTTATTTTTTAGTGCTTGCTTCCTTACTTTCTTGTACTACTAGATGCTCTAGGCTCATTGGTATACTTCCTGGCCCAGTCCTAGGTATAACCAGTTCTCCAAAGAACCCTAATACTTTCTATTGGCAAATGGCATTAGAAACCAAAATCCAAACACTGGTTTGCTCATTGCTAGACTGAGCGTTCTTGATTCTATGCCCTCTCGGTGGGCAGAGCTAGGAAATATATGCATGCATATCTACTCGTGTGTATATACATATCTATAATTATTTCTGTATTTGTCCATCTGTATTCATATTAAGCTAAACAAGCATCCATACTGATATCCTTCACTGTCACCCAGTACAATGTGATTTATTGGAACTTTTTAATAAAAAGCCTCTTGCTTACCTGTACCACCTGCTCCAACAACGAGAAGCCTGACTCCCACCCTCCACCTCCATGCATGTGTTTGTTCAACTCTCATTTACAGGTATAGCAGTTTTAGAATTGATAAACCATTCCCACCTAAGAAAAATTTTTGTCTTTAGTCTTACAGATCCTTTTGTCTTTAGTCTTACAGTTTCCAGTCAAAGCCGTTTTCCAAAGTTACTCAAGTTAGCACTCATTTTCCCAAACATTTCAGTAATATGTGTGGTGTTAAAGTGCCAAGTTTGTGGTAATTTGTTAAACAGTGATAGAAAAATAATACCCTGTGATGCAACAATAATGTTTTCATTGACTAGTTCTGAGATCTCACAGGTTCTAGACTATTCCATAATCAAATTTCCTGCAGTTTCCTTGTTCTTCCCACACATTGGAGCTTGTGAAGGCCACCTCCTACTTCAGCTATTGCTCTAACCTGTCTACAGGGGCCTCTTATTGACACTATTGGTAAATTTGTATCTGCCAAATCTTGGTGACTTGTCTCCACTCAGTGGTATTTGGGGCTCAAGAGGTATTTTTCCACCTACATTTGCTGTTAAAGTTTTGTGGGTTTTGATTTTTTTTCTATCTTACTTGTTTCTGTGGGCTCTTAAAGAGGTACAAAAACTATATTGTCACCTCCACTACCTTTCCACATTTTAGGTTTTTTCAAAAGTATTTATTTTTGACTATTGAACTTGCAAGGGACTTTTGTCATCATCTACAAGATGAGAAGAGGTAACTGAGGTCTTAAACAAATACAAGGCATCACAGTTAATTATGGAGAAAGAATTAGAGCCAGGGACTCCAGAATCATAAGACAAATACATTCAGCATACTCTTCTGCTTCTCTTATACCATTCAGGAATGTCTTCCTATTTTTGGTGAGAGGCAGGATTTTTGCTCTCAAAATGCATCCAGTTGTTTTAGGAATAATTATCAAATATTCCAAAATGTCGAATTTTACAAGCAAACACAGACAAATGTGGAAAATCTGAGCACTTTATTATTCTCATGTTGTATCTTAATCATTTTTTACTATGCCAATTTAATGCCTAGAACAGTAGTTCTCAAATGTAAAGGTGTGTGGATTATTTTGAGATATTTTAAAATGTTTGATCCAGTAAGTCTGAGGTGGTACTTGAGGATCAACATTTCTAACAAACTCCCAGGTGACCTTGATGTTGATGATCCATGAAGTTCACCTTGAGTGGCAAGGACCTAGAGCAATGGTCCCCAATTTTTTTGGCACCAGGGATGGGTTTTGTGGAAGACAATTTTTCCACGGACCTGGGGGACAAGCCATGGGGAGTGGTTTGGGGATAAACCAAGCACATTACATTTACAGTGTACTTTATTCTATCATTATTACATTGTAATATATAATGAAATAATTATTCAATTCACCATAACATAGAATCAGTGGGAAACCTAAGCTTGTTTTTCTGCAATTGGATGGTCCTATCTTGTGGTGATGAAAGAGAGTGACAGATCATCAGGCATTAGATTCTCCTAAGGAGCATGAAATCTAGAGCCCTCACATGCACAGTTCACAATAGGATTTGTGCTCCTAGGAAAATCTAATGCTGTTGCTGATCTGACAGGAGCCAGAGCTCAGACAGTAATGAGAATGATGAGGAGTGGCTTTAAATACAGATGAAGCTTCATTCCCTGGTCCACTCCTCACCTCCTGCTGTGAGGTCTGGTTCAGGCCATGATTGGTACTGGTTCATGGTCTGGGGGTTGGGGACCCCTGACCTAGAAGATCCATCAATGGGTTTCAGGTAGTTGTGCATTTTCTGATGTTTTGCGTACATACAGAGAGGGGGAAAGAGAATGAGATAAAGAGAGACAATGTATAGTTTTCATAAAATTTAAAAGGATTCATGTACTAAAAATGTTAAGAACAGTTACCTTACAAGATAAAGTTCATATTCCTTAAGATAAATGTAAAATCCTTATAACCATTCCATTTTGTTTTTCTCCCTTTAAGAATCTCATAGTCCAGCCATGCTCAGAATTTGCCATAAAGTCCAGAATCATACATGATTTCTGATAGCTATTACTTCAAATAGAATTAGTCATATTTTATTCTCACGAGTCACCTTTTATATACTTCCATTCATTCTTTCAGCTAGCATTTACTAAATACTTCATATATCTACACATACACACACACATATATATATGTATACATGTGTATACATGTATATATATGTGTAATATATGTGTAAGTATATATACTTACTTACATATATATATGGTAAGTATTAAGCACATAAAAATAGGCAATAGTCTCTATTTGTGAATCTTTGAAGTAAAAAACTACAGTAATTATTTGTTAAAGATTCTTTGCTCTAGTAAACTACTTACCCTGGAATCAAGTGGCTTAATGAACGCGATGTTGTTGTTGTTTCGTTGTTGTTGTTGTTGTTGTTGTTGTTGTTGCTTGTTGTTGTTGCTTGCGCCGAAATGGGAAATAAATGGGAAATAAATAAATGGCGAATAAATAAAATAATGGAAATGAATGAAGCTGAAATGTAATGAAATGGTTGGTTATAAGGTTGTTTGTTGTTTGTTTGTTTGTTGTTTGTTGCTGGTTGTTTGTTGTTGTTGTTGTTGGTTGTTGTTGTTTGTTTGTTTAATGAATAATAGCCGAAATGGGAAAATGGTACGAAGCGATGAGCCGGAAAGCCGAATGATATGGCGCCGAAATGATGATGAGCGATGATAAAATAAATAACATAAATAATAGCCAGAAGATATACGGTACGTGTTTTGCTAGAAATGATAAGTTTCATAGAATGGAACCAAGAGGATGGACGGGCAAAAATTGTTTAAAGAATGATAGAGGAGGAAAACTGAGGAAAGAGAAGGAAATAGAATAATGAAGGAAGCTGAAGGAAGGAAGGAAGGAAGGAAGGAAGGAAGGAAGAAGGAAGGAAGGAAGGAAGTTTGAAGGCTGAAGGAAGGAAGAAGAAGGAGGAGGGAGGGAGGAGGAGGGATGGGGAAGGGAGGGAGGGAAGGAAAGAAGTTGTAAAAATGAACCAGGGTGGCAGGTGTTGAATCTCAGTTGGAAAGTCTGAAGAGTTGTGCTATTTGTTAGGAAAAATACAATTTGTTGGAGTGGCATTTATCACTTTTAAGATATATAATTTAAAATAATTTTTGTAAGTGAAGATTTGTAATATCAGAAAGTTGTATAAGAAAGTATTAATATGTCATCAAAAGCCATCATCACGTTCCATTTTTCCTTATCATATACACAAGAGAATTATTAAGAAATAAAATTCAGGCCGGGCGCGGTGGCTCACGCCTATAATCCCAGCACTTTGGGAGGCCGAGGTGGGCGGATCACAAGGTCAGGAGATCAAGACCATCCTGGCTAACACGGTGAAACCCCGTCTCTACTAAAATTACAAAAACAAAATTAGCCGGGCGTGGTGGCGGGCGCCTGTAGTCCCAGTTACTCCGGAGGCTGAGGCAGGAGAATGGCGTGAACCCGGGAGGCGGAGCTTGCAGTGAGCCGAGATTGCGCCAGTGCACTCCAGCCTGGGAGACAGAGCAAGACTCCGTCTCAAAAAAAAAAAAGAAAGAAAAATAAAATTCACATTAATCTTTTTCTAAATTTCTGAATTAGAAGGAAACTATCCAGTAGCATGGCAGGTACTAGGCAAGAAAACATGGGAATTTGATGTTTGAATGGGATTGCCATGTTTTACTGTTACAAATTCTCATTTGGTTTTACCAAAGGCTTCTGATCACTGGGTTTATAGGAGTGTGAGATAGGGTCTACAAAGCTGGGCTTATAATTTGTAATGGGCTATTTTTATTCAGGGGAGTTGTTGCTGCTAGGCATATGCCTTCATTGCTAGGGCCTTTATGCAGATGTGGGAAATGGCGCCATAGTAGGAGACACTGGAAGGAAATTTTGCAGTTCGATCCACAAAATCGCTAACAGTGGGAAATGTCCCTGTGTTTTGATAATCTCTGTGGAATGTATTCCATGGGCTGAACTAAAAATAAATAAATCCTATAGCATATTAAACCATTGTGAGGAAGTACAGTGCAAAGTGGATTGACAAATGACTGCAAACAATAACAACTGAAATAATTTACCAAGACTACTTACAAAATAAGTCACTAAATGCATGTACAGGCATTTGAAGTTTCATCTGGTAGAAGGGTTGTAGAGAATATTCCTTGTCCCCCTTAGTGTGTTTAATTTTCTTCTACTCATTGTACCAAGGTCTGGCCTCATTATAGGCATGCTATTCCAGGTGAATTGAAAAGAAGTTGCATAGATACCTTGCCATTATTAATCACTGCCTCTATTGTCAAAAGCTATTTGCAGATATTTTATCTCATTCTATCTAAAAATTATTCTGATGTATTTATGGTTTGCTCTTCTTTTGTACTACAATTTGGTACATGAAAATGGTGCTCTACAAATCAGGGAGTAGTGAAAGTAATAATTTGTCCACACAAATTAGACTCTGATGTACTACTATTCTCTAATGTCTCTCATATTCGTCTTTGCATCACCAACCACTGTGGATTTTTTTCAAATGTGTAAAGAAAATTGCAGCTATTTAAAATAACCTAGAGAGGGAGAATGATAGGCAATATCCTAACTACCTTAGCCCTTTACATTTCAGCAGCCTTGTTGCCAAGGAAACCACTTGGGACTTTAGGGAAATTTGTGGATATTTAAAATGGGTTGTGCCCGTACATAGATAGACACTTGTACAATTCACATTGCAGAATAAAAAGCTTCCAGCCCTGCAATATTAAGACTGGAATTTCAAGGACTGAAAATGGGAAATAACAAAATGCAAAGGTTTATTCGCCTATATGTCAACACGTATGCTGTTTATAGTATTTCAGATTATTATTAGTCTAGGCTGTTAAAAAATAAGAATCTATCTAGAAGAATAAACAATGCAATATAAACCTCATAAAACTTACACTTTTATTTGCATTTGTAATTTGCTATTTTAACATTGCATCACCATTCTGACAATTTCCAAGGTATATTGCAGTTTTTAAAATCTAAGCAGAAATGCAGATAAATTCCTTGCTGGGCTCGGCTGAAAATTCACTGAATTCTATGTCAGCGCAGACATGAATCTTTACTCATAATACTGTGAGTAAAATGCAGATATTAGAAGAGAAAGAAGCGAGGCTGACATACCAAAATCCCTTGAGTGGGTTTTCCAGTTTCTGTGTGTTTGTGTCTGCCTTCTTCTTTTTATTCCTTTACAAATTTCCGCAGAAGATGGGATATTCTTAGTGAGAAAACTGACGCAGAATAGAAAGCAGGTACACACATGGACTTTCATATATTATTTTCACATATATTCATGGTCAATTTTTGAACTTATTCTCAGAATCTTGCTCTCCCTAGACAGGCAAGATGATTTTTTCATCTTCCCTTTACACTTCTGTCACATGGGAGATTCAGCTTCACCCCGCCAGTTCATCTTAATGAACTCAAGAGCATCCATACAAAAGGTCTGCAAAGTGCAAATCTCTGGCCTGACAATACATATGTCTATTGTAACAAACATTTAGCTAATGGTTGGTGACATGGGAGCTCCTACGTTTGATAGTTCCAGAGTGTGAATAGTGAAAATTCATGAAGCCAGAAGTAAAAGATTGTGTAATGTTTAATTTTAATGTGCCAACTTGACTGCACCACAGGGTGCCTATATATTTAGTGAAGCGTTATTCTGGTTTTGTCTGCGGGGGTGTTTCTGAGGGAGATTAACATTTGAAGTGGTGCTCTGAGTAAAGCAGATTGCCCTCCCCGATGTGGTTGGGCATCATCCACTCAGCTGAAAGCCTCTGTAGAACAAAAAGCAAAGTAAGGGAGAGTTTACTCACTGTATCTGACTTTCTTCAAGCTTGGACATTGGTCTTCTCTTGTCTTCAGACTCACACTTGGAGTATAACTTATATCATTAACTTCCCAGGTTTCTACTATCTTCAGATCTTGAGACTACTCAGCCTCTGTAATTTCATGAGGCAATATCATATAATAAATTTCTTTACAAGCATATATATTATGTGTATATATTTATATGTTTAATATTTATGCATATATATAATACTGCATATATATTTATATATTTTAACATTGTGTACAAAAATATATTTCCCTTTGGTTCTGTGTCTCTCTGGGGAGCCCAGACTAAGACATATGTGTAACTTAATAATATACAGTTTCTATATCTTTTAATAATTCAGCATTATGAGGTGTTACAATTTCAGTCAAGTTCATTCATGGACATGTGTTCTCAGTAAAAGATAAACATTTATATAAACATAACTTTTAGATACTAGCTGAAGATTCATAATGATTGCAGCGTGCTAACTTATCCTATTCTAAATTCCTTCCAAAATTATTTAAATGACAGAAAAATAAGTGATATCATGCATCAGGATCCAGAATTAATAGAAAGTATACTTTACCTAAAAATAACACGGAGGAATTTCCATTGGATATTTTCTAGATAGGTTCAAATGAAAATTTTAAAATAACAACAACCACCACCAAAGTAAAAGCAGAAAGACACGAGAGGAATATTTGGATGCAGCAAATGAACCTGACTGCTGGAGGCAGGAGCTAGAAAAAGGGGTAACCAGAGAATATTTGCCTTGGAATCTCTTTCTCCAGTAAGAATAAGAATATTAGAAAGTAATTCATAGTAAATTCCAGAAGCATCTCCAAGTAGAAAAGACAGTGGACATCAAGAGCTGCTTTCTCCTCACCTCAGCATAACTGGGCTTTTCTCTGGATCAGCAGGCCTGTGGCCAGCTACGTTGGGCACTGATACCAATTAGACTTTGAGGAGAAAAGGTTAATGTATGCACTTGATTTTGGACATATTGGTTATTGATAATCATCCCACCATTTGTGTGCGGGTAGAGAGGAAAAAAATCATAGCACGTAGCCTATAAAGAATACACACAGTAAGACAAGGTGAGCTCAGCCCCTCAGAATCAGAGAAAAAAAACCTACTTAAAAAGTTTTTCCAAACCTACAGAATAAAGAAGTAGATTTTAAAAAGTGCCTGCTTTGTCTTGCAGTAAAAAGAAAAGAATTGAACACCATGAAACAAGAGATGAAAGATGAGAGGATAAGACAACAGACTGAGATATAAAATGGAGCTAGCTGGGAGCCAGACAGAAGGGCAAAAGGAGCTGAACGAGATAAGGAAAAAATGAAAGGAAACTCAAGATACAATAACTAATTTTAAAACTGCTTTGAAAGCAGTAAAGAGAAGAATCCATACTGTAAAAACTGAATCAGTGATGTGAAAGCTGAACTTTTGGGCCCTTTTTTTTATTATTATTATTAAGCAATAAATCGCTCAGAGTTAGACTACATTTTCAAAAAATTAAAAACATAAAATTAGTCATAGAAAAAATGAACAAATGGGAATTATGGCAGAAATATATATTTTTATATAAATAAATAAATTTTTAAATAACCACATTATTAAAACAATAGGAAAGTACAATGTAGCTGAGAAGCCTGTAAGTAGTATAGCTAAGTGAAAAAAGAGACAAAGAAAAATACATAAGATACGTAAATTTAAAAAGGCTAAAAATAAGCAAGGGAAAATAAACAGAAATATGGAAACATAAGAAAGAAATGCCTATGCTAATACTTTTTAAAAGCTTAGTGAAATGCAGTGTTCTAAGAATATATAAATTAACAAAAATGATCTCCCAATGCTTAGTGGTTTAACGGAATAATAATAACAAAACATATTTCATAATTGATATTCCAGATTTCCCAAGGAAAGTTTTCAGATTCATTTGGTATTGTAATTTCTTCTAAATCCACAAGAAACAAAAAATTGTCTCCTAGAAATGGTTCCAGGGCATAGAAAAATAAGAAAATTGTGTTAATTTGTTTTCAGAAGATAATATAACCCATTAGCAAAAACAGGCAGAAAAACCTAAAGATAGAACTCATTTAAGAATACTCGTAATGAAAAACCAGCAAAGCAAATCCAGAGTGTTATTAGTCAAGTAATAAAAACATAACCAAGTAGGGTCTAGTCTAGTTAGATAATGAGAAAACAACATAAAAAACCCTATTAATATGTAGTAATATTAGAGAAACAAAGAATAAAAATGGCGTCATCATCATAGGTGCTGAAAAGACACTTGATAATATTCATTCAGGATAAAAGTAGTATTTGCCAACAGAAAAACAGTCTCTTAACAATACGAAAACACTGCATAAAACTCTTAATACAACAGTGACGTCATCTCCCTAAAATGAACTACAGATTCAGTTCAATCACAGTTTAAATCCCAGCAGGTATGAAAGAGTGTGTGTGTGTGTGTGTGTGTATGTAAATCAACAAGCTTATTATAAGATGTATATGAACAAGCCAAGAATATAGTAAGTCAATATGGAAGAACAATGTTTGTGGATTTTTCATTAATTAATAATCTACAGTTAAAAAAAAAAAAGACAGTGGGGTGTTTGCACAAGTATAGATACATAGAATAAAAAAACAGAACAGAGTCCAGAAAGTAGATTAAGAATGGTAGAAGTCAGAAAGAAGTGAGAGGGTGTTTAGAGTGTTTTAGGCCATTACAAGGAATTTGCCTTTACTCTGAATAAGATGAGAAGCCATTGGAGTACATTGAACATAATGATAAAATCATATGTATATATACATACATATATATACACATACATATATATACATACATATATATAATATATATATATATTTGAGATGGAGTCTTGCTCCATCACCACACAACAGTGCAGTGATGCTATCTTGGCAAACTGCAACCTCCACCTCCCAGGTTCAAGAGATTCTCCTGCCTCAGCCTCCCGAATAACTGGGACTACAGACACACACCACCACCCTCAGCTAATTTTTGTATTTTTAGTAAAGACAGGGTTTCACTATGGTGGCCAGATGGTCTCAATCTCTTGACCTTGTGATCTGCCCACCTCAGCCTCCCAAAGCACTGGGATTACAGGCGTGAACCACCGCACTCAGCCCTTATTTATATTTTTAAATGATCACTCTGGTAGTTGTGTTAAGAACAGATAGTACCGGAGCAAGGACGAGAGCTGGGAGAACAGTAAGAAATCGACTGCAGTTACTCATTTAAGAGAGAATGATGGCAAAAAGTGGTTGGATTCTGCATATATTGCAAAAGTGAAGTAAGAAGACTGCGGTTAATGGAATGTAAGGTATAAAGGAAAGAGCAGGACTAAGAACTAGCTCTAGAGTTTTGGCTTAACAACAACTAGAAGGATGATAGTGCTATTTAGTGAGTTTGAGGCAAGTTAAGAGGACTAAATTTGAGAAACAAAAGTCAAAATTTCTATTTTACATCTGCTCTGTTGAGATCTCATTAGTCCTCAGGCAGAAACCCACAAATCTGGAAGGTAAAGATGAGAGTTCAGGCGAATGAAATGATCAAGAGTATAAATTAAGAAGAGATAGAGTTTGAGGACTGAGTCCTGATAAAAGAGACAGATTCAGGAAAGTGACAACAAATATGTGACACGGGAAGTAAACTGTAGAGTTTACTTAAAAAACACAGTGAACAGAAGCAAAGTAAAGAAACTTTCCTAAGAAGAAGAAAGAGATCAAACTGTCAAGTCCTGCTCAGGTTAAACTATGTGAGCCCAGCAAGATGAATATTAGATCTGGCAAGTGGATATCATTGTTGACCTAGAAAAGAAAAGTTTCTGTAGAGCAATGGGGATGAAATTCTGATGAAAACATGTAAAAGAGAGAATGCGACACTTCCATTTCTAGTCATATGGTTGACTAGATTTTGCAGGAAAAAAAAATATTTTCTAGAGCAGAACACCTAAAAGACTGCCTGAAATATAAGAAACATCTCTTTCAAAGCACGGCTGAGCTATCAGTAAAGTAAGAGAAACAACTAAAATGAGAAGCAATAAAGACTTGTCATTGCAAAAAAGTATACTCCAAAGACCCTGCTCTACTCTCAAAGCCTAAATCTGGGTTTAATGACCAATAAGTATTAGGACACAAAAGACAAATTTTGGGCCTATTCAAGTTGGAAGTCAAGATAGAGACCAAGTATAAAGCTAGGACACTCTTAGTGGATACAGTAGTAAAACATTCACTTCAAAGACAAAGAGTTGATTATTTTGGTCTTTGTTATAGCTAAGAGGGCTGATGGAGAAAGAAACTTATGAGAATTTCTAAACAAACCGCAGCATTTCTGTGACCCGAGGACCAGAATGTACATCCCCTTTGGAGCTCAAGCCAAAATTTAGTGTAATGTGGTCACAGGCTTGGAGTGTCACCAATCACCTAGCAAAAGCAAAGTCAAATTCTCACTTGAAGAGTGTATTTTAATCTGCATCATCTGAGAATTTGAACAGATTAAAGGCAGCATGAGTGCACTTTCTCTTTCTCTCTCACGCTCTCACATACACACACACAGACACACACACACACACACACACACACACCCCACTCCTCACAGGAAATCAAGCTATCAAGAACAAAAGTCAGCAGAAACAACAACCAGCAGAAACAAGGCCCATGAAAATTGCATATTTTGGTATGATCACATTCATAATGTAAAATGAACATTTGTCAAGTACTTTAAAAATAAAAGAAGGAATTCAGAAGTAAGTGAAGTACAAGATATTACCAAGAGCAACCTGGATATTTTTTAAAAATAACTAAGTAGAGCATCTGGAAAAAATATAATAATTGAAATTAAAAACCAAGTTTTTACATAGAAAACAAATTAGACACACTTTAGGAGATTGTGGTGGTCAGTTTTATGTGTCAACTTGGCTAGTCATCCCCAATTATTTAATCAAGGTATGTTGTTGGGAAGGTATTCTGCAGATGTGACAACAGTCTATAATCAGTTGCCATGAAGTAACAGGGATTTTTTTATGTCAACTTGGCTAGTTTTATGTGTCAACTTGGCTACTCATCCCCAGTTATTCAATCAAGTACCAATCTAGGTGTGTTGTTACGAAGGTATTTTGTAAATGTGACTGAAGTCTACAATTTGTTGCCATGAAGTAAGGGAGATTTTTCTGGACAATCTGGATGCACCTGGGTAAGTCACATGAAAGATTTTAAGAGCAGATCTGAGGTTTCCTTGAAGGAAAAGAAGTTCTGCTGTGGGACAGAAGCTGTAGCATATGACTGGAATTTCATCCTGACCTTTCTAACAGCCTGTCCTGTGTATTTGAACTTTCCTTGCTAGCCCCAGCATCTCATAAACCAACTCTCTGCAACAAGTCTCTTAACATGTATCTCCTACTTGTTCTGTTTCTTTGGTTGTACCATGTGACTGATGGAGAGGTGATTAATGAACTGAGAAAAGATTTGAAACCCCCCGAATGTAACACAAATATGGAAATGTTGAAAGATAAGAGAAATAAAAGAAAATAAAATCCAATATACATTTTTGTTATATTCTGAAGAGAACAATAAAGAGAATAGTCAAATGAAATATAGAAATAAATATTACTCGTATTTTTACCCAAATTGATAAAAGATGCCACGAAGGTTAATTTTATGTGTCAACTTGGCTGGGCTATCATGTCCAGATGTTCTCTCAAACACCAATCTGGATATTGCCATGACGGTATTTTTTGGATGTGCTTAGTATTTAACTCAGTATACTTGGAGAAAACTAAGCTACTATCTGTAATGTGGGTGAGCTGCATCCAATCAATAGAAAAGCATCACAGAAAAAACAGTGGAATTCTGCTTCCTGACTGCGTTTGGACTCCAGCTTCAATGACAACAGTTCCCTGGGTCTCCAGCCTGCCAGCCTGCTCTACAGAATTTGGACTTTCCAGTCCCCAACATTGTGTGGGGCAATTGCTTAAAATAAATCTCTCTCTAAATCTCTCTCTCTGCATTCACACACACACACACACACACACACACACACACACAGAGAGAGAGACATACACTCACTCTTACACATTTCACTAAATGTCTTCTCTGGAGAACCCTGACTAATATAGATATTAACATTTAGATTAAAGAAGCTAAAAATTCCAAGATAAAATGATATTCACATTTTAGTGAATCTACAAATCTCCAAAGGCAAAAAATAACATTTCAAAAGTAGTCAGAAAAAAATTACCTACAAATGAACATTAATTAGAGTGACAGTGGAATTCTCAAGGCAAAAATGGGGGAAATAAAAAAGGGAACATTTTTAAGAAAATAACATTAATAGATACGTAAAATGTCTTGAACGTCTCATAAAAACAGCAGTAAACACAGTATTACATAACTTCAAAAATTTTATTTTAAGGAAAAGGTGAAATGATCATCAAAGGTGAAAAAAACAGAAGAAATTCATTAAGAACAGACATTTGCTAAAAGAAAAATCTAATGGATACACTTCAGAAAAAGAAAGAAAAATGGTCCTCAAAGGAAATCTGTAAAAACATTAGAAGGAAGGATGAGAAAAAATAAATTATAAACTTTCTAATGAGCCCAAATTATATGGCTGATTAAATGATAATGATTATGCCTAATGTGTAAGCTTAAATAATTATGATAGAATCTTGACAACCATAGCAAACAATTCAGAAGAGATTTAATAAGAGCAAAACATCTTTTCAGAAGGAGAGTAAAGATATTGATGAGATTATATTAATTTAAATATACATGCTAAACATTCTAATAACAAAGTAGATGAAAGCATGTAAATTTCTAACAGGTAAGGAAAACACAAAGAAAGAGGAAGTAAAAAAGAAAGGAGGAAGAAAGAGACAGAGGAAGAAGGAGAGGAAGTAGAAAAAACAGAAAGCACAAGATAAGATAGATGGGGGAAATAAATCTAGACATATATAACAGTAATCACAATCCATTTAAAGGAATAAAAAGCTTCAAACGAAAAATTAGAAAGTAAATCAAACTGAGCAATGTAGTGTGTATGAGAAACATACTTTAAAAATAAAGACTCAGAAAAGAGGAAAACTAGAGTCTGGGTACGATTAGGAGATCAAAGTACCTAGTAATTTGAATTGGGGAAGTTTAATATAAAGAAAACTAAACTTATGATAAAACTGTAACTATACAAATGTAATGAGAACTCTACAGGGTATTGTGTTAGTCAGGGTTCTCCAGAGAAACAGAAAGAATAGGATATATATAGATACGTAGTAACAGATTTATCATAAAATATTGGCTCAAGAGCCTGTGGAGGCTAGGAAGTCCCACAATCTGCCCTCTGCAAGCTGGAGAGCCAGGAAAGCCAGTGGTGCAATTCCAGTTGAATTCTGAATGTCCAAGAACTGGGGGTCAAAGGTGCAAGTCCCAGTCCAAGTCTGAAGGCCTGAGAACCAGTTGTGCTGATATCTGAGGGCAGAAGACGGATGCTCCAGCTCAAGCAGAGTAAATTCACCTTTCCGTCACATTTTTGTCTTATGTGAATTCTCAATGGATTGACTGGTGCTCACTCACACGGTGAGGGCAGATCCTCTTTAAACAGTCTACTCCTTCAAATGCTAATCTCTTCTAGAAACACCCTCCCAGACATCCCCAGTATGTATGTATGTATGTATGTATGTATGTATGTATGTATGTATGTATTTATATTTTACCACTTATGTGGGCATCCCTTAGCCCAGTCAGGTTGACACATAAAATTAAACATCGCAGGTACCTTAGGGCAGAGGAACACCCAAGAACGGACTAACTTGGAGCATCTCAGGGCTGGATGGCAGATGTCATTGAAGAAGGTGCGGTTGTATCCTCATGGACGGTGCAGTTTGTTGTTCCTGATTCACTGGGTAAGCAGAGAAAAATCCTCCAGGTGCAGGTGAGTTGAGCTGTTAGGTTGGTATGCACCAGGAGTAAGGGCATTGGGAGCCCACTATCTGGGAGTACAAAGTTTATGTTAGGAGCAACACAGGAAAACAATCCTCTGAAATGTAGGCAAGCCAAGGCTGGTGAACATCAAGCTTATGATTTTCTGTTTCACTTATCCCTAAACACTAATGGAGTACAGGCAGTGAGACATTGTCAGAGGATGCAGTAGTGAGTGTGTGGCATGTCCTTACTCTCATGGGGTCAAATGTAATATTTGGTCCTCTGCAAAAGTAACAGTACATTATTATTTATGTGTATATTTATTTATTTTGGAGACAAGGTTTCACTCTGACACCCAGACTGGAATGCTGTGGCATGATCATAGCTCGCTGCAGCCTTAATCTACTCAAGTGATCCTCTCACCTCCCACCTCCCAAGTAGCTGGGAGGTGTGCACCACCATGCCTCACTATTTTTCATTTTGTAGTTGACACAGGATATCACTGTGTTACAAAGGCTGGTCTCAAACTCACGACCTCAAAAGATTCTCTTGCCTGGGCTTTGCAAAGTGGTAGGATCACAGGTGTGAGCCACTGTGCCCAGTCAAGAACAGTACATTACACCCCAGAAATAACACTATCACATATTAAAGATAAAGAAATAAATTATCCTTTAGCTTTGATCTTATCTAATTTAACATCACAATTTACTTTACATGGAATCAATTTTCTCCCTTTATACACCTCTGCTTTTTTTTCTGTGAATGATCTCCAACATTTTTTTGTATGACTTTAGCGCAGTGAACATAACAGAACACATAATTAAAAGAACATTGACATTTTTATCTGACACATTCTCGTAAGATTCATCTTTTGATGTGTTTAAAGCAGGTTAACCTTCATGTCCAACCAGTCCTTGCCAATCTGCATTTGTTCTGGAGTTTGTTTCAAATTACTTTTCTACTGTTTTATTTCTTCCTGCTTATATCTTAATTGGAGAATTTTTGTTTTCTACAATATAATTGAAATACTAAGTAAATCATTTTTTAACGACATTTGATGTCAGAGGACACTCTTAAATTAACATTCATGTTAGCCCAAGTTTTTCCTAAGCCATTTTTTTGGGGGTTGGCCTCCAAGTTATGTTTATGAATCATCTAAGAACTGAAGGGAACATGCTCCAGAGGTGTCCTAGTTAATCAGAATGTCACATGATATAGAATTGAGAACCTCCTTAAAATCATATACACATATGCCTTATATGCCCTTTTGCCTATGTAACCTGTCTGTGAGATATGTTCTTTGCAAAGATATGTGTTGTACCTGAGAGTTTTCTAGAAGATCACTAGATTGATTGCTGATTATTCTATTATCTTCACAGTTTTTCACACTGAACTACTCTACTTTACAGATTCAACTTTTCTTTCTTTTTCTAAAAATGGGAACAGCATTATCTTCTCTAATTCTCCCGTGAGTTATC
Organism: Papio anubis; assembly: GCF_008728515.1. NCBI lineage: Eukaryota > Metazoa > Chordata > Mammalia > Primates > Cercopithecidae > Papio > Papio anubis. The sequence goes on from NC_044983.1 coordinate 71,946,463, forward strand.
AAAGGAACAGATTTTTATTATCTCCTGTCTTCTAAGTAATTTTTCGATTAAAGCCTAGTGTAGATCTCTGACTCTCCACGTCACTGCATTTGGTTCTTTTCTGGCACATTTAATTCAGAACCTTTTTTTTTTTCCGAAACAAATCAGGTAATAAAAGGAGCAACCAGATATTGAGTACCTAAATGCTAAGTGCTAAAAAGTATACCACACGATTGCATAAATTACATTTAATCCTCCTGTATTATATCAAGGTATTAATTATTCTCATTTTATAAATGAGGAAATTGGTGCACATAAAGGTTAAGAGGCATGTAACAGAATGATAATCTCATACATTCCCTGTTCCAGTCTGTTCATTTGACTGTTACTAAATTTTTTCACACCTTTTTTTCATCACTTTTCCAAAAACTACATGAGGAATCCTTAAAATTTTGCCGTAAATCTTACACTGATCATATGTATTAATATATGTATAATATCATATATAAACATATATAAATATATATCAAAAACCCTTAATACTTTTATTCTTAAATTCAAAACACTTAAATATTCTTTAGAATCTATTTACTATTGCTTTAGACTATCTCAGGGAACAACATTGTGTTTACCTTTGAGAATGTTTGTCATACGGGTTTTCAGAATATTGTAGACATATCTTGAGTAAATGTGATTCACCAGAAGGTTCTCATCTTGTCTCCAACACTTTTTCCTCGACTGATCGGCTGAGTCACCTGCATTATCTCTGAGACTCAATTTTTTCATCGACCAATGAGAGAAGATTGACTTGAGAATCTGAAGCCTATTTCAACTAAAAAATTCAGTGTTGTTTTGCACTTTCTTCACTTAGACCAGTGAGCTCTTTTTATTATAGCCATAAAAGGTGACTGAGATGGGCTTGGCCTAGTCCCTCCAAACCATTGCATGTGTATGTATATGTAGATACAGCCAGGTGGAGAAGGAACTAATAACTGACAGCAAGACAGGACATTTATGTGGATCTTTGTTTTCACACAGCATGTGGGCAAGTGGAGGAGTTGTAGTTTTTATTTGATCAATCCAGAGCACAGCTATGTGTGTGCTCTCATTGGTCTACTTAAAATTCTCTTATGTTTTTGTCCAAAAATGACCTGTTCTATTTCATATATGAAAGCTTCACATTAAAAGAATATGAGGTAGCAAATATCTTTACTGAAGCGCTGTTGGCAGCTGAAATCACTGACAACTTCCTGGCTGTGATTCATAATCTATATTGGTGCCTTTGAGACAGCAGGCTATTGATTTTTCCCTGTCTATAATCCAAGACCATATACAGAGCTTGTTAGACATCTGTGGGAATATAAACTGAGTTTTGATGCAAGTTAGGAAGGTTCTCTTAGCAGTGCACTTAGTTTTTGTCTTAGAAAAATCTTTACACAACCTTAATATTGGTGAACTTTTTAAAAACAAATAATCCAATATAAGCCAGGTCACAGGCTTTGAAACAGAGACTAGTGTCAATGTTTTGTTGTGGTTTGGGTTTTTGGGGAGGTGGGAAATTGTGGTTACTTTGTACCCAGAGTTTAAATAAAGTTACTTTCTCCAGTAGTTAGCAAACTGTCTATTAAATAATGATCAAGGCTTTTTCTCTTTGTTATACCTAAGGATACTTTTTATTTGATGAGACTAACTAGGATAGATTTCAAGTGATACAGGGAGATAACTGAAGGGCACAGATATAAATTAAACTATTACAAGTCATACGTTATTACCTATAGAAATGTTTCCGGCCCAGGTGGCGGGCGCCTGTAGTCCCAGCTACTCCCTCGGAGGCTGAGGCAGGAGAATAAGTAAACCGAGTGGAGCTTGCAGTGAGCTGAGATCCGACCCACCTGCACTCAACTTGAGGAGTGACAGAAGAAGCGAACTCCGTCTCAAAAAAAAAAAGAAATGTTTCTGAAAAACCTGAGTAGGAGTTATCCATATCAAAAGGCTTCTTGGGTCTGCAAAATTTAACTTTTTCTAAATCATTGCCTAACTGTCTGACCAAGAAATGCAATTTTTTGGCCAGGCGCGGTGGCTCAAGTGTGTAATCCCAGCACTTTGGGAGGCCAAGACGGGAGGATCCGCGAGGTCGGGGAGATCGGGAACATCCTGGCTAACAATTGAAACCCCATCTCTAAAAGCAAAAATTAGCCGGTGAGGTGGTGGGCACCTGTAGTCCCAGCTACTTGGGAGGCTGAGGCAGGAGAATGGCGTGAACCCGGGGCTGGAGCTTGCAGTGAGTGGAGATGGCGCCGCAGCACTCCAGCCTGGGCGACAGAGCAAGACTCTGTCTCAAAAAATATTGATTCTACTCATCCAGGAGCATGGGCTGTATTTACATATGTTTGTGTCATCTACGATTTCTTTCACCACTGTTTTCTAGTTTTCCTTGTAGAGGTCTTTCATCTCCTTCGTTAGGTATATTCTTAAGTATTTTAATTTTCTTGTAGTTATTGTAAAAGCGGTTGAGTTCTTGATTTTATTCTCTGCCTGATTGCTATTGGTGTTTGGAAGAGCTACTGATTTGTGTACATTAATCTTGTATCCAGAAACTTTGCTGAATTCTTTTATCAGTTCCAGGAGCTTTCTGAAGGAGTCTTTATGGTTTTCATGGTAAACGATCATATTGTCAGCAAACAGGGACAGTTTGACTTCCTCTTTACTGATTTGGATGCCCTTTATTTCCTTCTCTTATCTGATTGTTCTGGCTAAGACTTCCAGTAGTAAGTTGAAGATGAGTGGTGAGAGTGTGGGCATCCTTTTCTGGTTCCAATTCTCAGAGGAAATGCTTTCAGCTTTTCCCCATTCAGTATTATGTTGGCTGTGAGTTTGTCATAGATAGCTTTTATTGCATTGAAGTATGTCCCTTGTATGCTGATTTTGCTGAGAGTTTTAATCGTAAAGCGATGCTGGATTTTGTTGAATGCTTTTTCTACATCCATTGAAATTATGTAACTTTTGTTTTCAATTCTGTTAATGTGGTATATCACATTTATTGACTTGCTTATGTCAAACCATCCCTGCATCCCTGGTATGAAACCAACTTGATCATGGTGGATTATCTTTTTGATATGTTGTCAGATTTGGTCAGCTAGTATTTTGCTAAGGATTTTAGTATCTATGTTCATTAGGAATATTGGTCTGTAGTTTTCTTTTTTGGTTATGTCCTTTCCTGGTTTGGGTCATTAGGATGATGCTGACTTCATAGAATAAATTAGGGAGGGTTTCCTCTTTATCTTGTGGAAGAGTGTCAAAAGGATTGGTACCAATTCTTCTTTGGATGTCTGGTTGAATTCTGCTGTGTCTGTCTGATCCTGGACTTTCTTTGTTGGAAATTTTTAAATTACCATTTCATTCTTGCTGCGTGTTATTGATCTGTTCAGGGTATCTGATTATTCCTGACTTAAACTAGGAGGGTTGTAGTTTTCCAGGAATTTATCCATCTCTTCTAGGTTTTCTGGTTTATGTGCATAAAGGTGTTCATAGTAGCCTTGAATGATCTCTTGTATTTCAGTGGTGTCAGTTGTAATATCTCCTGTTTTGTTTCTTAATAAGTGTATTTGGATTTTCTCTCTTCTTTCCTTGGTCAGTCTTGCTAATGGTCTATCAGTTTTATTTATCTTTTCAAAGAGCCAGCTTTTTGTTTCATTTATCCTTCATGTTTTGTTGTTGTTGTTGTTATTGATGTTGTTTGTTTCAATTTCATTTAGTTCTGCTCTGATCTTGGTTATTTCCTTTCTTCTGCGTGGTTTAGGTTTGGTTTATTCTTGTTTCTCTACTTCCTTGAGGTGTGAACTTGGAATGTTAGTTTGTGCTCTTTCAGTCTTTTCCATGTAGGCGTTTAAGGCTATGAACTTTCCTCTTAGCACTGCCTTTGCTGTATCCCAGAGGTTTACATAGGTTGTATAATTATTGTTGTTAAGTTCGAAGAATTTTTTAATTTCCATCTTGATTTCATTTTTGACCCAATGCTCATTCAGTTCCAGGTTATTTAATTTCTATGTATTTGCATGGTTTTGAAGGTTCCTTTTGGAGTTCGTTTCCAGTTTTATTCCACTGTGGTCTGAGAGAGTGTCTGATATAATTTCTGTTTTCTTAAATTTATTGAGCCTCGTTTATGGCCTATCATATTGTCTACCTTGGAGAACATTCCATGCACTGTTGAATAGAATGTGTATTATGTGGTTGTTGCATGAAATATTCTGTATTTATCTGTTACGTCCATTTGTTCCAGGGTATAGTTTAAATCCATTGTTTCTTTCTTGACTTCCTGTCTTGATGACCTGACTAGTGTTGTCAGTGGAGTATTGAAGTCCCCCACTATTACTGAGTTGCTGTCTATCTCATTTCTTAGGTCTGTTAGTAATTGTTTTATAAATTTGGAGCTCCAGTGTTAGGTGCATATATGTCTAGGATTGTGATATTTGCCTGTTGGATAAGGCTTTTTACCATTATATAATGTCCCTCTTTGCCTCTTTTAACTGCTACTGCTTTAAAGTTTGTTTTGTCTGATATAAGAATAGCTACCCCTCCTCATTTTTGGTGTCCATTTTCATGAAATGCCTTTTTCTACCCCTGTACTTTAAGTTTATTTGTGTCCTTATGTGTTAGGTGAGTCTCCTGAAAGCAGCAGATAGTTGGTTGGTGAATTCTTATCCACTCTGCAGTTCTGTATCTTTTAAGTGGAGCATTTAGGCAATTTACAATCAATGTTAATATTGAGATGTGAGGTACCATTGCATTCATCATGCTATTTGTTGCCTGTGTACCTTGTTATTTTTTTTTGTTTGTTTTTTAAATTGTATTTTTGTTTTATAGATCCTGTGTGATTTACGCTTTAAAGAGGTTCTGTTTGATGTGTTTCCAGAATTTGTTTCAAGATTTAGAGCTCTTTTTAGCAGCTCTTGTGGTGCTGGCTTGGTAGCGGCGAATTCTCTCATGATTTGTTTATCTGAAAGAGATTATCTTTCCTTCATAAATGATGGGCTACAAAATTATTGGCTGATAATTGTTTGGTTTGAGGAGGCTGAAGATTGGGCCCCAATCCCTTCTAGCTTCTAGGGTTACTGCTGAGAAATCTGCTGTAATCTGATAGGTTTTCCTTTATAGATTACCTCACAGCTCTTAAGGTTCTTTCCTTCATCTGAACTTTAGATAAGCTAATGACAATGTGCCTAGGCAATGATCCTTTGGCAATGAATTTCCCAGGTGTTCTTTGTGCTTCTTGTATTTGTATGTCTAGGTCTCTAGCAAGGCTGGGGAAGTTTTCCTCAATTGTTCCCCCAAATATGTTTCAAAAACTTTTAGATTTCTCTTCTTCCTCAGCAACCCCAATTATTCTTAGGTTTGGTTGCTTAACATAATCCCAGACTACTTGGAGGCTTTGTTCATATTTTCTTATTCTTCTTTCTTTGTCTTTGTTGAATTGGGTTAATTAGAAGACCTTGTCTTCAAGCCCTGAATTTCTTTCTTCTGCTTGTTCAATTCTATTGCTGAGACTTTCCAGAGAATTTTGCATTTCTATAAGTGTGTCCAATGTTTCCTGAAATTTTATTTTTTCTTTATGCTATCTATTTCCTTGAATATTTCTCCCTTTACTTCTTGTATTATTTCTTTGAATTTCCTTGCATTTGGCTTTGTCATTCTCTGTTGCTTCCCTGATTAGCTTAGTAACTAACCTCCTGAATTCTTTTTCAGGTAAATCAAGGATTTCTTATTGGTTTGGCCCCCTAGTGAGCTAATGTGATTTTTAGGGGGTGTTGAAGAGCCTTGTGTTGTCATATTACCAGAGTTGGGTTTTCTGGTTCCTTCTTATTTGGGTAGGTTCTGTCAGAGGGAAGGTCTAGGGATGAAAGCTATTGTTCAGATTCTTTGGTCTCATTAGGTGTTCCTTTCATATAGTGCTCTCTCCCTTTTCCTATGGATGTGGTTTCCTGAAAGCTGAGCTGCACTGATTGTTATCTCTCTTCTGGGTCTAGCCACCCAGCAAGTCTACCAGGCTCCGGGCTTGTACTAGGGGTTGTCTGCACAGAGTGCTGTGATGTGAACCATCTGTGAGTCTCTTAGCCATGGATACCAGCACATTTACCAGGTCTTGCAGAAGCAGTCTGTTTCCTTCAGAGGGTCTGTGGGTCCTCTTGGGATTCCTGTTTTGTTCTTGCAGTCGTTCTGGAGCTAAAATTCATGATATGAGCCTCTGTGCACTATTCTGTCAGTCTGGGTTGGAGGTGCAATCTAGTCCTGCCTCTTGTCATCCATGATGATCTGTTCTAGATTCTAGAGGCTGCCCACATTCCTTGGCTTATAGAATTTTCAAAACCAGCAAAAGCCAGTGAAGTCTTTTTCACATTGCATCACTCTGATTCTAGGAAATGGTTTTTAATAAAAACTCAAAAATTAAAAATTAACAGGGGTAAGTATATTAAACCTTCTCAAAATTAATGACTTTAATTGAATAACTTGTATTATAGATAAATTCTAAAAATCAGCGAAAAACCCCAAAGAAGTAGTTAATACAATGTGTAAAGTTACAGGAATTAATATATAAAATATCCGTGGTACTTCTCCAAATCATCAAGAAAATTACATGAAGCCCATTAAAAACTATGGTCAAACAGGTAGATTCTAAACGGACAGCTTTCTTATGAATGAAGAAGTGAACAACTTTTCTAGAAACCAGAGGAAGGAGGATGGGGCTAGGGAATATCAGTGAGATTACAATTTGTAGCTATCAGGTTTGAAGAAACAAAGACACACCTTATGAAGGGCTATTGAAAACCTGAACTAGTAAGAGCCCTCAAAATCTGGTGGTTGGAGTACAAATTGGCACAGAAATTTTGAAGAAGAGTCTTCTAGTATTTCATAAAAGTCAGTATTTTTTACATCCTAAACCTAGCTAAACCTATCTTAGGTATATATCCGCAAAAATATTCACATAAGTACGTATAAGGATGTGTTTTACGGTGACTGGATTTAGTAACAAGAATTTGGAGATCACTTGGTTGGCTAAATAAAATGTAAAATGTGCATATAATAGAATAATTTTCAGCAATCAGAGTTAATGAACTATCCTCAAATGTAGTGCCGTGGATGCCTTGCAGAAACATAGTATTAAACGGGAAGTTAGATTAAAATTACTTCAAAACTCTACTTCCATACATTTAAACACTCAGCTAAACAATATAATTTACAAAGATACATACAAACCTAAATAAATGCTTGGGTAGGTGTCTATGGGGTAAAGGGGATGGGAGTAGAGATAAGGGATTAAGAAGAAATAATAAAACAGATAAAAAGTATGGCTTTGGATTAACAAAATGACAGTGTTTTACAAACTTGGAATATGGTTAATTCAAATCTATGCATCTAAGTTCCAGAAAGTAAAATAAACTAAGTGAAATGAGAGAAAAAGTTGAGAAATTTCATGTTTGAAGAAAAATATATAAAGAACTTAACATAATAGGCATTGAAGATAAAAAGTAGGTATGCATGGGGAAGACAATTTAACAATTTTATTAGAAAAAATTAATAAAGACATAATTGAAATAAATTCTTCTCATTGGAAAATAAAATCATAAATAAATAAAAGAAAAGAGTTGTCATATTCCAGGAAACAATGGGAAAAATAGTCTGTTATATAGAGATATGTTACAAAGTAGCTCAAAAATTAGCAGCTAAAAACAAGAAACATTAATTATCTTTCAATTTCTGTGGCTCAGGAATCTTAGCATAACTTTCACTGGGTGCCTCTGGCCCAAGATGTCTTGTGTGGTCCAGGGGCAATTGCAGTCATCTCAAGATATGACTGGAGTTGTACAATCTACTTCTAAGCTCACCCATGTGGTTGATGGCAAGACAGACCACTCCACAGGGCTCCCTCACAACTTGACAGCTGGTTTCCTGCTGTGTGCGTGATGCAAGAGAAAATGAGAGAGGGAGAGCACTCTAGATGAAAGCCACAATGTTTTTAAAGTCATATATGGCATGTGACATCCCATCATATCTACCATATTTATTTGTTATAAGCAAGTCAATAAATGCAGACCATACTCAAGGGGAGGAACGTCTACAAGGGCATGAATATGAAAAGGATGAAGAGGCCACATTATTAGGAGTTATTTTAGCCTGCTTACAGAGATTTTTTGAGGGTTTTACATGTGCTAAACACTTTGTTACCCAAAAATATTAGAATATTTAAGTTGAATAATACTATAAGATTCTATTCAGAAAAAAAAATGGAGATATGATAACTACAAAGAGAATTACTGGCTTAAACATAACTGTGACACCAAATGAAAGAGAACAGAATTTTCAGGGTAAAACATTAATTCACCATAAACACATTTCACTGTCAGTCAAGATATCTTGGTTGTGAAAGTGACAAAAAGACATTCTCATAGATATACAAAAAAAAAAAAAATCACCTGTAATCTTTAACATACAACTTGAAGACGTATTCCAGCTAAGCGAGATAATAAAAATTATCAGTGCAAATATGTAAGAAAGTTGTGATATGTAAAGAATTGATACTCATTCCTGTCTTCTCAGAATATATCTTTGATAAATAATCCAACAAATTCAAATATTATATGGGTAACACTGTTATTATGTTAGCCAACAAACAAGCAGAAAATAGATATTAAAGGGCTATAAAAACAACATTAAAATGACCACAAATTATATTGACATTGAAAGTTATTTTCATGAATTTTTATTGATACAGAAAATATTTATGATTGAATATTAGATAAAATAACGCAAGATTTACATATATATAATAAGTTTTTCATATTTTCAGTGACATCTCATTAAAAATATTGCAGGAAAATATATCGAAGCATTTGGTTATATATCTTTACAACTTTAAATAATGAGGAGTATTTTTAATTTTTTGTTTATAGTTTTCATACTTTTCTACAGTGAGTTTTATAATTAATTATAATAAATAAACTGTTATTAAAAACTGGATAAAACGATTTTAAGAAGACACCTAAGGAGAATCTATACCAAAAAAAGTATAAATCTATAAATATCTGTAACTCTGAAGATTAAGTTTGAGTGGGAGGCATCCTTTTTTAAAAGAAAACTATACTGAAGCCTGATTCCCTGAACACAGGCTGTGCTAGAATCATAAATGAATGTAATTGGCACACTGAGGTATTATTTATTGTCAATAGACAATGAATTTATAGACCATAAATGTTTATAGACAATAAAAAATGTAGACTATAATTGGGTAATGTTGTATCACCTTACTTGTATCCTTGGAATCCAGCACAATGCTTGGTTAATTTTTTTGTGTTTGGTTTATATGAAAAGGATAGAAGGAAATAGAGATAGAGGGGGAAGAAAAGATGAAAATAAAAAGGAGAGAGAGGAAAGAAGTAAGGGAGGGAAGGACAGAGGGAGGGAAGGAAGGAGGGAGGGCTAGAAAGAAAGTTTGAATCATGAAGGGCAACAGTGGGGATACTCACAAGTCAAGATGAACAACAACAACAAAAATTGTCATCAACCAGAAATTATTTCTATTCAATAAGTAGTCACTGCACATATTACCAGAGCAAAATATGAGTTCTTCATTTCTCGGGTCACTTTCATTTATGCATTCATAAAATATTTTCCAAGAGCCTATTATGTAGGGTAGGCATTGAGGTACAATGGAAAACAAGATGGATGCTATTCCTTGTCTCATGGAGTTTAACATATCATTTGGTTACTCGGACTAAAGATGGAGAGCACCAAAATATAAGCAAATCCATGGCAAAGGAGTTTATGTGATTTTCGTGTTTTGGATAGAAAGTCTTTTGAGTGAAAGAGTCTAAAGGGAAAAGATGAGAATACTTGATGCAATGAGCCAAAGAGTTAAACCACATTAATGATATTTTTGCTACAGAGGCCTCAGCTCCAGTTACCTTGTCTTTGGATGTACATTAAATTTTATATCGTATGTCTTGGTGAAGATGCCTAAGTAAGAAAGACATCATACACTACAAAGACAGTGGTATTATTTTGTTTTCTTCCAGAAAGAAAGGTCTTCCAGATGGTCCTCTCTCAAATCCTGTCAATCCTGTCAAAACAGGCTATTTTCTGATAGGGAAAAGTAAGACCTCCAGAGCCTAATACATGAGACATAATCATAACCAGAAAACTCTGAAATGGTTTAGCCTACAGGTCAGAAGCCACCAATAGCAAATGAAACTTAGTGATAAAAGTATCAACAAGAAAGAAAATAAAGCTAGTCATAATAAAAAAAATACAGCAAGAAAGGAAAATAAATGAAAAATAGCAGAAATCCGTACCAAAAATTAAAAAGTGTACAGAAATCCATTCATTTATTCATTTAAGAAAATATATGGAGTATCTATCATATGAGAGGAACTATACTACATCAGGTATTTGTAGTAATAGTGACAATACCATAAAATAATAATAAATAAGATGATATTGGTAAATCAATTAAATTAATTTGGATAAGATATTGCCAAGTGCTTTATTATAGGTAACTTCATTTACTTTTCATTACAATTCTATAAAAATTAAAAAAAAAACACACAATCTCCATTTTAGAGATGAAAAAATAGACTTTCAAACTCAAATGTCCAGACTTTTGGCCACTCTGTGTTATGTACAGTACACTTACAACTAATAAAATTGGGCATTGGATCCATTTTATAGAATGTTTAAATTTTTTTAGCCAGCATAAAAACAGGGAGACAATAGGTAACACAAAGTTTGTAGTCACACAAGTTTAATTTTAACTTTAGTCTTAGCATTTAGCAGCTATGTGAAATAAAACCAGTTGTTTAAGATATCTGAGTATATTTATTCGCCAGTAAAATATGCAAAATAAATGTGCCATATAAGGATGTTTTCCAAATTAAATGACTAACATGTTCTGTAAAATATATAGGTATGTTGGACTTCATTAGATTTAAAAACTTCTGCTCTGTGAAGACGCTCTTAAGAGAATGAAGAGACAAGCCACAGACTGGGAAAAATATTTGTAAAACACATGTCTGAAAAACAACTTGTATCCATAATATATATATATATATAATATATATATATAATATATATATATATATAAAACTTTTAATAGTTGATAAACAACCCCATTTTAAAACAAGCAAAAGATATGACAGGCAACTTACCAAAGATGATATAGATAGAAAATAGCCACTTAAAAAAATATTCAACATCATTTATCACTAAGGGATTAAAACAACGTGAGATACCATTACACACCTATTACAATGACTAAAATTTTAACAACTGAAAAAGCCAAATTCTGGAGAAGATATAGAGAAAGAGGAACTCTAATTGTGTAACTATACTACAAATGTTTGAAATAACCTCACTGAAGAGGATGGAAAAAAAGGTGCTGGCTGAAGTAACTTTGTAAATAACTGCATATAAGCACTATACTCCAGTTGATAAAGTTGCTTCTTATGAGGGTACAATTTTCTTTCTTTACTTTTTTTTTGTTGTCATTGTTGTTGTTGTTGTTGTTGTTGTTGTTGAGACAGAGTCTTGCTCTTGTCGCCCAAGCTGGAGTGCAATGGCGCGATCTTAGCTCACTGCAACCTCCACCTCTCTGGTTCAAGCTGTTCCTGCCTCAGCCTCCTAAGTAGCTGGGATTATAGGAGCCCACCACTACACCTGGCTAATTTTTGCACTTTTGGTTGAGATGGGGTTTCACTGTGTTGATCAGGCTGATCTTGAACTCCTGACCTCAGATGATCCACCGGCCTTGGCCTCCCAAAGTGCTGGGATTATAGGCGTGAGCCAGTGTGCCCAGCCATGAGGGTACAATTTTCATACTGATTTGTATGTATACCGGAATGGAACAATGAAATAAATAGAAGGTAGGTGGTGGAAGCCTGGATTCTTATATTTGGAGTGAGAATTTACAGATAAGCAAAACAGGAGGCTAGAATAAACTATGTGGTAATGAGTTAAGGGTTGGAGACATCAATAAAAACTTACATTTAACTTGATATAGATACAGATAGTTACTTATAGAAATATTTCTAGATATTTGGGTACACATGATGTGTTAGTCTATTTTCATACTGCTATAAAGAACTCTTTGAGACTGGATAATTTAAAAAAGAAAATGGTTTAATTGACTCACAGTTCAGCATGGCTTGGGAGGCCTCAGGAAACTTACAGTCAAGGCAGAAGGTGAAGGGGAAGCAAGGCACCTTCTTCACAAAGCAGCGGGAAGGAGAAGTGCCAAGCAAAAGGTGAAGAGTTCCTTATAAAGCCTTCAGGTCTCCTGAGTACTCACTCACTATTATGAGAACAGCATGGGGAAAATAACTCCCATGATTCAATTACCTCCACCTGGTCTCTCCCTTGACAAGTGAGAATTCTGGGAATTATAATTCAAGGTGAGATTTGGGAAAGGACACAAAGCTTAACCATATCACGAGTTATTATATATGCACACTTCTTTGCTTCGTCAGCTGAGAGGATCTAAAAAATGACTTCCTACTTGCAATAAGCACACATATTGCCCCAATCTAGACTTTTAAATACCATTGTCCATTGAAACAAACCACAGTTCTTTGAAGAAATGGCTGATTTTAGAATGGGGTCATAAAATACACAAGATGAGCTTTACAGTGTCAGAATTTAAGAAAATGCTCAACACACACAGACACAGACACACACACACACACACACACACACACACATTATTGGGCACATCAGAGGTGCAGAAGCCAACAGAGCAAACTCCCAGTGGCCAAAGCTGGAACAACTGGAGCAATAACATAAGTGAAATTGCATTACATTATAACCCAAAGTGTAAAATAAATAGCCATGAGTTCATGCTGATATAAATGATTGAATGAATTAATAAATGGAGAGAAGAGAGCAATCTTCTATGCAGAGGAATTTGAAATCAATTATGAAATCAATATGAAATCAATTGCTCTACTGCATAAGGGGAAGGGCATAACTTCTCACCCCCGAAGTGTGGGCCGACCATAGTGACTTCCTTCCAAAAGATACAATATGGAAAGGGAAGTGGGTGAGGGAGAGGGTAACTTTGTAAGTGGAGGAATCTTACAAACATACATCGGTCAGGCTATCGAGGTCAACAACATCACATATAATATTGATACTATGTACTCTTGATATAATGTAATGAAAATGGCACTTCACCTCTGTGGTTTTTCTTCTAAAAATCTGTAATTCCAGTCTAAACATGAGAAAAACAACAGATGAATTCCAATAGGAAGGCATCCTACGATATACCTGAATGGTATACCTCAAAACTGTTAAGGTCATCAAATACAAAGTCAGAGAATGTGACATCCAAGAGGATCCTCAGGAGACATGGCTACTAAATGTAACGTAGTATCTTGAATGAGACTACAGAAAAGAAAAGAGAAACTGAATAAAGCTGAGACTTTAGTTAATAATAATGTATCAATTTGAGTTAAGTATAACAAATGTATTCTATTAAGTAAAATATGAGTAATAAGGAAAAGCGTATGGAGATAGTATGGGAACTCTGCACCATCTGATACATTTTTGTAAATCTAAAACCATCATAAAGCTTATTAACATAGACTGTAAAGCAAATAAATGATTAAGAATGTATTGTTCATCCGGTATAATTTGACACGTAGCAGGTACTCACCAATTTGATATCTGGTGGTTTGAATATTGTACAAGGACAACAGAATATCCTGAAATGAGGATGAATATACATTCCAAAGCTAGCAAATTGTTGCCAACTCGAATTCAAGTATCGCTATCATACCTGAAGACTGTATTGTTAATGGAATAGAGAGCTGTATTGTTTGATTCGCTGCTTAGTACATATTATTTTTTTCCAAATTGCTATTAATAACTCCCAAAGAAATGTTTTGTTGTTGTTATTGTTGTGGCTATTGAGTAGTTCACCCTTTGAGATATTTTCAAAGAAACCTTTCCTCGTAAAAAGAAATTAAGGTGTTATTCTCAGGACTCAAATGTCCTACAATAAACTGTATAGTCACCTAGAGATAATGTCACCTTTACATATGGGTAGAGAAGTATCTATGTGGGAATTAGGGATTGGAAAGAGGACTCTGAAGCATATACTGTGTTTCAAATAGGAGAACAAAATAGGAACCATTACAGTACTTACTCTTAGCTAGTAAATGAATGTAATATCCATTTTATTCTATATGAAGAACCCCAGATATGCCAGTGATAAATAATTTATTTTTGTCATGGAACATGATAAAAAGAGTCCACTCTATTAAAATCCTAATAATTTACTCTTTCTTAGGGAAATATTGAGTAGAATCACATGAAAAGTTTGGATCAAATTACATCATTTGGCTCCTCAGAGATTTATTCTCAATTCTATATAGTTTCTTCAATGGGGTTGGTATCTAAACACGTGATATCTACGAATACTAGTAGAAGATTTAAATTTGTCTTTATTATTTGAGAAGTTTTAAAATATCATTTATTATGAAAAATGCATTTTGTTTATGATGGAATTAATTTGTATAAGTATAGAAGTTCTATTATGAGAAATACAACTGGGTGTGGCAGGGGAATAGGAAGAAAGAATACAATTTTAAAATACTCCTCCATTGGAAGTTAATTCCCTTTATAAATTATTTAAGTATCTAAAAAACGTTTAAAGTAGCAGTTCTTAGAAAATGTATCAGCTTCCCTAACAATATGAAAGTAAGGTTAAATTATCATCCTATATTTAAAATAATTAATACTAGTTGACTCTTTAACTTAGACGCACACTTAATAATTTGTGACTAATCAAGCATTTTTCACAAAATTAACAGAGAATTTGTATCTGATGGACTCTGAGTATCTTTTATCTTCAAGTGGATTTCACTGGGATCTCTAGCCACTTTATAGTGTGAATAATAAGAACCAATTCTGGAATATTATCCTAAGATCATATATTTCTTTAATGGTCACTATGAAACAGTACCATTCACATCCAAGTCATAAATGTTGGCTGTTTTTGAATTTGTCTGCTTCGCTGGGCAAAAATGGGAAGAGCAGAGACATTCAGCAACACTTCTATTCTTCAGCGATTAAAAAGCCATACTTTATTCTTTCTTCAGTTGATCCAAGAACATTCTATTTTTCTCATCTCTTTACTGTTAGTATGCTCAGAAAAATCATTTGGTCTTTAAAAAAAACTGAAATTCACTAAGCCACAGTATTTCTCTACCAACTTTTAATCATTCATATAGATAAATGTAAATATATGTGAGAGATAGAGACAGCCTAAAGAGACAGGTAGAAAGGGACTTCTGCGGAGAGATAACACCGAGGCAGAGAGATACACTGAGGCAGAGAGAAGAAAAGAGAACCAGCTCTTTCTCTACTGCAGTCTTGACCTGCTTTGCATATTTGTGAATGCAATGCTATTGCTCATTGGCAATTTAAGTATGGGTAGCACCCTGCAACCTGCCATCTCATCCACACTAGAAACATCCGATTAATTAATTATTGATCATCCACTGCGTATCTAGGGCCATGCTGCCAATTACATGTAATACACAACACATAAACCACATAACAAGGGACCAATGATCATATTGAGGATGTAAGGCTTATTTGCAAATACTATAACAAATAGTACATTATGGTATAACAAGAGCTACATGAACCTCCTTCTGTGGTCTTTTTCACTGACTCCTCTTTCTGTTGTCTGTCTGGGATGCTGTGTATCTTTGTACTTTCCCCTCACCCCCATTTCTCTTTTCCTTCAAGTGTAAATAAGCTCAATTAGTAATTTCAAAAGACTTGCCTACTTTAAATCCGTCCTTGAGGCTAGGGAAGGGGAGATACTGATGAGTCAGTGGTGGCTAATACTTCATTCTGCCTGGAAGCTAGTAGTAGGCAGCTCTATCTGAACAAGAAATGAAGAGGGAGGATGGACCCTCAAACAAAATTAAGAGATTTTACTGAGGTTCTTGAAAGTAAATATTGAGTAGTTTTAAAAATTCAATTCTCTTTCACATAGTTTATTAGCCTTCACATGATTATTTTCTTCATAGCTCATTTTTCACTGTTCTTTAAACACATAAATCTTCTACATTTTCCAAATCTCTATGCTCTCGTCCAGGGAAGGACTTTGGAGCATTATTTTTCTTCTACTTGAAATTATCTTCTCATCCCATTTCTCTGATTCTCCACCCCCTACTCTCCACTTTTCTCTCTACATTATTCCTTTTCATTCTTTGGTGTCAGATTAAAATAGTTTCTCAAAATCTGTTCTATTATTTGCATCTAATGAAGTTGAAATTCATCCCATATTTTATTATTTAATAGCACTGATACTTTCCTACAATATATCCATCACTACGTTAATATGAATATATAATTCATGGCTACTGGTGGGATTATTTTAACAACTGTTGCACCACTGTAATGTCATAAGCTTCATGAAAGCAAAAACTTTCTCCCTTTTGTTCACTGCTGTATCTTTAACTTGTAGAACAGTGATTGCTACATAGGAAGTATGCACTACTTATTGTTGAAAGCGTGCAAAAAATGAGTGAATAAATGGATGGGTGGTGATGCTAATTTTAATGAGAAAGTTAATATAATTTTTTGCAAACTACATAATAACCTTTTATAAATGTGAGACTTTGTTATTCTCTTCATAATTATTATTAGCTGGGTAACAATAAAGCTAACTCCAGGGCAAATCAACAAGTACTCAATAAAGTTCCGAGACTAAATAACAAGGAAAATCATTATTATTATGACTTTTGCAAACCATGGGGAAAAAATGTAACTGTTAAAACTTTAAACTGTAGGGCTTTGTGTCATTGTTTGTATTTTTTTAATTGCTGTTTTAATGAAATGGCTCCAGGTAAAAGTAAGTTGAAGAAGAATCCTAGGAAATAGTTAATAGAGAAATAGATGCAGAATAGACGAAACAGTCTCTGAATCAAGGTTGCATACTGTCAGTGATAAGGGACGCTTATTACTATGCCAGGCTTCTGACAAGCAACCTTAAACCAGTCTACAACCAGTAATAGTCTCTTGGCCTGGTATTTCTCTCTAGAATTCTGCTTCTTTTTTCTTCCATTTGTTTTCTCATTCTTTAATTTTTTAATATCTTTCCACACAGCCAAGACCCTACTACCTCCACTAGTGAAACCTAGTGAGGATGACATTAATTAATACCCCTTATGTTATCCCAATACTCCACACTACCTCTTAGACTGTATCTTGTACAGTTTTCCTGGTATCCAAATCTCATTCCCATGTTGCTGGTTTCACTCTTGTTCTGTCTTGTATACTCTTAAATTGGCAGTAGTTGTATAACCATTTCATTATATTTGTGCTAAACACTACAGAGTTTGTATTATAGTAAACTCACTTATATGTTTATGCCCTCATCTTCAGATGTAACCATATGATTACTTTGTATTCTTTTACTCAAATTACTAATTGCATGTATTTTATTGTTTTAACCATAACATGTATTTTAAAACTGTGTTTTATATTTTTGATATTTATTGGTGTGAAAATTGACATTTTTACAGTTCTGTTTCAATGCATCATGATTTTTTGTGACATTGAAATAAGCATTAGAGTGTGCAAGGCACAGTAATGAGACCCAGGAGAGCTGAATTCTCAGGAGCTCCTCCCACCAGCTGCAGGGCAGAGGAGGAGCCATTTAAATCTCATGCCTCTCTACTTTATTTCACTTAAACCAGGGATTTAGGCTAAATGTTCATGAAAGCCTTCCTGCTCCAATGCTCAATGATCCCACGTGTGCTGTGCCTTCAGTAGGGAGGCTTCTATACAAGACAGGATACTTCCAGACTAAGTTGATTTGACATTTGGGTATTGTTATTTCTGCCTTGGCATAGAAGACTATATTCTCTCTTTGTAGAAACGTGGTTAATTGGACGCTGCTTTCCCAAACCTTGGTATCAGTAGAGCTAGTGGCACATGAGAGCAATTAGGCATATGAACTTTAAAATTTTTAATTTAATTTTTTTATTGTAAAGTGTATGTACTATATATATAAAAATTATCACATCAAACTTCTAATTTTATACATGTTGATATTTAGGTGGAGGCCAAATTTACTTAAGATTAAAAAGTGAGTAAATCTAAAGAAAATTATTGTGTAAATGTAGTTTTTATTTAACTCAGGTGATACAGCAAAAGCTATGAAGAGTATTCGCAAAAACTTGAAGACTTGGAATCACTGGCTAAATCAATCCTAAAAGGTTTAAACAGGACCTTGACCTGTTGGCTTTTTGCAACAGTCTTATACTTTTCTTCTACAGTCCTATAGTGCTGCTTTCCAAAGTTTCAGAGACAATATTTACTCTTTTGTGTCGTTTGATCTTTCACTGAGACATAGAGAGTTTGTTGATGATGTTTGTTTTGACGATTTGTATGTTTGATTTAATCATTATTAAAATCCTTGCTAGTTTTGCTTCATTGGAGAATATAACATACACAGGCTCTTCAACATTAATGGGTTTTCTACTCTACTGAATTTTATTGTGACTTTGCCCAATCTCTAAAAATTGATCTGACAGCATAGGCAACACCACCACACAGGAACTGACAGTCAGTGACAGTTACTGGGAGGAAGAAGGGGCAATGGAATGTAGTATTAAATAGGAATCGTTTTCAGAAATGCATCTGCAAGGCTACAAAAGGCCTTATTGTTTTAGGAAACATAGCTTCATTAATAGACAGGGAGTTCGAAGCTGAATTCAGCAATACTTTGAAAAATTCAAGTTCTCTTCATTAAATTGTTTGTATCCAAGTTATAAAGAATTTTTTAAAGGGCCATTTCACTCTATCTCTTGGAGATAGGGTAACTGAAATTCATTATCTTCTCAGCCATATTCTCAGACTAACTTTATAATCAAAGGGAGTTTTATACTGAAGACATACAATTTCTATTTAATTAGATGGGCTAAGGCATATAGATGAGCTAATATTTCTAGAGGCATCTCTAAGGCTTTTTACAAGGGCCATTGTGTTTTACAGTGTCACAGAAAAAAAGGAAGTTAAATCATGATTTTTACTAGGGCTGTAGGAAAAAAAAAAAAAAAAGCAATTGCCTTGCATTGTAAACAGGATTATTCAAACTCCTGCCTTAGGCAAAAAGTATAAGGCCAGCTTTTAATCAGGTTATTACATAAAAGTTCCAATATTTTCTCAGTTTTTAGAAGATGGCAATCCAATGGGTTTGGGAGGCAAATGTAAGCATAATATCTAGATATTCAAGGAGTATTGTGAAGCAAAAGAACCAATCCTATTTCTGGCAGTGGAAGATATTTAAATTATGTCGTCTGGGTTTCTCGGTTTTTACATATGGATGTTACCTATTTAGAGTTCTCTGTTAAAGTAATCTCAGTAGCAAAGGATGTAAATAACACTAAATCAATACTGAACATAGTTTAGTAAATGAAGCTCTCTGCTTTCACTCTGGTTTTTATAGTATTCCTCAAACAACTTTCTGGAGTTTTTGAAAATGTCATACAAGTATTGAAATGTGACTGATACAAGCAGAAACTTACATTAGTGTTTGATGTAGATGATACCTGTTCTGCAACCTATCTTAATATTTTCATCTAGCTATTATGCTAATCAAAAATCATTTTGAATTTCTCTCTGACTTTAAAAGTTATAAGAATAAATCAAAGTAATGTTTATGTATGGGAGACCAATTGAACCTTTGCTTTAAGTTTCTTTAAATTTGCCCTAAAATATCTTAGCTCCCTTTCGTTATTCTTTTTTGTATCTGACCTATGTATATATAATTGGTTTTTTATTTTTGGGAAGGAAAATGCAATATCTTTGGTAGCTACAGTAGTCTTTGTTGTACTGTCATGCTCAACTTTGTTTTAACTTTATTACAAATAAACCTTTTTTCTTTTAGTCTACTGTAACTTAAAAATGGTGGAATCTTTGCTAAGAAAAAGTGATTTGCTTTTTCTTACTCATTTCTAAGAAAAAATGTGAAGGAAAATTCAAGGTGCTGTATTAGTCAATAAATCAGTTAGGATTTATTGAGCACTTAGTACGTGCCAATAACCATGCTGCAGGAAACATGTACAAAACTTTCAGCAGCCAAGCTACTTTTCAGCTTGAGATATAGCCATAAACTATAAGACAAATGGGGAATATACTAAAATTAATTGATTACTGAGAATTAGATTACTGGAGAAAAGTGGCATAAGCTTTGAAATTAAGAATATAAGAGTAAGATAAAGATAGGTGGAGGGTAAATTGCATGGGGGCGGGAAAGATGCAAGGAAACTGGGGAAAAACGAAGAGCCAAGATTTCTCCCACAGTGAGGAGAGTAGAGCTGGTTTAGGAGCATCTCAAATGCTGATAAGTCACAGATGAGTAACTGAAAATAGATGTAAACTCCAGCCTCACGCCAGAAGAACTGTGAAACTATCAAGAGGGAGTTATCACTGGATTTTGAATTTACTTCCACTTGATGGTGCTATTTTGTTATTCAAGATCAAATATTTAAAATTAACTGATTATATTTAAAAATAAACTTTCCAGAGTTAATTTTGTCATTTCACAAATAAAATAAATATTAATGCCAATTTGTTGGCAAACCCATTTGAATACTTAAAACTATGAAAATAATGTAATAAAGGAGATACCAATTTAAGCAGGACTGGATGAAATATGCAATATAGATTTACTATGAGCTATCTGTTATGTCTACATGCAATTGTTCTTAAAATAAACCTATGACTTTTGCTATATTTTGTCATAAAAAATACCTTTTTCTCATATTTTTTCTTTTAAATAAAAAACATCAATATTGTTTTTCATTTAAAAAAGCAAAGTTTTAACAACTGCTATGGATGCTAGTAGCTGACAGATTCATTCAGTTTATCATCTTAAATAGCAAATGATCCTTATTCCTGTTTATATTTTTAATTTAGTTTGTCTTGTACCCAAAATATACATGATCATATTTGAAAGTCTGGAAAATTCAAGGAGTATAAAGGAACAGAAAATCATAACCCATCATTTATTGATTTATTTTCCAAATATTTACCAACCCTCTACTCAGTCAGAACTGGCAATTTAACAGTGAATCAGATACCATAGCTGACCTTAAGGCTTCCAACGTCTAGCAGAGGAGACAAACATGTAAGTTGGCATTTCAAAACAGAATACTATGGATGCTACAGAATCACAGAATGCCGTGTAGGCTGGACAGAAGAAAGGTTTTCCCCAGAATGCAACACAAAATCTGAATCTTAGCAGTTCTTTTTTTTTTTTTTTTTTCTGCTTTCCATTGTCAGTTTGTAGCAAGAAGAGAGTCAAATATGTATTTTTGTTTCTTTCTTTTTTGTTTTTTTGTCTTGAGACAGAGTTTCACTCTTGTTGCCCAGGCTGTAGTGCAATAGCATGATCTCGGCTCTCTGCAACCTCCACCTCCCAGGTTCAACCAATTATCTTGCCTCAGCCTCTCCAGTAGCTAGGATTACAGGCATGTGCCACCACACCCGGCTACTTTTGTAGTTTTAATAGAGACGGAGTTTCTCCATGTTGGTCAGGCTAGTCTCGAACTCCCAACCTCCAATGATCCACCCACCTTCGCCTCCCAAAGTGCTGGGATTACAGGTGTGAGCCACCATGCCCAGCCCAAATATGTGTTTTGATTGAAAGCCAGATGGGAGAAAATATTTAAAGATTAGGTGATTGGAGTCCAGAGCTTGGGGTATAAAGAGAAACTCTAGTGAAGAGGTTGGTCATGAATAATTAGAGGGAGAGTCCCTTCTTTCACTGAGACTGATAATCATTCTTTCTTTTTGTTGTAGAAGGACCATAGAAAATGAGGTAGATAGATATTGAGTAGTACTCCTTGAGACAAGTAATAAAGATTTGAAGCAGTCATTGAAAAGAAGCAGGGGAGGCATTGATCAAGGATTACTATAAAATATTAGCCTCGGCAGTTGAGGGTCTAACTGAAATTTTAAAAAGGTGAATTTGCAGGCTTCCTGATCATCATCGTTTTTGTGATTCATCAGGAGCATCAGTAAAAGAAGAACATATCTGGCATTCAAAATCTGATAGCTATTATTGTTATCATAGTAGTATTGACCCATTGTTGATTTTTATTGAGTTAACACAAAAGTATGGACAAGGCAGAGAGTAGAAAAGTGCTGTCAAGTTTATTTTTCTCAAATATAAATTGGAATCAGAGTGGAAGCATGACTGTCTACCTTATTTTTAAGTTGTTTCTCTAGAATTGTAAGAGCTATGATACTCTTTAAGGGAATCTTCTCCTTTATTCATATTTCTTCATAACACTATCTCCCAAGAATGTTTCTAATGTCTTTTGGCCTCAACTCTGCATCTTCAAAATCTATCCATCAATCAAGGCTAAACTTAAATGTTATCTCCTGCATGAAGCATCTCTTATTTGAACGCTCAGTTTAGACAAAAAAATAACTTTCCTTCATGTAAAAATTCAGTATTTTGTTATATGTGTCAGTTTCATGATAAAAGATGGTATTGAAATTAGTAGTTGGCAGGCTTAATTTCCTCTATCACCTACAAACATATTTAGAATTGCGTGCAGTTCCTCCAGATTCATACCGTCCAGCACATGCCTTGTTCACAGCAGGAGCTCCTAAATTCATCCATAACTTAAAAAAAGTGAACTGATCAAATTGAATAGTCAATTTTTTTGGTTTCTAAAAATATTGGAGTCACTGGCAATGTGTCAAATGGAAATTTGGCTTCGACCAGAGGAGTTATGTTGTAGTGGAAGATACTTTGAAATGCTGTATCAGTTTCCAGCTGTTGTCACCGTGAAAAGTATAGTCGTCAATTTATTGTGTAGTTTTTCTATAGTTTGCCATTTTTCAGGTTTTCAGAAAGGTTGATTATAATCTTGTGTATAGGAAGTATATTCAATGAACATTTATTAACTCATTGCATTTAAAAATGCAAGAAGATTGGTATCCTCACAGGACAAGTTAAACATCTATCCTAAGCCTATTACAAGCTTCCTTTTAGCACTGGATCTGTCAAAATGAACTGTGCTTTTTATTTCTTGTTCATATCTCTAGGAATAATCTATAATTTCATACAAAACCTGTCAAGTTAGTTCTGATCTATTTCCAATTGATGGACTTTTTCCTTGATAGTTTCCTTGTAGTGAGTGTTTTAATTTATATCAAATTTGAACATTTGGTCCAATAAATGCATTTTAATTTTCCTAATTTGAAAGAGCTCTAAGAAAATTTTATAGAGCTTTATCAGAGAAAACACAGCCACTTAAAAGTTGATTTTAACCACAATTTACTAAAAAAAAAATAAGATTTAAACACAACTTCATATATGCCATTAGACAAGAATTTTTTTTTTTTTTCATTTTGTCTTTTCAATATTATCTCTGGGTTGTAATTTTACCTCAAGTATCATAAAATCTGTAGTCTTTGTGTTTCTGCTTGGTTTCCACAACTGGAGCCAATACTTCCAATGTGTTAGTCACATATACTACAATGAAATAAGCAAACTATTGAAAACAACAGGGATATTTCAAATAATCACCATGGCATAATGGAAGATTTGTTTGGGTAAATTGGCACAGCATTCACCAGTTCTGTTTATATTATTTGCCTGCTGATTTTGTTCCTGAATTTCTTGTTGTTTAATATACAGCAACAAGCTCAGGAACCTGCAGACACACTCAAAATCAAGCAGGCCTCCAACTACAGAAAAGCAATTTGTTTGCGTTTTCTTAATTCAAATAAAAATTTATTTTCTTCAGTTTTTCAAAGTGTATGGCACAGCATGCCCAATTTTAAAAAATTTCATCCAAATAATGTTGCAGTAGCAATGTTGATTTTTCAAACAAGATTGCTCTGAGGTGGAAAAAAATAAATAAATAAAGCCACAGCATTCATTTCTTTGGGACAGGCCCTGAAAACAAGCATCTTCTCCCAGACCACACCAGGTGGGTCCAGCTCCGCTCTCCAGAGGAGCAGCAGCATAACCTAGTGGATAGACCCCACACCAAGGCTCGAAGATGAAAGTTCTTAAGTCTAATCATGAGCCTACTAATCACTCACGCAGGCTGTGTTGCTAGCACAGGGCGAAGGAACGAGCCAATGTAATCAACTCCCTGAGAGAGAAGGAAAGAATGCAGACTTGGCATTAAGGAGATTATAACACTTAATAGAGCCGTTTGTGTTTTTTGTGTAATCAAGTGAAAGTATACATGTAATCATATTCCAAGCACTTGCTTCTAATCTCAAATAAATGATAAAATACTGTTCATACTTACATATGAAACTTCAAACTCTGGATAAAAGGTACATATAGGTTTAAATAAATGCTTTTGTCTCAGTGGCTCACATAAAATAGATGACTTTGAATTTTATTTTAAAGTATTTATTTAAAAATATGATATATATGTGTGTGTGTGTTTATATGTAATGTATATTTATTATATAAAAGCAAAGATCCACTTCAAGTCACATGGTATATTTTCTTAAATGTAAACCTTCTCATGTTTTATGGTATTATATAAGAAATATTATTTAAATTTGTCTCTTTCTGGGGTCATAATTCTTAGTAAATAATTTAGTTTTATGTAATCTAGAGGCTTCTTTATATAAATCATTGCAAAATATTCATTTGCATTAGGCAGTCCAGAAAATATTTAAGACGAGAAAACATTTTCTGAATTTTTTTTTCATCAGGCAATATATTTAGATAGCTTATATTCACTTGTATGCCATTAAAATTATTTACAGATGCATAATTAAAATGTAAAGACTTTTGAGATTGACAAAAAAATTATATTCCAAATCTCAAATCCTATCTATATATTGAGTACAAAGCAAGCCATGATAGAATCACACATATTCTATATATAACCTATGACTTCAATTGAGATATACTGGACATCTTATTTCTGGATACAGAATTTAGGAGCAAAATACACTATAGTATCAGTGAACAAATACAGCAGGAATAGAAAAGGTGCCTGTAAAATTACAGCTATCACCCTTGCCATTTATATCCCTTTCTGGATGGATCTTTAGTCAGTGGTTCATAATTTCACTGGGATTAATTTGCCAGCATTCTGAAGACACTTATCTTATTTTCTGGAATTCAGAAAGGGATCAGCCTCCACACAATCTATTCCACTTATCTTTCAGAACAGCAGCACATGATGAAAGGAGATTCATGTTGAATGAATATATTTGTCATTGTCCATGGTTCCTAGATTATATGAATATGACCCAGACGTTTTTTTTCTGAACACAATGGGACATAGTTATGCATAAATAAATCCTATGCAATTTAAGAACTATCATTCTTACTAGTTCTCATTTTTAGTCATAATTGATATCCTTACCTTGATCATAAGTTATTTACCTTATATGAATAATATTTTCTTAATTATGAAAGAAAAAGTGTTTTCTATAAGCATTTATATAATAAGCCATTAAGTGATCTATTTTAATGCATTTATTTTTGAACAGATTTCAGTTGTAACTTGCCTTGCTAATAAAGCATCTAAATGTCAAAACACATTAATATTGTTTTTTTCAGCTGTAGACACACGCACACAATTTAAATAGTAGAGAACCTAGGGTAACATAAATATTTCTAAATATTTTTGCTCTTCCTTTTACATAAATGAACTTGGTTTCTTTGGGTTTTCCTCATTTTATAGATGAGATGGAAGAGAGAAAGTAAGAGACAAGCAGACCCAATAGAACATAAATCAAAGTGCTAAACTTGCGAAATCTTGATAGATGCAACTTCTCCAGTAGTGACAATATAGAGGACACATTTCACTTTTAAACTTTTTTCCATTAGTTTTTTGACAGGAGTACACTAGTTCAGCTTTAATGAGATTCTAGTGTAAAAACTTCAGGGCTAAATAAAAGAAACAAATCAAAAGGACCGAATGATTGCCATTTAATGTGAAAGAATGAAAGTGCAAACAATCATTGTATGACATCTAGCTGGGCTAGTCACTGCAGAATGACAGGTAGAACAATTCAAAGTTACTGATCTAAAGATGGAATAACAGCTTATATGTTTGAAGTGCTCAGAAGATGAAGAAATAAAACAGACTCTGAGATAAGACATGGTTAAACCTTTTAAATTCCATGCCCTATTGTTAGTATCATTTGAATGGTTTTGTACACATTTTTTTTTTTCCTGAAATCATATGATTTAGGGAATTAATTTTAGAGTCTATTTTATACTTTCAGACTTTAGGGTTCAGAGATTTTTTTAAGCTAAATAATAATGTCACATATAATATGCGTGCATAATCAAAAATGTATTTTTCTGGTTTGCTACTTCATGCATTGTAAGAATTCATTGTAAGGGGCTACGTTGGTAGGCAAATTTACACCATTTAAGTTCTACTTTGATTTGAAAGAGCAATGACTTTAATACCTAAGCATAGTTTTAATTTCATGTTTTCCTTTTACTTATTTATTTAAAAATTAAAGAAAATCACCATTTTTTTCAATAAGCCTTTTTATCAGTGAAATAACCTGTTCTAGTTACTGCTGGAAACAATAATCTGTAATTGCTGCTTTCAGTCCTAATTTGGCCTGTCCCTACTTTTTCATCTCAATCTAATCTAAACCTATTTGAGCAAATAAAATGATATTTACCTCATCCTCTGTTACAAGCTTTCAAGATTACAGGCTTCAGGAAAAATCAATACAAAATACCAGCTTAGCAGCAGGTTTGTGCTCAGTAAGAATGCTAACTTTTCTTCCCAGTATTCCTCACTTTCAGCTATCCTGGCGTGAAAGAAGAACTCATACCTTTAAAGGAAAGAGAGACAGAAAAAAAAAAAAATAGAAAAGAAAACACTCCCACCAGTGATGCACTCGGTGCTGGGTTAGTAGCCACTTTCAGTTTACAAGCCAAAGTGGAGTGTGTGGTCAAGCTCCCAACCTTTAACTCTTGTTTCTGCATGACACATCTTACGGAGTTCACAAAAAGGAGGTTCTTGACCTCACAGATGATTTTTTCAGACTCAAATACCATCTTCATTTATTATTTATTTGCTTCAAGCAGTTGGGACTTGAGGTATCATCATACCTGACTGGTTGATTTAAGGAAGTGGCCACCTCTCTGTGGTGGAATCTCATGAGAATAAAATCCTATTACTTTCCAAAAAGATTACTTCATTAACTTCCCAGAATAAGCTTTTGATGAAAACATTAGAATGTTGAGTTTGTAAACAACCAAGAATTCTCAGAAGTATTGCCCTTTTTCTTTTTTTGAGGTTTCAAATAGAAGCTCATTTTCCTTTTTTTTTTTTTTTTTTTTGGTTTATGTCCTTTTTAAACTTAGAACTTTGTGAACACAAATAGTTGGGTCTTGTAAGCAGAAACCTTGCTAGAAGTATAGCATGCCTGTGCTCTTTAATGGCCATTCTCCCTTTTCAAACTTCTCATAGAATTTGGTCTTTCTCTTCTCATCCCCATCTATCAACTTCCTTTCATTTTTGAGAAGATTCTATTTTGAATGTTTTATGGACATAAATTAGTTTATGTCTGTTAAGGTGTCAAGATACATGATTACAATATTTTCTTTTTGTAAACAATCAAGTTATAGACAAAAAAATTGAATAATTATATCATCCTTTTCTCCCATCGTTTCCTTTAATTAAAAAAGTGCTAAAAAGGTCTGGTAATTTCTTTCCCCTAATCACCACAAGAGAACAGTAAACATTATAGAATTCTCAATAATTTTTGAACAAGGAACATGTGTAATTTTTCCATTATTAATTGGTATTACTTTTAAGAATATCATATGGTACACAATTAAGTAAACAACTACTTGAGGAAAGCGAATAATAAGATTAGTATTCATTTCCGTAACACAGAAAAATTCCACTGTAAACAATGTCATTATATGACTGCTCTTAATGTAATAATGCCTGGTATTAGAAAGCATACTTTTCAAGACATTGCTTATTAAAGGTTGTTATTCTAATCATAAAGATGGTTTTAAACCTTTCAGATTGTATAATTATATAATACCATCATACAGAGAAATGATGTGTGTCTCTCTCTCAAATTGATATTTATTAGGTTAAAAAATCATACATACAACACTGCTATTTTCTGATAACATATGATTTTATACTAAGGAAAGTACACGAGTTCAATGATAATCTCAGGTTAAAGAATTCCCAGACCTAATTTGTTACATAGTCTCAGAAATATTCAGTACAACAAAACAATAATGCAGTAAAGCAAAATAATTTTGATTATCTTTCAGTTCTTGCCATAATGCATTTAGGACTAAATTCCTAGATAAATATATTAGAATATGTTCTCAATTATTCAATCCTAATTGCTGTATCAACACTGAATAATCCTATTTCAAAATGCTCATAATGTAGAAATGTAGAATAGTACCCAAAATTTGGATAAACATATAATGTATGCATTTGAAAAATTCCCAAACTTAAACAGGGACATTTTGGAAATTGCATAAAAAAGCAGTGAATAAGATCTAGTATTTGTTAGCACAACAGGATGACTACAGTCAACAATTATCTATTGTACATTTAAAAACTAAAAGAGTATAATAGGATTGTTTGTAACAAAAAGAAAGGATAAAATGCTTGAGGTATGGATACTCCATTTATCCTGATGAGATTATTATGCATTATATGCCTGTGTCAGAATATCTTATGTACCCCA
Organism: Papio anubis; assembly: GCF_008728515.1. Classification (NCBI taxonomy): domain Eukaryota; kingdom Metazoa; phylum Chordata; class Mammalia; order Primates; family Cercopithecidae; genus Papio; species Papio anubis. The sequence goes on from NC_044983.1 coordinate 71,975,203, forward strand.
TAAATATATGCACCTACTATGTATGCATAAAAATAAAAAATAAAAAAATTTTAAAATATATGAGCAAGCAAAAACAGATTTTCAACATACACATTTGTAGCCACAAGATGATATTATTTGACAGGATGAATTATCAACACAATGACTTTAAAGCCATATTAAGCAGAACTGAAAAAAGTATGTATGTGTGTGACCATATACATAATATCTAATCTAAATTATCTAAAACAGTCTCATATGCTAAACACAGTATAGTAACGTCTATAATTCTTTCTGAAACTTTGATCTAATATGGTAAATTTCGTCTATGCACACTTTTTAAATAAACAGTTCATTAAAATGACTAAATAACAGGAAATTTTTCCTTTGGTAAAATTGCTGCTGCAAAATATTCAAAAGCATTTTTCTTGTCACATACTATAGGTTCATGTAAAAATCACTGAGTCAAACATTATTATGAAGGCTATGATTTCTAAAGCTAGGTTAGATCAGCTAATTAACATATCCACCATTCCAAATGATGTATACATATACCATAGCACCATTTTGTATCCTACAAATACATATAATTATAATTGGCAATATTCAATAAAAAGCTGTATAATTTTAAAAAGCTAGATGAGTACCAAATCACCCAGACCTATAAAGTAGCTTTATATATTTAAGAAAATAATTTTAACTTGAAATTTTTTTTGTTTTGTGTTTAGCCATTTCTTTCTGCTGAAGACTTTATTCAGTAAATCTGAAAAGTATTATTTCTAGACTCTATTTCTTTATATATTGTGAAAGTAGAAACCTTTCATAGATAAATAATGAGCTACAATTAAGTCCAAAATTATTCCATGACTCTCATTTTGTGAAACAAATGCTTTTAGAAAGTTTGGAGTCATTCTTATTTGAGATTTTACTACTTAATAAGATGGGAAATTCAAGAAATTAACAAAAGAATTCCTCATTAATTTCAAATGAATGGTGAGAACATGCCATTAAAACGTTAGAAAATATATTTCTGAAAGTTTCAAAACTCCTTAGAGCCTTTGCCATTATTTCTCATGTGTCACTATTAGAGTAAGCAATAAGAATCAGCAATTTCATTGTCCCAACTGCGAACCCAAAGAAGGAAGGAATTAAACAACTTTCCCGTGGAGGTCATAGTCAAGATAACTATCATCTATTCAAAATGACACATGGTCTGCTTCTGACTTAGCAAGACACTTCAGTAGAATGAATCCAGGTAACTGGTCATTTGCTGAGATGCAGCCAAGAGTATGTTGATGACCTGCAAGGGTATGGGAAGCTAAGTGAAGGGTAGACAATCATTATAGTTTCAGTGCTTTGGAGATGTTTTTTAAACTAGTCAATAAAAATATTTAGTTGCTGGAAATATTTTAGCTAATTCGTTTATGACACTATAAAAAGAAAAGTCCAAGACCTACTTGGTTTTGTCAGAAATAAGAGCATTATTTTGATTTTTTCCACTGACTGATCCTTCGTGATTTGGGGTGATTAGATAACTTTATCCAGTTGAAATAAAAGTCATTGGTGCCTATAGGATATGCCAGCTCTAACAGGCAATTTAAGGAATGAGAGGGTGTTTCAAAGTTGTTTTTGGTAATTACACTGAAAAACTAATGAGAATGAAAAGGAGCCGCGGCGAGGGTGGGATAGCAATCTAGGAGTGGTTCTATCAACACGAACTTAACACAACCTAATTTTGAGTTTTCCGTTCTATGGTAACCAATATGAAAAAGCACACAAATAATATAAATATACAGGTACAGTTGGCCTTTCCTATCTGTTAATCCTCCGTCTGCAGATTCAGCCAATTGTAGAAACTGTATTTGGAAGTCAATAAATAATAACAATACAATAATAAAAATACAAATGAAAAAGAGTACAATATACCAACTATTTACATGGCCTTTACACTGCATTAGGTATCATAAGTAATCTAGAGAGGATTTAAAGTATGTGGGAGGATGTGTGTAGGTTATATGAAAATGCTATGCCTTTTTTAGGGGATGACTATATTCACATGTACATACACGTACACAGATACATGCATATTATACAGCATCACAGTTAACAGGAATATTTTCTATGTTCAGCCTCCCCACTGTGTGAATTCTCCAGCATTCAGTGTTTATGTGAATACTACCCATATTATTAATAGAACTGACACTGAAGGGTACATATTGGCTGTTCATATAATGTTATCCATGTATGGTGCAGTGTAAAATTGAGCTTCAAAATTCAATTGTGTAGAATAATGAACTCTTGATACCAGTTTTGAATTTAATTTTTATCCACAATACAACTTTTAAGAACCAAATATATTTCTGAATATTTGCTTTCTTAGTATGAAGAAATACTCATATTTCAGACTTTTATTAACAGTTAACATTGTTAGCTGTTTCAGGACTTTTTAAACACAATTATCATGGCATTGTCATATTTAAATTGATGATAATTCATTGATGCCTATTTTTATTCACATTTTCTTGAGTGTCTCACACATCTTTTTCTTATAATTGGTTGGTTCAAATGACTGTCCAAATTCCACTTGCAGCATTAGTTGTATTTCTAAAGTCTCTTTTATTTTGTAACTCTTTCTCCATTTTTCTCTCTTTTCTTTCTTTTATTTTTTCCCACTTTTTGGTAAAAACTGTCATTTAACTTGCAGAATGTCCAACTGTTTCTTTGTGACAAAATTTAACATGTTTTTATTGTTAATATTTGAATAGTAGATTAACTTTCCATTGTCTGGAGAAGAATGATTCACAGGTTGTGAATGTCCTTCCTATTACATTTATCATGAGGCACATCGTTTATCTCATTTGTGTCAGTGAGTTATTAATACAGTAATGTTACAAAACAAAAGAAAGCCACAACATCTCAGTGGTATATAAAAATGAGCATTTATTCTCATAGATCTGTGTGTCAGCTGTGTTTCAGCAAATCTATACATTAGGAAGGTGGTTAGATATAGGCACTGATGGCTGGGGGAGCTCTACTTGAAACTTCTCTCATCCACCTTAGAGTATCAGGTTTGTTCTCCACAGAATGGAAAAGGCACAGGAAAATAAGTGGAAACCCATAAAGCTTCCTAAAGCCCAGCTTTGAAATGGGCATAGTAGTTCCACAAATATACCTCAGCCAAAGCAAATCGCATGTCCAGACCAAGTGAAACCTGGCATTAAAAGAGGGTTACAGAATTGAGATCATCATCAACAGACAAATGGATAAAGAAAGCATAATAAAGATACCCCATGGAATACTATTTAGCCATAAAAAGAATAAAATCATGTCATTTACAGTAATGTGCACTGAACTGGTGGTCACTATGGTAAGTGAAATAAGCCAGGCACAGAAAGACAAAGATTGCATTTTCTCATTTGCATGTTGGAGCTAAAAAACTTGATCTCATTGACAGGGAATACAACCATAGATATCAGAAATGGATAAGAGTAGGTGGGGAGAGGGGAGGATGAAGAGAAGTTGGCTATGGGAACAAGCATATAGTGGGCTTTTTATAAAAAGTTATCATGTTTGAGAGCAGACCAGGCTGACAATACATAGCAACAATATTCGGTAGATTTTGAAGTAGTTAGAAGAGAGGTTCTGAAATGATACCAACACATAAAAATGATAAACACTAGGGATGATGGATACCCCAGTTACCCTGACTTGATCATTATATGTTCTCTGGATGTAAGGAAGACTCACATGCCCCCAATGAGTATATAAATTATTATATATTAATAAAAGAGAATTAAAGAATAAAAGAAAAAAAGGCATTGGGGCCAATCATTGAATCCACCACACACTTTCAGTGATGCTCAAATGGATTGTTGGGTTCATGTGGTGTTAGCATGATTCTTCTAGTAAAAATATGCCCATAAGCCTTTTATCTCAAGGTTTTAATATCCATGGGTGATTATAATCTGGTTCATATTTTTATTTTTAATTTTTAAAAGCATGAAAAATGCTTAATTTTTATTTTACTCTTTCTTCTGCTTTTAACAACCAGTATTCTTTTTTAAAGACTTTTCCCTTATTGTTATAGACTGAATACTTTTATGCCCCCTCTCCAAATTCATATGGTGAAGCCCTAACCCCCAATGTGATATTTGGAGCTGGGAGTCTTAGGGAGATATTAGACTTATTGAAGTTCGTGAAGGTGGGGCCCTCAAGATGGGATTAGTGCCCTTGTAAGGACAGAACCATGTTCTCTCTCCAATAACACTCACTTAGGAAAGGCTATATGAGACTACATGCAGAGGGTGGCACCAGGAAGTGAGGAGGAGAGCTCTCACCAGACACTGAATCAGTTGGCACCCTAATCTTGAATTTTCCAGCCCCTAGAACTGTGAAAAATACATTTCTGTTGCTTAAGCTGCACAGTCAATGATATTTGGTCATGGCGTCCAAGCAGACTAAAACACTTACCCACTATTTTGTTAACCTAAAATACATTTTATGCAGGAAGAGCAAACTAAATGCTTGTTAGTATTTTCAATTTTCAAAATAATTATCTGGTATTCTAGTAACATCCAACAGGAAGCAATGAGATTTTTTTAAAACCTAATATTAACTTTTCAAAGTTCTTTGCCCTTTTAAAAGTGTATTTGATATATTTTAATACATTGCATTTGTTATTTAAATAAAAAACAAACTTCAAGTTGTCACTCGTTAGGCCATAGAAATCTTTTGGACTACCTAGTTCATTTTATATGAATTCATCAGTATTGGGTAACTTTTTTCTTTTTTGGCCAAAAAAAAAAAAAAAAAAAAAAAAAAGAAGATAGCTTATCTTCTATACTTTCTGCTCTAGATCTGGAATTAGTCACTTGTTAATAACCTCTGTTTTTGTTTGTTTGTTTGTTTGTTTGTTTTCTATTTTTTTTCCTATGGGAAGTAACATTTAGAGACCACATTTTGAGTATTAGCACTAGTAAATACCTTTTTCATGGGAAAAAGCTATTATTAATTCACATTTAAGTTTAGATTTTGTTGATTTCATTTTGTTGATTTGTAAGAAAGTAACTATTTAACCTACTTTAAACCTAGACTTTCTTGCTCTTTCTTTTGTGATTAACTATGTGCCTAATCAAGTTAACTCATCTTGATTACCAGTAAGGTCTACGGCCATGCAGGAGGAAGAAAATGGTGGCCAACACAGTGATCAAATTTATCACATAAACTTCATTAAATCATAGCACTTTTCAGTGGTAGTCACCTGAGAGTTACAGTTCTCAAATTCAGACATTCAGGGAAAGAGATTAAGGGATATGTAGGGAGCAAAAACAGAGAACACAATTAATCAAAACTTGAGACTGGGGTGGAGGAAGTATTGACTGCAAGGAATGAGGAGGAGAGTTTTGGATGTGATCAAGTATTCCACATGCTTGTTCTCCTGGTGGTTACATGGGTGTAGGCTTTTATGAACTCCTCAAGTACATTTTAAATAGGTTAATACCATTATATGAAAATTAAACTTCAATAAAGTTGAGTTTTTTTGAATCCTATAAAAATCTCAGTCAAAATTTCTATGCCAGCCATTTCCTTCTCAGATATAGTAGGTCTTGTTTATGGCTCCCTAAGTGATTCTGCTGAGAACAAGTTACCTCGTTTTACAGATGAAATAAGTGGTAAAAAGAAAAATTGGGTGACCATAGCCATAAAGTCAGAAGCTAACCAACACTAGGATGAGTCGCCTTACTCCAGGTCACTGGCTTTTTCTTTTTTCTTTTTGACAGAGTCTTGCTCTGTTGCCCAGGCTGGAGTGCAGTGGTGTGATCTCAGCTTACCACAACCTCCACATCCCGAGTTCAAGTAATTTTCTGCCTCACCCTCCTGAGTAGATGCTATTCTGCTCGCCACGATGCCCGGTTAATTTTTGTATTTTTAGTAGAGATGTGATTTCAAACATCTTGGCCAGGTTGGTCTTGAACTCCTGACCTCGTGATCCACCCACCTTGGCCTCCCAAAGTGCTAGGACCACAGGGGTGAACCACCATGTCCAGCCTCACTTTTCTACAATAACAACAAATGGAACTTACTGGCCTCTTAGCCTATGGTAGTCATTTGTTAGCCCTATGATAAGATTGTTCAAAAACTATTGTGAAGAATAAGAGGTCAATATGGAAATGTCAAAACTAACAACTGTAATCTATTTTATGGGAATTCACTGTTAATATATTTTAAAAAGAAGTCATCATTTCTATGTAGAAAACTCCAAATATCAAATGGTTTTCATACATTTAGGAATAGTATGCTAGTATTTTGGGGAGAGGAAATACTTCTGTAGGCTATTTGTTACAATGTTTTACCTAAAGTGAATGGATTTAAAGGAGACTATTAAATTGAGAGATCAGATGATTTATATAATGCTTATATAATTATTGTAAATCAGTTTGAGAGAAACAAAAAATAGGAAATATATAAACCGAGTGTTATTATATTTGACATTTGTGCCACAATAATTGTCAAATCATGTCAAATTTATGTCAAATCAACATTGTAATTTTAAAATAAGGATATTGAGGAGTCCAAGAAAATCCATTCCATGATGATGGAATCAGTCATGTAATAAAATATGTTATATTTATTTAACTTTTATTCATATTTAACATTACTGTTGTTTGGATGTGAATTCTGTCAACAGTAAAAGACAAAGACGTTCAAATGTTGGTTCCTATTGTTAAGTTCTTTACATCGTGGGGGCCAGGTACCTTCAGTTCACGATGACTGCCACTAGATGGCACTGATGGCACTCTGGCACCCTTGGGACATAAACTAGCCACCTGTTTTTCCTGATTTGGAGACCTCAGAAATGGCACTTGCCACCCTAAACAAATTACGGTCTTTTATGGCAAAACATGTCCATGAAAATAGTTAACTACTTTCTCATCATGGAACCCAGCTTTAATTGAGAGTAAATTCTTGCTACATTCTTTAATATTAAGTAGTTCTCACTCTATTAATTGTCTCAAACAGACCATGGCTTCTACCAAACTTATTCCACAATAGTTAGTTCTTATTAAGTATAGTAACGAAAGTATTATCTATGGTAAATTTCTGGGAACAATCAGAAGTATATGCATGTCCAAATCGAAGAGAAACAGTTATTTTTTAGCTTTTTCCCTACAATACTTTGCAAAATTCTCACTGTGAAATATTTTTGAATGTAAATAACCTATTTTTTATTTATTTGATTTCTGTATCATTCTATCTTCAATCTTCATGATTCTTGACTCTGTAGAAAAAAACAAAATCTTGTCTTCAAGATAACTGTATTTTACTTAATCCAAACAATAGCAATTTATAATTTATAAGGTTTAGTATAGTGTTAAAAGAATTTTGTCTCCTTGGCTCTTCTTAAAAATATTTTACAAATTCAAACATGCAAGTCCAAATATGGCCATTTATGTTGCCTCCCAAAACCCATGACCTCTCTTCCACTCTCAGGGTTAATGGGACAAAGATCATTCTGATGTGAATACATTGTGCTTTCTATAGTCTTTGATATTATACTTGTGACTCAGCTTTTAAATATGAAAAGAATAATTTAAGGCAATATGTTCAGAGCAAACAGGAAATCTACTAAAGCTGAGATACAGTGTTTTGTGTTGTTTGAAACACAGTCTACTGAGTAATAAGAACATATACCCTATTACTCAAAACCAAAACAGGCAATAACACTAAACTGGCATAGCCAATGACACAAAATTCTATTTGCTACATAGTGTCTCTCATCAGTGGGCTAGCAGTGGGCTATCATTTTCACCAGAAAGCTGTTTAGACAGCTTTCAGATACTAAAGAGAACTAAATATGACTCAAAATAATACTTTTAGCGACCAAAAAAAGTATTCCAAGTAAATATTTCAATTAGAAAAAAACAGATTGACAAGTTGGTAACTTAGCATATTATTTAAGTGAAATTTCTGCTTTAGTGAGTAGAATTTACCTCAACAATATTTTATATAAGGTTATGATTGCCTTATAATTGAAAAGAAATGAGAAATTTAGCTTTGTTCTTGATTCCCGGGATGGTAGGTAAGGATTTTTCTTTGCAATTAGGACAGTTGTATCTCTATACATTGTAAATTTATTGCATCAAAAAAAAAAAAAACTGTCTACCCCTAAAGTTGTGGTTTTAAATGTGCCTTTCTTTCCACCTTACTTCAGTCATAATCATTTCTTGAATTTTCATCCAAGTGAAGTATCTAATTGAATTAATTATTTTTTTTTTTTACTTTTTAATAAAGAAGTTCCTGGAAGGAACTCACTGTAGTACTACATAGCTAAAGCACATCTTAATTAAAGGATGGAAAAAGAATCAGTAAGACTTTACTGGGAAATTTTATAAGAATGACAGATATGAAAGAGCTAAAGGTAACAGATGTTTTAACCAAGGTAATATAAAGCCCAGATGTTTGGCACATTCACATAGCATTAACTGGGTAAGTAAGAGTCATACTTTCCTTTTTTGAATAATCATTATGCTTCCCCTATTTAAAAATTCTTTTAAAATAAGGAGTGTTGGTAAAAGTAAGGCAGAAATGGAGAGAAAAAACAATCAACAACATAACAACGAACCGATTCATTCTCTCTCATGATTTCCTACAACTGTGGGGTGAATTCGAGAGAGCAAATAGATGTTTATATTTAAGTAATAAGTATTTTTAAAAACATCATTGTAAATGATATATCATGAATGGAAGTGAATAGTTTACTTGTTTGGTAGTTATTTTAGACATATGTTGGGACAAGGCTAGCTCAGTTAATTGTCCTGTGGAATTTATTCATTTCTATGTTCCTAGACAGAAGAAAACTAGTTTTGGAACAATTTAAAAATATTTCATGTTTCCCAGTAATGGAACAACAAAAGCCATACTTTCATGACAGAATATATGAATGTGCATAAATAAGTAATTCTATAAGGCAAAAGCTCTCTCTGTCTTATAACATGTTCAACTGATGAAAAAGAAATTGGATTTTATTAAGAACTTTAAAATATTTAAAACATTTCCCCTTTAATTCTCTAGGGAATTTGTACTTACGTGATTTTCACAATATCCATTGTAGAATAAGAGAAAGTACAACAGCCTTTTAGATTTTTCAACCTATTCTTTGTCCAGAAAGTCATTTTTTAACAAAATAATTTTCAGAAATTTGTTAAATATATGATCCTGATTTTTAACTAAATACACTTCCTGCTTTGAAATAAAACAAAAAGAGAAAGGAAGAAATTACCATAAACTATGCAATAAAAATATGCACTAAAAATACACTTATTTAAATAGACTCAATATAAGGTTCTGAAATGCAATTATATTTTCTTTATGGAAAGAAAATGAAGTTTTTCCTTTAATAGACTATATGTCCCAAGATGATTTTAAAGTATTTTCACTTAGAAATGCTAGCTGCTATTACATACGAATTTTCAAAGCTTGCCAAAGCTTTGGAAGGAATGATGAAAATCACTATTGCACGACCTTCAGGTTTTCTTTGTTTCATAAAGGGCTAAGATAGCATTTTTGTCATTTTTCTTTCAGCTCTGGTCTTTCATCATAAATATCAAAGCATGCAATTATACCTTCTCAGATCCTACCATATTCTGACTGTTTTTCTATCCATGGTGATGATGTTTTCTCTCTTTTTCACACGACTTTTTGTTTATTGACACTCTGAAAAGAATTTCATAATTCATTGAATAAAATAAATAGAATGAATATAAACAAATACAATGACGATTAGACTGATAAAACATTATTAAAACAATAACAACACTTTTACCAAAGGCAGCATCAGACGCTGAGAGATGTCTCTCTAGCAGGCTGACTGTCACATAGACTGTATTCATATGAAAATTACTTGACCTACAGGTGGGGTGTTATTATTAATGTTTGTTATGAGAAGTCTCCTCGTCTTGACCTCGTGCTCTCTTTAGTTTTCCTACTTTAGCTTTACTTCCCATGCTAAATCTGACTTCTGAATGGATCTTATTATTCTATCTCAATATATGTCCCAAGTATTTTACCCTAGATCTATGGTTCTTGAATATTTATTGTATTTATCTTAAATAAGAAATATCCTAAATAAGTCAGTATGATAAATTAGCAATAGTTTTCTATTGAAGCCTAGAAACTACATATTACCATAGCATACAAAATAAATTAACACAACAGACACAATCATAGTTTTATACATAGTATCTCCTTTCCCTAAGCCTTGGATAAAATCCTGAAAAGTTATAAGTCAAATGAATATGTATATTAATGTCTATTTCAACATTTACTCTCATTATAATTTCAGAGATTACATGTGTAGAAAGATAATTTGTCCCTCAATGTAATAGAAATCATACTTACGCATCTGATTATTCACCTGAAGAAGAAAACACAGTGTAAGGCTCTGAAACCAGGCACATCTGATTGAAATCCTTATTTCTTCTCTAATAAATGAATTATTTTTGTCAAGTTATCTAACTTTTCTAAGAATCAATTTCTTACCTATAAAATGAGCACACTAATACTAAAAACCTCAGAGATAAATTGGAAATATTAAATGAACAAATACATGTGAAGAATTTGGCCCACTATCAGGCAAGTGAGTTAGACTCATTTTTTATTAGCTATTATTATTTTGTTGTTTTTGTCAGTTTTTGTTTGTTTGTGCAGTGGTGTGATCTCACCACCGGAGTGCAGTGGTGTGATCTCAGCTGACTGCAACCTCTGCCTCTTGGGTTCAAGCCATTCTCCTGCCGTATTCTCCCAAGTAGCTGGGATTATAGGCATGCGCCCCCATGCCCGGCTAATTTTTGTATTTTTAGTGGAGATGGGGTTTCACCCTGTTGGCCAGGCTGGTCTTGAACTCCTTATCTCAGGTGATCTGCCTGCCTGGGCCTCCCAAAGTGCTGGGATTATGAGCGTGAGCCACCACGCCAGGTCGTCTGTTTCTTATATTCAGTTTATACAAATGAGAAAATGTTAACATATAATTATGCAAAATGGCTTCATTTTATAAAGAAGTATGATCCTCCTTTCTTACCTCTGTATGAAAAGCTGGCTTTAGAAAGCTAAACTAACACCAGAATGAAATCTCTGGCTTTGATCTATGGTAGGGAGATTCTGCAAACAAGGATGAGGGAGAACAAAGTGCAGAGAGATAAAGCAAGACATACCACGCAAATGGCATAGCTAAGGATCGAGCAAAAAATGAGAATGCGTGCTGAGTTTGGTAAAAACTGGACAACATTCAAACACGTAAAGCAAGGGAAGCATCACATGTTGGAGTTGGAGAATAGCTAGGAGAAAAATGTTAGCGTGTTTAGCGTGTGATTTTCCTACATTGGTTACCAACAATCTGTTATTGCTGTGTTAGAGCACTTAAAAATGATACTACATATTGCATATGCTGGCCAGAGACCTACTTTGTGTAAGAAGAACACTAGTTTTGGGATCTGGGCCTGCATTCAAGTGCATCCTCCCCTTTACCATCAGGGTCTGGTTCAACAAGGTAATAACCTCTCTGATCTTATTTCTGATATCTTGGGTTGTGGTGAGGAAAGAGTGAGCCATTGCCAAGAAAAGGCACTATAAGCACGACAGGTACAGAAATGCTCATCACAGCCCTTTGTAAGAGTGAATAACTTGAAACGGCAAACAGGTACACCATCAGGGGAATATTAAAATAGACAGTCCAACAACCTCACTATTAAATATGTTAGAGCCATCTAAAGCAACTAGTTATATCTACACTTCTCAAAAACAAATGTTTATGTTGGGAAAAAAACCCAAAACACCAAGATGTATGTGAGTGTCTATACAAATCAGGATCCTTGGAGGACTATAGTTCGAGTGAGCTAGAAAAAAATAAAATGTATCTGCTGGCCAAGGAAGAAAGTAGGAAAACACAGCTCTCAGCCTGATCACTGATAAGGGGAAAAAAAAAAAAAACAGAACAACAACAACAAAAAAAGAACCTTGTTTCCTTGTTTTTCTCTGCCTCCAACCCTTCCCACAATCCTTTCTGAGCATTTCATTTTTATTTCTTAAAATAAAAGCTTTCTTAGGACACATAGCAAAATAGGAATAATATTTAAGTCTGAGGATTAAAAAAGGGATAAAAGGTGGCAGTCAAGAGAAAAAATTCACCATTTTTCCTAAATACACCTGTAAATTGTTTTAGCAAAGAATAAAGCACTGTATTACTGTTAGTACGTCATTTACATGTAAATTGACATTATCTATATCTATCTTTATCCATATTTCAACCTTTGAAAAAGCTGACATTTCATCTAAATATCAGATTTTAAAAGCTGTTAAATATTTCTAACTAAATCAAATACAATTAAATATCATAAATTACCAATTATATAGACGAAGATTAATAGAATTCGTAATGCTCAGTGCTGAGAAGTATAAACCTATTTAGAGGTCAACCTGCCAATATGTATCAAATTTTAAAAAGGGCATATCATTTTATTCAGCAATTTCACTTACAGAACTTTATACCATAGAAATAAATCATACAGTGCACTGTACATATGATAATTTACTGCAGCATTTTTTCTAATTTAAAGAAAATTTATATTTTCTCCAGGCAAGGACTATGTATAAATTATGCATATTCTATATGACTGAATACTTTGTAGTAATTAAAAACAATATGGTAGTTCTCTATTCATTAATATAGAAATATGTCCATAATAACTTTGGCGTGAAAAACTCTGGTTACAAAATGAAATTTAAGGCATAATAACATTTGTCATTATATTTGTGTTTTGTATTCATAAATTCATATGAACGAGCAAACTGTTAATTGTGATATTCCCTGCTATGTAAGATTACAGGGAAGATTCACTTTCTTCTTTTATAGTTTATTACAATTTGGAGGAAATTTTTAATGAAGATATATTATTTTATAACTCTGAAACAAAAACAAGTCCATTTTAGGAAAAAGAAAAATGAAATAACATGTTTCCTTCTTGAAAAAATATAGAACAATAAGGAAAGTAATCCTCTGAGGCAAATGTCTATTGTCCGTGCAAAGAGTAGGTGGCCGTGTGACAGGCAGTGTGAGATAGAAGAACAAAGACCAAGAACCCAGGGAAAACCTAGGGGAGGGGAAAAGGCAGTTTCAAAATATTAGAATAAGGCCAGGGTTTAGTGACTCAAGGTTTAAGCACAAAGATATATGAGTATAAAGATAATTCAAAAACCTGGGCCTCAGTCATCAAGGGAAATGGCAGGTGGGTCTTAATGCCATCAAAATAAGTACAAACTAGGTTCCAGATAAGTCAGATTTTTCTCCCTTTTGGGTAAAGGAGGCTATGGGATGAAACTCCAACACTCAATAAAGGTAACAGTGGCATCTGGTAGTCAGGAACAGAGAAATGGCAATCTCTTCTGCAGCTAGGACAAGAATTTGCTTGTTATTCTGGGACAGGAAACCTGGGGTCAGAGGAAATGAGACATAATAATGAAGAAAAGAAGACTAATAACAAATTTATGTACAAGAAAATTAAGTTTCTAATTGATTTTTGTATCCATTAGCCATAACAATCTTAAATTTTTTTTAAAAAAAAGTTAAATTTCTTTTCTTTTTATTTTTTTTGAGCAGGTGTCTCACTCTGTCACCCAGGCTAGAGTGCGGCGGTGTGATTGCAACTCACTGCAATCTTTGCCTCCCAGGTTCAAGTGATTCTCCTGCCTCAGCCTCCCAAGTACCTGGGATTACAGGCATCTGCCACCACGCCCGGCTAATTTTGTATTTTTAGTAGAGACGGGGTTTCACCATGTTGACCAGGTTGGTCTCAAACTCTTGACCTCATGTGATCCGCCTGCCTTGGCCTCCAAAGTGCTGGGATTATAGGCGTGAGGCTCTGCTCCAGTTCTACAAAATTAATTTTCTAAGCGCAAAATGGGGCTAGTGTTAGTTTGTTCTGTAAGAAATGTTTTTTAAGCTTATTTTTAAATACTTTTAATTAAACAAGTACACCTGGTTGACGTCCACTTCTGGAAAACTGTCAGATTAGAATATTAACAATTCTCACACCTAAGAATGCTTAGAAATTATGCCTAAAATGCAGGAAAAAAAAAAAAGGTACTTTTAAGTGCGTTTCTGAGAGTACAAGAAATAAACGAAAATTCCTGGGTCTTTAGAGTACATAAAGAAAAATATAATAAACTGTTGAATGAGCACTAAAGCTACTTCTGGGCTATAGGTGCTTGGCGTACTGCGGATTAACAGTCTCAGTTTTCCTGGAAAGCATGAAGAATGGGACTTGCGTATGGTAGAGAGTTAGTACTATCACTCCATTCATAAATCAGGATCCTTGGAGGACTATAGTTTAAGAGTGAGCTAGGAAAAACGAAAAAAAGGGTCTGTCTACTGGCCATGGAAGAAAAGAAAATAGGAGAACACAGCTCTCAGCCTGGTAACACTTATAAGGAAAAAAAAAAAAAAAAGTGTCTTGCTACTCTCTGCCTCATCCTCCCTTCAAAAGCCAGGTTATTTTTTTTCACAGACTTATGTTTAAATAGCTCTATCTGAATGGACTGGGAAACCTGAAACAGAAAAGCTAGTGTATTTTTGGCTTTCCATAACCTAGAAAGAGGCAAATTCTCTCTGAGAAAACATCCCTTCAACTCGGACCTCACAGAATGTCCACAGATTTAGATTAAGCAAATATGAGCTCAGAAACATAATTAGAAAACAAAGAAACAAATTCACTATGATCAAGAGTTGGCAAAAGAATAAAGAGCAAAATTAGACTTTGAAGAACTACATATACTGGATTTTTAAAATGTTTACAAGAATGAAAGTAAAATAAAATCATGGTTGTGCTATGGAAGCTTATAAAAATAAAAATACAGAATATGAAAAAGACTAAGTAGAACTTCTGATAGTTAAAAAAACAAAAGCACAATGGACAGGTCAAGCTCTCTATCAAACATACCTAGAAAAAGAACAGTGAACTGGATGATAGCTTTAAAAAATTGCCCCAAGCAGTGAACGCATCGAAGACGAAAAATATGAAAGAAAGATTAGGAGAGATGGAGAACAAAATGGCAATGACAAAGAAGTAACTGGAGTCCCTGAAGGAGAGAAGGAGAAAACAAGGAGAATATGAGAAAGGCAATATTCAAATGACAAATATTTCCAAATTTAATGAAAGATAGAAAGCCTCAAATTTATGAAGCACCAGAAAATCAAATCTGAATCAAAATAAATAACATCAAGTCCACATAAAAAGACCACAAAAGTAATTCAAGCTCATTGTTTTAAAAGACAATGTAAGATAATATAATTTTTAAAATTATAGTTACCTTGATCAGGATCCCAGTGCTTTTATGAGTTCCCTTTGTCCTTTCTCTAAAAAACTTCTCAGAAGAAAAAATCTGTTAAAAGAATGAGAGAGAGAGACAGGGAGACACACAGAGAGAGAAATTACCCCTTTTAATAGGGTGAAATTTATCCTTCAAGGTACTTTTATGCAAAGAGAGCAAGAGACGTAGAGACATAGAGCAAGTACTTAATTATTATTATATACAGACAAAAATACATTAAAAGCAGAATTTTTCTTGTTTGCTCTATTTACTTTGTTCCCATAATTTGAAATTTCTGGGTTCTATTTTTAGTGAAAAACATAGTTGAATCTATATTTTATCAATATCAATATTAAGTTGTATCTATAAACTCCAGTATGTACCACACAGACCACCCTATTGCCCTCCCCGCACCATATTATTTTTCAAGCCTTAAGATAAGATGGATCCCAGAATTGATAACAGGGATAACACTGTATGTTGGCCTCAACTAACCCTATTTTCAAGAATAACAATGGTCTCTAACATCAATTAAAGTGGTTTACGTGGACTTATGCAGTTAATACTCACAAAAACTCTATAAAGTAGATGCTAGCTTTCTACCCCATATCATAGATGATATGGGCAAACATTTGTCCAAGACACACAACTATGAAGTAAAGGATTCATACCCAGAATGTCTTATACTAAAAGATGTACAATCAACCATTCCATCTATGAGGTATAAAGACCTATAATTTTCCTTATTTAATCTATAGAGGTTTTTTCTCTATTTTTAACTCATCATATTTTATTCTACAATCCATATATACACATGTAATTTTATCATAAAGTGTTCACATATATTCTAATGAGAGAAAATTCTATCCTCAAATGTGTGTCTTAATTTAGATTATGAATTATATATAAATGAAATATGATGATGATTTTTCTTTATCAGTTAAGAAGCAACAACAGCAACTATAAGTGCTAATAATCATGTAATATGCATAAGACAATCTATTGAGGGGAAGAGCTATCTACATACATTCCATTAGGAAGTTTAAAATATGTTTTTAACCTTAAAGAATATGGCAAAGCAATTTACACTCGAATTCTGTAATTCAGAGTTCACATTATACATTTATTCTCACAACATGTGGAAGAAAATTTAATCAGGTAGAGTACTAAGATGCATATTCCTAAAAATAGTGCACTATCATTAAAAAAACAGGTATACAAGTGATACATTCTGATTCCTCTAAATGATAATAGTCAAGAGTATGCACATAGGAAAGTTAAATTTCATGTGACTGTTCTATTTACGACATTTTTAATTGTTATCAAAATTATTCTAACAACTACAATGTGTTCATTGATATGAACTGTGCTATCACAAAAATGTTAACACCCTGACTGTATCTTAAGTTAAATTTCAGAAAACGTATATATTTCTCCAAAATATTTTCTGTAATCCCATAAAGCAAAAACAAAAGCATAGAGAAGACAATGTAATTAACACCTCTTTAAAAATACAGTTCCTAAATCAGCAACACTTTATCACACAGAAAAAAAAATAAACAATGATTGGTAAGTCTAGAAAAGTTCTATTCTACTAAAGAAGATAGCATTAGATAACTCATTTTAAATGCTTCATTGTGTATAGATAACATGAGATAGTTAGTTGGTCATTCTCAATAAATGACCAACTAAAATAAAACATCTGAGTATATTTAATACACTGCAATTTTAAAAATATAGAATAGAAACTTCCATTAGAAAATGATAACTAAATTGAAATGAAAAATAGTAATTATAAACATATGAATAATTAAATACTCTTCATCAGAAACTATACATTTACAATAATTCTTTAAAAGCAACTACTGTTAAAAAAACTTAAATATAGATAGACATTTTAAATGACAGTTTCATAGTTATTTTTAATATTGAACATATGTTTCAAAATTCTAGAAACTGACTTATCTATGTAAAAACATGAGTTTCTATATTTTTGTAATAAAAACATTGATACAGTAAATTATTTGACAATTATAACAATAGGCTTTATAGTTTATAAAGTCATTCAAAATATTTTGCCTCTATCAATATGAATATTATTTAAACATTCTTGTAATTCAGTAAAGAGTTAAAATGTTAAATCTGAGGCACTGAAATACAGCATTTAAATCTTCTGGCATTCTTGTATAATATACTCTCCCTGATTTCTGATCGAAAATCTAATATTTAGTTCAATTTTTCATTATTTTCTTATTGAAAAATGATAACATTTGAGTCAGATAATTTCTATGATTTTAGCTTAACTATATATAATATGTTTTCATATGCTCGAATTTTAGTTTTGATGACTACTGGATTTAAATTATTTAGAGGACTGTTTTAGATGCCCAAGATAATACTGTGGCTTTGTTTCCATAGATGTTTACTTATGTTTTTATTCTTTATTTCATGACTTGTTTCTAATTTGTAATTTTTAGAAGGTATTAGGGTCATTTATAATACAATATAAAACCTTGAAAAGAAAAGATATTATCTACTCTTTAGAGACTACAGTACTTATGTACTCTATATTGTTAATTATATAATTCTAACTTTGTTGTCACTTACTTGATCTGTGATGTGCAAAGACAGTTTAAATAGTCTGATGTGTAATTCTTATTGTACTTCCTGAAGTTATTGTGTCTTGTTTTTTTATGCTGTTTTATTTGGAACTATGCTTTTTGAGAATTACATGACTTGGATTTCATTTAATGCTTTAGATTCTGAGACCAATTTTGTCTGCTATCAATACTGAAGGCTCTAACTTTTTTATTGGTTATATTTGCCTCGTGTATTTATGCTCATATTTTTACATTCAAAGTTCTTAGGCATATGTCTTGTATTTTGTTTTATTATCCAAACTGAGTTTTTAATTAATTTAATACTTGATTTTATCCCATTTTATGATCTTACCATACAAGTGTGACAATAAATGTCAGACTATTAGATATTATATTTTATGGTTTCTTGTTATTTGAAATGTTTTTTATACAGACATTTGCTGATTTAAATTTCCTCCTAATTTTTTCATGCTTCCTCCCTCATTCTTTTATTTGAAATCGATTTTTAAATTAGTTGCTTACAATTTATAGAATTTTATATTTATAGCATTTCTTTTACGAATTATATGTTACACGGCCTTTCATTTTATAATAAGAGTTACCAATCACCTTGATTCTATTGCCTATGTAATAATTTCAATTCCCTCCCCTCCCTTCCAGTCTATGCCATGGTAGAGTTTCATTTCAGAGTTCCTTATTGGGCACCAAATCTTGGTCAGATAGCGTACCTTATTGAGAAGGATTTTTCAAGAAGAACTCGTGGGTGCTTTTTTATCTGAATTTTTTATATTTTTAGGTGTCTGTTCTTGTTATAGATGGATAAAATGTGGCTAAATATAAGATTCTTGAGTTATGCTTCAGAAAACTATAGATCAGCACCATCCAGTAAAACTTTCTGATCTACACCTGCCATATCCAGTAGAGTAGCTACTAGTTTTGTGTTGTTTTGTTTGATTGTTTGTTTGCTTAATGAATTTTGAAGTTCAATGATTAGGTATATATGTAATTATTAATAGTATTATGACAATTTTCTGGTTTGGCCCTTTTATTATTATAATAGTTTCTCCTTTTCACTTAGAACACTCTTGGTGTTGTCTACTTTTACTATAACATTGCCACACCAGATTTCTTGTGTTAACTCTTTGCATGCTACATATTTTTTTCCACCTGTTTACTTTAAACCTATTCATATCTTTACATTTCAAGTATGTTTCTTGTAACTGGCACATAAGCGGCTATGGGGAGAAATAGAAAGGTGGGATTACAAAGGATAACAAGGAAACTTTTGGGGGATGATGATGTGCTCACTAACTTGAATGTGGTAGTGTTTCTGCAGATGACATTTATCAAATCTTACACTTTAAATGCACTTTGTTTATTGTATATCAATTAAGTCTCAATAAAAAGAATCCACCTCTGTTACTTACTTGCTTCAGTTTCTTCTCAATTTAAAACAGGCAAAATTAGAGTTTTTCTGTAAGTCGGCAACTATGGTCAAAAGAAGCAATGCATAATGCTATTCACCATAGTCACAATATGGAAACAATCTACATGTCTCTTGATGAATGAATAGATAAAGAAGATGTGATATATACACACAGTGGAATACTATTCAACCTTAAAAAGAAGATAATTATACCGCTTGTGACAATATGGATGAAACTGGAAGACATTATGCTAAGTTAAATAAACCAGGAACAGAAAGATAAGTACTGCATGATCTCATTTATATGTGGATTCTAAAAAGACCAGATTCATAGAAACAGAGAGTAAAAGAGTAGTTACCAGGGGGGATGGGTTGAGCGAAATGGGAAGGTGTTAGTTAAAGGATATAAATGTTCAGTTATAAGATGAATACATTCAGGAAAACTAATGTACAACATGGTGACTATACTTAATAATATTGTATTATATACTTGAAATTTGCTATGAGAGTAGGTTATAAGTATTCTCAGCACACACACAGGAAAACACACACACAGTTAACTATGTGAGGTAATGAATATATTAATTAGCTTGATTATGGTATTCATTTTACAAAGTATACTTAACATTAAAACGTCACATTTACACCTTAAATATATACAACTTTTATTTGTCAGTTATATCTCAATAAATTTGGAGAAAAATTGGACAATGCATGAGAAGCATCTATAACTTGGTGAGTGCTCACTGAATGTTTGCTTTTATATTTTACATATTTTGGAGTTTCTATTACATTGATTTATAGTGTATACATCATTATTCAAAATTTTACAAAGCCTATTACAGTTTCACAAATTGCAAATACATCACTTAAACCTCATTCTTTATGATTCTTGATTTCCAGATGTATGTTCTATTCTTGCTAGGGATTTTGGTCTCTCCACCCACAGTCATTAACAGGATACCTTTGCTATTTTCATTGAAATTACATCAAATTTCAAATTATTTCAAAGGAGAAATGTTATCATTATGAATTTATTTTGAGTAACTAACATTGTAACTTTATCAGAAAAAAAATCTTTAATTATATTACAGAACTATTACTTCTGAACATGATGCCAAATGAGTGGTTTAACTTAATTTTTAAATTTAAATCTGTTACTTGAAATTACTATACTAGTTTGGATTTGATACACTAATTACATATGTGTAATAAAATCACCTGTTTTGAATTGAAAATTGCTTCTGTAATTGTTCTCCATCTTATAGATCCTGCCATTCTAGTCCGCTTTGGAAACATTCTGTTGGTAGATGACAAACCTCGCCGCATTTAGTTATTAGAAAATCATTTTTCCCAGATTCCCACTGAAGTCAAACAAAAGGCTAAGCATAAATTATGAGATATCTCCCTTCAAAAACATATATTCTGCTGTTCTTTATATCATAGTCCATAGCTAGGAGTTACCACATCAAAAAGTGTTCTTAAAGAAGGCCAGCTATTATAATATCTCACTATAAAATTACAACAAAATTGAGATTTTAAAATGTGCTCCTGGAACAAAATGATCAGTATATGTGGAACTCAGCTTATTACGGCACCTGCTGTGGCTCTGACTGAAGTCAAGAGGCTGATAGATGAGCTTTGTCTATTCGGGTCTTAGGGGCCTCGAAGTCACTTAGATGGATGACTGCTTATGGAGAACAACATAACATTTTTGTACAGGACGAGAAATCTAGCTGGGCGCCAATAGACTGCAATGCTTGCCTAAACTCAATATTCAGATCATGACTATTTAATTTATCTGTCAATGACTTGTTCCTGATTTGCATTACACCTATTTGGCATCTCTATGCAGACGGTATAGTCTAGCAGTTTTGTATTCAATGTAATGGAAGAGTGTTCTGAGCATTTATGAAACATTTTTTTCTAATCCAATTTTTATTTCATTGAGACAATTTTATGTTTTAATTGATGCAGCTAGAATTCAGATATAGTGACATATGAACTAAAACCCAGAAATATTCCCATAACTTGGCAGTCCCATGGTAGTTTAAATTAACCTATGGGATTCAAGTGTTAAACCAGTACATCAAACAAAACAGAGTAAAAAAGAAAGTACTTGTAAACAGGTCTAATACTAATACAGAATACATTCTTAAATTTTATGTAATAGATAGGCTCCCATTCATAACTAAACAGAATATAAGGCCATACTCTTAGAAGCTTTTTGAAATAATATGCTCCTTCTAAGTTATGATAGAACTATGCTAAATCATACATTTATTATATTAAATAATATTTGGCAAAGGCCCTCGATATGTTTTATTTTAATAATTTATGTTTAAGATAAAATACTATTAACTTGCTTCCTACTGATATCATACAGGCCTAAAGCTTTGGTGAAACAATCAACAGACAAAATGATGTTTAGGATAATAAGTTGTGATAAATGCATTAGTCAGCTTAGGCTGCATAGCAAAATACAATAGACCAGGAGTATAAAACAAAAGAATTTATTTATCACATTTCTGGAAGCTAACAAGTCCAATATCAAGTTGGCCACTAAGTAAGTTTCATTCTGAAGTATCTCCTCTTGACTTGAAGAGAGCCACCATCCACTGTGAACTCACATGACCTCTTCTTTGTGCAAATGCTCAGAGAGAAAGCAAGTTCTCTGGTGTCTTTTCTGAGAAGACACTAAGCCCATCAGACTGAGGCCCCACCCTCATGGTGTCATCTAACATTGATTACCTCCCCGAAGTCCAAGTTCAAAATACCCACATTGGCTCTTAGAACTTCAACATGTTATTATTATTATGTATTATTATTATTATTATTTTGCGACAAAGTCTCAAAATACTGAGGCTGGAGTATAGTACTACAATCATAGTTCGCTGCAGCCTGGAACTCCTGGGCTCAAGCCATCCTCCCACTTCAGCATCCCTAGCAGCTGGGACTAAAGACAAAGTCCAATTGGGCAGATTGCTTGAGCCCAGGAGTTTGAGACCAGCTTGGGAGACATGGTGAGACCCTGTCTCCAAAAAACAATTAGAAAGATATTGTGGGACGAATAGTTAAGCCCATTTTAGAGACTTTACCATACTTAAAAATTGTCCTCCAAAAAGGTTGTATTAGAGTACATCGTCAACATGGCACATGAGTGTTTATGTCTGAACATTCTCTAGGTTAGTGCACACTTGCAGGTAGTGTCGTTCTGTTGAAACAGCCGGAAGTCACATCTTAAAACAAATCTGATGAATCAAGAATTTGTTGAACCCAGTTAGATTTGGTTTCTTTCTGCAGAATCTGTCTGTAAACACCAAAACATTTAGTCAGCTTATAAAATTCAGTAAACAAATTAAATTTATTATAGATTTACTTTTTAGAAATAAATTCAGTTGACATGATAATACAGATATATTTAATAACAAAGGTAATAAATGTTAATAATAAATATTTGATAATAAAGAAATATTTGCAAAACTACAAGTTTAAAACTTTTATAAACTTATAAACCATGGCAAATAATTTGCCATTTTATTTAAAAATGTCACTCATTTTCTAATAAAGAAGTGCTACCCTTCTACTATAATCTTAATCCTGATAGGCAAATTGTCACCCTGGTTGAAAACTGTATAGTAGCTTTGATTCACTGTCCTAGTCACCTGTTATCAAAAACAAAGCATTAGATGGTGTTAATAATCCCTACTTTGAATGTTGCTTGACTTCCATAGCATCAGTTGAAATAACTATGTCCACAGAAATTAACTTTAAAAATGATACAAGTTTATTGAAAAAATATCCATCTGCCTTCTATATGAGATCAGAGATTAACCACTTACTAATTTAATCAGACTTTAATTTACTCTTTAAAAATATCTGGAAAAATATTTTAGTATCTCATATAGAAAGAACGACATTATCTGCAATATCTGAATCTGTGTGATGATTCTTTCAGGATTGGTTTAATATGATTCAGGGTGGTCAATTAAATAAGCTCTTCTATTGTTCTGGCTGAATAGTGATTTGATTTTCCAAGCCTACTAATCCATTATTTTAATTAGCATTAAATTCATAAAAAAAAACTAAATAGGTTTTAAAGGATCTTAAAAACCCCGAAATAAATACCACAAATGCAATTATCAGAAGGAACGACAATAATAACTCTCATTTGGGTAATAAAGTAGAACTGCTTTCACGGAAAATAATTAGAGCAATAAACACACACTTTAGACATATTTAGAAGTGTTTGAATGCCACATGGATTACTGCCACCTTTGGGAAGAAACTTGGAATGTAGTTGACAAGAAAGACTTGATTTTTTGATTTATTTATTCAGTCCATGCCACAGAGTTCATGCAGAAGCAGTAAGGTAGCATAATTTAGAAAATTCAAAAGGACTCTCAAAGCCAAACACACACACACACACACACACACACACACAAAATAACTAAATGCTCACCTATATTTTGGGAGATTGGGAGAGAGATTCAAGGGAAATTTTCAAAATCCAAAGAAGGTTATTAAGTTATTCTAATGTTAGAGGAAAATAAGGCACCAGAGCAAGTGGTGAAAGTTTGTTTATATATTTAACTCTATGGTACTGCAGCTGTTGCTGTAGATATTTAAGTATGTGTTATCCAGGGATTTTCCTGGATAACATGGAAGAGTATTCTGTAGAATACTGTTGAATAGAACAATGAATATGAATATCAATAATAAATTCATACAGAATATAGATAATTTGGGGAAGGAAGCAAATACAGCATTAGAACAATGATGCTTAAGTCAAAGCACTATTCATACTTTCTTAGGTGTTTTCCACATTTATTGTTTCCACTATCTCATCATCTGTTGACTTTTGGCACATATCTATCCCCTATTTTAATTTTTAAAAATTTTATCCTGACTTGTTTGCTATTATAAATAATGCTATAATAAACATTATTTTAGCTAAAACTGTATACACCCTTAACATTTTTATTTCATTTAAGGTAGATTCTCAGAATGAATGGGGTGACTTAAATGCATCAAAACAGCGATAGAATAAACAGGTAAGTTTATAGGAAGAACAAATCCATCTCACTTTGAACATCTCTGAGGGAATAAGGGAGACAGCACTGGGCAGTGGGAAAGGTGAACTACCATGCAGCTGTATGGGGGTTCACACCTGTAATCCCAGCACTTTAGGAGGCCGAGGCTGGTGGATCACCTGAGGTCGGGCGTTCCAGACCAGCCTGACCAACATGGAGAAACCCTGTCTCTACTAAAAATACAAAATTAGCCGGGCATGGTGGTGCATGCCTGTAACCCCAGCTACTCGGGAGGCTGAGGTAGGAGAATCTCTTGAACCTGGGAGGCAGAGGTTGCGATGAACTGAGATCGCGCCATGCACTCCAGCCTGGGCAACAAGAGCAAAACTCCGTCTCAAAAAAAAAAAAAAAAAGTAACATAAAACTCAGTAATGCTGCAAAAAGAAAACAAAAGAGTATCAAGGAGTAGCTAAAAGTAAACACTAACTCATATTAGTATTCTTACATTGAAATAATTATTTCACACACCTCTTTGAACATTTATTAAAAGGACTTCTAAAGTATGAGGTCATTAGTATATAATGCATTGTTTTAAATATCAGCACTCCTTCTAAAGTCATGTCATATTATGGAGCACTAATTTGTATAACAGGAGAAAAATATCATATTACATTCATGACTTTGAACTGTACATATAAATATTAATGAAGTCTCTCTGTTTTCTTCCATTCAGAGAAAACCAATATTTACTTTAATGCTACTTACTCAAAAACAGGACATCATCATGTCACCCTCATCATCCAAAACGTTTATTAAGCACACATATGATGCTTTTCTTTGGGGATTGTCTAATTCAGGGCTCAAATTCTCTCATGGTGATAGCGTATGATGCCAGAAAAAAATAGTAAGAGCACAGCCTACCCTGCATATATTGTGTTTAGGCATATGCATCTCTCATATATTTGTACTATCTACACTTCTGAGCCTGGACCAAGCCATTCATCATCATTATTACACACATAGCCAGTGATTATGATATTTACATACCTTAAATGATCCTTTGAAAAGCATCAGCTAAGGAAATAACTATTCGCTTGAACAAAATATCTAGAAGGTGAGTGGCTAGTAACTGATGAAGTCATCCTGACTTTGATGCAACCTTTGACTTTACAGAGATCTCTGATCCACTGACCACATTAATTTCTTATGATCTCTCAATTCCCTCCAGGTATCACTATCCTTCTTATCTAACACAGATTTCACAATTTATCATCATCTTGACTGTTTTTTCAAATATTCTCAAATTCTTGCCTTTTACACTCATTATTTTCAAGGGAGAAAAGTCAAAACTTGGATAATTCTTACTAGCTGTCTTCTTTTTAATATCACTAGACTTGGTGAGAAATCACACAACCAGCTCACTAGGTGCTGCATTCTCATTTCAAGATCAAATACCACCAATCAGCATTCAATACAATTTGCCCTATTTCTTAATTTCCCCAAAGCCTAGCATTCCTAACCCTCTTCTTCTCTTTTTTTAAAACCACCTGCCCTTTCTCTACCCTCACTTTCAATTGATGATTAATTCTAACCTTACACTCCACCGAAAAAGCAACAGTCCTCAAATGTGAATTTCCTCATCTTTTCTCACCACCAAACATAGAAATCTACTTATATCACCAAGAACTTTTCCCCTTCTCTTTGCTACTAAAAGAGATGGCATCCATGTTTATTGCAGCAAACACCAGCCTCTTCTTTGCTCCAAGACCTATCTCGCCACCTTCCTCTGGTTCATTTTCAGTGTTCTTATATGCACACGACCAAGTCATAATGAGCCGCGTTCATGAGCAAAACAGCAAGGAAAGCTCCCTTTTATCCCTAATATCCTTTAAATTCCACTTTATTCTTCAGCCCTCTGTCTAAGCAAAATTTCTTAAACATGTTGTTTTGATTCACCGAATCAATTTCCTCACGTGATATTGACTTTGACATACTCCAATCTGGTTTCCACCCTTTGCATGTTATTACACTATTTTTCCAAAATATCAATCACCTCTGTCTTGCTAAATAAAAAAGGAAGTTTTTCTTTGTTGTTGTTGTTTTGTTTTGTTTGTTTGTTTTTGGAGACACAGTCTTGCTCTGTCACTTAGGCTGGAGTGCTGCAGTGGTGTGATCTCGGCTCACTACAATCTCCACTTCCTGAGTTCAAGCGATTCTCGTGCCTGAGTCTCCCAAGTAACTGGGATTACAGGCACCCGCCACCACTCCCAGCTAATTTTTGTATTTTTAGTAGAGATAGGGTTTCACCATGTTGGCCAGGTTGGTCTTGAACTCCTTACCTCAGGTGATACCCCTGCCTCAGCCTCTCAAAGTGCTATGATTACAGGCATGAGCCACCACGCCCAGCTGGAAGTGTCTTAACTTCAATGTACTAAATCTTTTGTTTAAAGTGACCTGTCAGCTATTCGCTTTTTCTTTAGAGTCTCTACTCTCTGTTTCTGTGATACCACATTTTCCTGTCTTTTTCTCTGTTATTCCTGTGCGTCTTCCCCTGGTTTCTATCTCTCTATCAGCCTGTAAATGATTATATTCCTATGAATATGGACCTGGTTCCTCTTCTTTTTTACTCCTGTACTCTCTTCCTGATTAGCTCATCTAATTTCGTATTTTTCAATGCTATTTCCTGGTAATAGTTCATATCTTTGTATTTCTACCCAGGATCTTTCTTATGAGCTCCAGGTTAACATATTAATATATTCAACTTGTCTAACATTTCTAATTAGATATTTCACAGATATCTCAAACCTAGCTTGTTCAGACGGAAACACTTGATTCAGAACATGGTGCTTCAGTCAACCCACAGAGACATCTTTTTCCATCTTAGCAAATGATGAATACGATCATCTGTCCAGTCATTAAAGTCAGGAACCCAGCCATCACGCTTTTCTATATCATCAGTTTTATCTTCTAAATGTCTCTTAAATCTGTTCACTTCGTGTCATATAAGTCAGCTTCCATCCTAGTCCAATCAACATCATAACTTACTCCTCCTCTCAAGAGTCATCTTTTGACATAAAAATTGGATTATAATACTCCCCAGCATAATAATTTACCATTGTATTTATAATAAAATATGGAATTTTCCCTGGTTTTACATAAAAATACATGCCACTTTGAGGGAATTTCAGTCTCACCACATTCCATCGTCTTCACGCTCCAACTCCATCTTTGTTTTCATCATCTCCCTAGGCTCACTGTGCTCCAGCCACACTGGCTTTCATTCATTTCCTCAGTCCTGTTTCCCAGTTATGGTATTTTCAAGCTGCACTAAGGACATTTCCACTCCCCTGAGCCCAGTCTCTGCGGAGTTTGTTTCATCTTATATATCACATCTCACTATACATATCCCTACATACCCTTTCTCCTACACATACTTTCTAAGATATATTTTCTTCATTTTTTATCTATCTGAAAAACTTGTTTCCTTCAAAAGCTTATTAAATCTATTGTTTATTTAATATTTACTTGCTTTGTTTTATCATTATTTATCATTTCAGTAGCCTATTAAAACTGAGTGCCACTAGTATATCATTTTTTTCAACACAGTAATCCAGCCCACTAATTTCACATCTTATATATGGTGGACACTTAATATTCATTAAATAAATGGCTATTATCTTTATGTGTATGTGTATATATACACACGCACGCATACATATGTATACAATTAGTGTGTCTCATAGGGTGGAATGTTTTCACTGTTGGTATACAATATGATCTCAGATGGCATACGAAAAACCATTAATTTTTTTTTATTTTAAAAACATAAATAGGCCAGGCATGCTGGCTTACACCTGTAACCCAACACTTTGGGAGGCCAAAGATGGAGAGCTGCTTGAGCCCATGAGGTTGAGACCATCCTGGGCAACATGGTAAGATTCCATTTCTAAAATTTAAAAGAATAAAAAAGATAACTGTGGCCTGTAGTCCCAGCCACCATTTTAGGTGGCTGAGGTGGATCGCTTGAGTCTGTGAGGTTGAGGCTGAAGTGAGCCATGGTCATACCATTACATTGCAGTCTGGGTGACAGAGCAAGACCACATTACAAAAATAAATAAATAAATATACAACTTTATTATATTATAAATTATATTTTCTATAAATATTTGTATTACATAATAAATTATAAATTACATAGGTAAATTATAATATGCATTTATTTTCATATGTTTAGAAAATATAGACCAGCTCTGAAACCTACAACTTTTCAGATAATATGCGTGGGACATTACTAAATATTATCACTGAACTTGAGAGAAAATATTGGATATGTTATAATATAGGTCAGAATTAGCTATGTGCAAGCTTTGAGAGTAGCTTATACATTTTTGAAATATGAGAACACTGGTCTAAGATAAGCTGAAAACTTGATGTTGTAGTAAATCCACTTATCAGAGGAAAAAGTGGAAAATTTAAAGGCTAGTGCACACTTATTAACCTACTCTGGTAGATTGTATTATTATGCCCAAGTCCTCACTGCCCATCCCAGGAGGAGAAATACATTTCCCATGCCATATCTGTCAGGCTCTGCCATTTGACTTACTTTGAAAAATGAATATGAGCATAGGTTATGGGTTTAGAAGAAGCTGTCAAGGCCAGAACATGGCTAGCAGGCTCCCTTTTTACCCTTTGTCACAAGAACCAGCAATGTTCCCGATGGAGGTTGATCTGTGAGTCTAAGTTCCAAAATGAAGTTAAACGGGAAGAATGCTATAACTTGTGAAGGGTTTAAAATTTTGTTCTACTTACAAGCTAACATGGAAGCCTGTCACAGTTTTATGGATATTGGCCAAATATATATATATATATATATAGTAAATAAAGCAAAGATTTTGTATTACAGACAAAGGAATGTATTGCTCTGCATAAATAGACAATCTTTTAAAGATAGACCTCTTCTGAACTTAATGCTTCATGGAATAAGTACTGTTGTTCACATATGTCAAACAGACATTTCCTAGAGTTGCAAAATCAATATGACATTCTAATTAAATAATGCCTAAAAATACCCTAAGCTCTGTGGACTTAATTTATTACAGTAATAACAATAGCTAGAGTATCATTATTTGCCCATGTTCCCCGAGCTTTGGTTCTTACAGGGCAGCACAAAGAAGACCACGGATACCTGCATATGGAGTGGGATGCTTTACAGGGAAGGATCCAACTAGCTTAGGGAACCCAAAACTTTTTAATGGGCAGCAAGGCTGCCCAACATTTGCCCTGGAGAAAAGCAGTGTCCTTATACTGTTCTTTCCTTGAAAAGACACAATTAGTGCCTGTTGCAAGACATGCAGAAATGCAAAAGACCCTTTAACAATAGTCACCTAATACAGTCAAACAACAATAGATATCTAGCATGAGTAAGAATTAAATTCTCGTTATTGTGTGCCTCTGAGATTTGGGGCTTATTTATTACCCTGTAGTTTAGCATAATCTAGACTTTTCTGAATAGTGTATCTATATCTGTTGATTTTATAGGAATATAGACATGAAATTTAGAAATTCCTTAAACTTCCAGAACTATAGGGAAAAATTGCACATATATAAAAAGTATATACAAACACATTTTTCTTTTTTCATTATTATATTATACTTTAAGTTCTAGGGTACATGTGCATAACGTGCAGGTTTGTTACATATGTATACTTGTGCCATGTTGCTGTGCTGCACCCATCAACTCGTCAGCACCCATCAACTCGTCATTTACATAAGGTATAACTCCCAATGCAATCCCTCCCCCCTCCCCCCTCCCCATGATAGGCCCCGGTGTGTGATGTCCCCCTTCCCGAGTCCAAGTGATCTCATTGTTCAGTTCCCACCTATGAGTGAGAACATAGCTAGAAAGCTTGTGACACATTATGAGATTTTAAAGTCTATAACCCGAACAATTCTAAAATAAGCCAACAATGTTTTTATAGCTCCCATGTATAGATATTTCGAATTTCCATTAATGTCTAAGCAGAAAGAGAGTATTTTTTTAAAAACACAAAAGGAAATATACATATATGTGCCAGGAAGATGGAAAGTCCAGAAAGAAAATTGGTACTTTTCCTATTAATAAAAACATTATTTTCTGAGTATAATACTTGATATGATATAAGAATATTCTCTTTTAGCCGAGAAACCCCCTAAATGTTTAGGTGTTATGTTTGGAATATGAATGTTTCTTCAACCTCTTACATAATATTTGCTTGGACTATATTTTTCTTTATCTAAAATGTTTGAGATCACACACACTGCTTATAAAATAAAACGATTGAAACAGAGAAATATAAGCCAGTTATTCTTTATATTCATACAAGACAACCAAATTTATCTTAAATTTTCTTGAGTTACAGTCAAATTTCTCACTGAAATGGCACTGAGTAGAAGGATTTCTCTTTAAATCTGGAAGTATTTCAATCAAATTAAAAAGTCAAATAATAGCATAAGGTAAATTTATGTGGTTAATAAATGCTTTTACTTACTGACCTTCAATTTAGAATTGAGATGTGCGTGTGTGTGTGTGTGTGTGTGTATGTGTGTGTGAGAAAGAAAGAGAAGGAGAGAGAGATTAAGAGCATACATTTTAAACTCTGAAGTCAAAAAGAGAAAATTTACTTATTAGTGTGTTAGTGCTCCAGGCTCCACTGGTAGTCAAGTCATCTAAATCAGGGATTGAGTTAAGAAGGCCCACAGTTAGGAGAGGGGCAGACAACACAGTGAATCTCAGAGTTAAAGCGACAAGTCAAGTCAAAGTTTATTAGAAAATGCGGAGACTGAAAATCCATACAGACATGCATTAAGTGAAGACGAAGGGCCAGAGGGAAGACTGACATCAGGGTAACCAGGCAAGCTTCAGCTCCCACTGTCTTCAGGTAGACGGTTTGGAGCTAGGGCAGTGACTGCCTCTGGGAAGAGAGACCAGAGTTGTTTTCTAAAACAGCCCTTGACTCTAGTTCTTAACCCTCCTGCTGAGTGGGTTTAGCCCTCATTTTGAAGCACCAAAACCATGGAAATTGGGGTAGATCAGGAGTCCTTAATATGGAGTCTTAGAATTTGGAAAAGTATTTACTTTTATAAATTTCTAACTGAAATTGAGCATTGTATTCGATATAAATGTAGGCAAAAACCACAAAAGCATTAGTATTAACTGTAATGGTGTCTTTATTAGCAGGAGAAATCAGATATTTTTGTATCACATTGTAGTTGTTGCATCTATTTTGAAATATCTTTTACATTCATGACTACATCATAATACCTTTTATGATGGATCTTCTTTGTAACTTTGCAATATTTCATTTTACTAATTTAACACTTACATTCTAAGAAGAGGCTTATGGCTTCACTAGACTATCAACGGGATAGGAGATACAAAAAAAATACGGTTAAGAATCTTTTATACAGATGTGCGAAGTTTCAGACTGTTCAAAAGTGTTGATAGTTTTAGAAATGGGATTGTTTTACCTTCTTAATGCATAAGAAAAAGCATCTAAATAGTCATTAATAGTTTAAAATTAACTGCATTCTGGTAAATGTTGAAAATTCTGAATTTATTTTTTGTCAAAGGAACATGTTATTTTTGTGTATGCATAAATATATCAGTAATGACAATTTCAAAATCGAAGACAATGTGCACAGTGCCCATAATTATAACAGTATCAGGGATGGGAAGAACTTTGGATCAGGAATTCAATCTTCAGCAGGCCTCACACTACCTATGACAAACTCATTCTGTAAGCCTCAGATTCTTCACCTGAGTCAACTGGGCTGCATCATCTCCAAGAATTCTTTCAGTTCTATTGTTTGGTGATTTTAATATACACTAAATAAGTCATTTGTGATTTAATTAATAACACAATGCATTTAAAAATAATTAAAAAGCTTTCAACTTGATGTAAAATAGTTTGATTCAAAGAGGAAAAATATATATACACATACATTGTTTGACTAGTATCAATGTATAGCTGCAAAGACTGACATGTTTTTAACTATATATTCAACTTATAGGTTGCTTTAAGTGCTATATTTTGTCATTTCATAAAGACCAGCAGCTTTACCAAGACTACCTTTCCTTTGTAAAGATAGACAATCTCTTTAAGACAGACCTCTTCAAAACTTAATGCTTCACCGAATAAGTACTGTTGTTCACATATGTCAAATAGACATTTCCTGGAGTCACAAGATTAATATGGCATTCTAATTATATAATGCCTAAAAAATAATGCCCATAATGTCTCCATGGGAAAATCCTGATTGAAGACTCTGCTAAACATTATCTATTACCTGAAATTTAAGAATTCCATGACAATGAAAAACTGCAGCTCAGATCAGTAAGTCAGGTCTCTCTCACACCAGATTCTCCGTGTTGTTAAATTAAAAATGGCTTCTCAGAAATGCCATGATACAGAATATTTGTAGATTGACCTAGATGAGCAATCAAAATCATCAAAGAAAGGATGAAAAAAGAATTTTAAGAAAACATTTGAAACATTTTCTTTCTAAAATTGACAAAAATCCATTTCATCCAAATGAAAGGCCTCAAAATCTGTTAGCAAAGAAGAGTGGAGTGAAATGCAGTAAATGTATCTAAAATTATAAAATTGTTTTTAAAAGTGCCTTTCTCATTACATCAAAATGCAATTTTTAGACAGAGACATTGTAACATGACTCTGTGTGCTGTGCTGTGTGTACAATAAAGAAAGCAAAATTAATCCCTTCCCCTGACAACCTCTAGAAATGAAAACCCATTACAGTAATAATATTTGTACTTAGGTCTTGATGTTTTTGTGCTGAATTTGAATGCCATGAAATGATTATATATAGTGGTTGATGGGGATATATGTGCAGATAATTACATAAATAATCTTCTTTACTTAGGGACAAGGTAACTTTTTAGATTGGGTAAAACTAGTTGTAACCTAATAAAACTCTTTAATACTTTTCAGTACTGCTGAAGCTTGAATTTTAGTATCCCAAAGATCAATTAGGGATATTTCACTTTTCACTGGGATCCAAGGACAGAATAAGCCCTACAACTTCATGACCATTGGCCAGATGCCTATCCTCAAGATACAAGCATCTACTTGACTCATTAGCATCCTTAAAAATGTCAAGGATCTTATAGTGTTGCTCTGCTCTGAAAAGGAAGGTAACCTACAAAATTAAGAAGACAGCCTTCACAAAAATAATGTTTAAAAACCAGGGTACGTGTCTCACATACAAGAAAGAATTCTCCCTGGAACTGAAATACTAAACTATCCTTGTTGACCCACCTGTTATCCTTCCATTTTTCTTTAGCCATGATGACTTTGATTTCAATCTGTGAAACGAAAATTTCTTAAGATTTTTCACACAATATGTAGAAAAAACTACTACCTTGTTGCCTTCACTTTCTTCATTGTTCCTTCTTTTTATCTCACTGCAAATTAGCTTGTATGCCTTCATTTGCCAGGAATGCTTACTTTAAAAGTCACCAATTACTTCTTAGTAGGATACACTGTCTTAGTATGATTCATTAGCAGGATACATTAGTCTACTTGGCAGCTACTTGCATGTCAATCTCTCGCTTTCTTAAAATTAAATAGTTATTTGTTGAATGAATAAACAAATGAATGCTTATACTCTCGTCGTTTACCTTCTCTGTTTTTAAGTCCTTCTTCTCTGCCATCTGATGCATACACATAGTTTTATTTTCTGCCTTTCTAGATGATGCTTAGTTATCTTACTGTTTTCTCTACAGTATTCTTTACCAAATTCTAGATCTTGATGTTCAAATGCCTGTTAAAAATTCCCTAAACAATTTCATCACCAATAGATTAAATTCAGTATGTCTCCTGATCATCACCTTTTCTATTTTTGTTTATATCACTTATATCTCAGTTATTCAAGCTCAACATCTCAGTTTTTGTCAAAACTTCTCACTTTCCAATTAGACGTGGAGTCTTGAAGTTTCTGCCTCTGTATTTTGTTTTGTGTTTTTTTCACTGATAACACTATGGTTCACATCAACAGTGCATTTTCTCAGCCTTTTAAGCATGAAATTACAGGCTTAGTTTTCCCCTGAAACCCTGATGCAAAACACGATGTATAGCATACTGTAATTGTTCCATAGACATTGTATAAAACTAGTGAATTTTCCTACATAATCCCACCCCTTTCCAAACCACCTCTAATGAATTTTTCTTACTGAAAAGAAGTTTTGAAAATAACCTACTCCAGCTAAAATGAAAACAGAACATTGCAATAATTCTGCATTACTTAATGAACAAAATCCCAAGCTCTTTTGTCTAATACACCACAATTTTTTCCAACACTAACGTTCTTTTCTGAACCCTAATCCCATTTGTTTTGCTGCTCATTCTGGAATTCTGCTATTAGCTTATTTAATGTTTCAGTCCTTACTAAGACTAGAACTCTTACCTAAGTCTTGCCAATCTCCTTTCCAGAGATTAGAACTTTGATTCTGTCTCTAAGGCAGTGAGTTAGAGTTGTACAATTCCTAAGAAAAAAATGCACTGCTAGAATGAACTCCCTCAAAAACAATGGGCATTCCTGTTATCTCCCTTTGCAAATTTCTTTCTTTTCATATGCATCATGACAAGAAGTTACCATGAATTTTGAACATTAAAGTGTATTTGTTCACAAACTGAAATTTGTTTTCAATAAGAGGAATGGGTTTCCCCCAAGAAGGTGAATCTAATACCAGATCTAACCTCTACTCTGCTTACTGTTATTGACTATGTCTGCAGATATATTTTCTGTTAAAATATTCTAGAATATGTTTCATTTTATTCTTATAACAAATATGGCAAGCTTCCATGTGTTAATTGTTATCTATTTCTTATAAACCCATGGGACTATGACCTTATTAAGGAAAAGAAGTATGTTTTATATTTTATTGAATAATTCACTATAATTTGTACATTCGTTCATATAAAGAGGGTACTCAAATATTTATCAAATGAGTTTTATACTCCATTCATTATCCCTTTTTACCTCATGACACCACAATAGGGTTGCTACTGTCTTTTTGGCTCTTGACTTAAAGAGAAATTAGGGACAGCTATTCTGGTCATGATTGGTTCATAACTGAAAATATGTCCTAAAATAACCTGATATTAAAAAATGAAGATTCAGAGTTCTTGAAGGTCACAGAGAAGATTGAGAATTATTGATAAACTTTAACATTTTGGTCAATTTTAAGAATAAATTTGTCTTTTATTGGACATTGCTCAATAATGTATTTTAAATTGGAGAGATTTTTATGCATCTGCAAACACAATGAACAAATTGTCCATTTATCTCGAAAAACAAGAATCATGAAATTTTAGAAGCAGAATAATATTTTGCAATAAAAGCTCACACTTTTCATTTTGCCAAAGAGAAAACTAACACAGAGAAATTTGCACTCCCAAGACCAAAAAGAGCCAGAATTTCAATAGCTGTAAGGGGAACTGAGTGGGTTTCCTAGTCAGAAGGGTAAGCACTTTGAGAGAAGTCCTTGAAATACATATTGCTAATTTCTCCCTGATTGCCATTCTTCTGTTTTTCCTACTAGCTGCACATGATCACTCATCTAAAGACTACAGTTTGAAGCATCCTTTAAAATAGGTATGGCAATGAGATTAAATTGCTTGGGCTTCTTCTCTTCCTGTTTTCATACCTTCCCACCAGTTGGGATCCAGATCTAGTTTAATCTGAAAAGGTTAAGCAGAGTTTCCCAGTCCCTGGGCTGTGAATCGGTGACTGTCTGTGGCCTGTTAAGAACTAGACTATACAGCAGGAGGGGAGCAGACGGCAAGGCAGCATCACCTCATGTCATTAGATTCTCAGAGGAGCACCAACCCTACTGTGAATTGCACATGTGAGGGATCTAGGCTGCACACACCTTATGAGAAGCTAACTAATGCCTGATGATACAGGGTGGAACAGTCTCATCTTCAAACCATGCCCATCCCACCTCCACTACCCTGTCCATGGAAAAATTGTCTTCCATGAAACCAGTCCCTGGTGCCAAGAGGGTTGGGCACAAATGGGTTAAAACAACAATAGAGAAGGAAACAAGGAGCCTCTATGAGCTTATGGAGGATAGCTACCTACTTGCCTGAATTGCTTTCTTATACCTGGATTATTGCATGAGGAATAATATTCTGAATGTTTGAAACATTGTATTTTTGGATGTCTTTTGATTGCAGTGTAGTCTGTGCCCTAATATGCCCTCAGGCCAGCTATCCGGATACATAGAACACAGAATTTTAGTGGTAAATGAGTCCTTAAAGAATTCCTGATCCAATCACTTATCTGCTTGCTGACAGATATACAATTAGGCAATTTCATTGAGTACTTGCAACTTCATTGAGTACTTCCAAGAGAAATATCTTGCAGACTATTTATCTTGTCATTAACTTACCACGCTTTCCCCCACTAAAGCATCATGTTAAATATATATGCCTGTGAGAGCAGCAAATGAAAGTGTACATCACTTAGAGAGAAAGTTACGCTGTAGCACTATGTACTGTTCCTCTGAAGCATATATAACTTTGTTCTCCAAAGTTAACTTATTCCTTATGTTCTTATAACTGTTTATTCAAACATGGGATCACAAATAGTTAATGAGTAACTAATTGCTACCTAACGGGAACCATGCTTGGACAATATTCTTGTCCTCATATTTGATTTAAAAAAACAAAAGTTATTAAAATAATTAAATTAGCAAGTCTAGTCAACATTACTAAGGCAAAGCACATACTTGTGTTGGGGTGTTAAACAGGAGGACCTAACATAATTTGGTGTTAAGAATTCTGAACTTTTTGTTTGAACTTATTTTTATATGTAATCTGTTATAGTGGTAAAATACTATTAATTTTGGCTGATCAATAAAATTTTGAGGGCATGAGGAGGAGTGTAAAGCAAGACATCATTTTTCATGGTGCGGTGAAAATAATCCTAGTGATAGAGAAAAATAACAGAAGAATTTCATGCACCCTCTTTATGTGTAAGACAGAATGGGGAAGAATCATTGAACCACAACCAGAAGTGAAAGAGAAGAACACACAAAAGAAGTTTTTGGCTGTCTATCCAGAGAATAATGCCTCTTTCCAACTGGCCCTATCTAAGTTAAGTAAGCAGAACTATATAACTATGTAATGCTTTGAGTGTGTGATTGTCATAACTTTGAGTTTTAGGGTTATTGAAACAATAAAATATTGCTTGTATGTGTGCGTGTGAATGAATCTTATATAGAATGTATCCATTATGATATAGAAAACTCATTTTATAGATTAAAAATTGATTTCAATAATTTGAAATAACTTATAATAATGAGTTTCATATTACTAGATGTGAGAATTCGGTGAAGGCACTGAATTAGAATGTGACTAAAGGCATATATTGCCTACATGTTGGTTTGAACATTGCAACTCTACCTATTGCTAAGGCAATAGCAATAATAATAATAATAAAGCAGAGAGGAAGAAACAAGTCATTAGTCCTTCATGGTTATCCCTTTAAAGTCATGATATCTGTACTGTAGGATGGTCTGTAAAAATGAAAGAGAAGACAGATGGCAAGGCAGAACCCAGCATAAGTTTGAATGGTATCCACCAGGAGGAAAATGCTTTATAATTGGTAAATACTATAATGAAATATGTTAATGCACATTACAAGGATTTAGAAGTCAAGGCCCATCTGTGTGAAACAAATATTGCCAATAAAGATGTTTTCCCACTTGTATTATCAAAGGATCAAATAGTAATTTCAATCACAGTTCAGAGACAAGCCATATGTTAAAAGGTCTCTCACATCTCAAAGGCAGTAGTGTGTTATGTAGTCATATTTTCAGAAATAATAGGGAAGTTGCTTCATTATTTCCAATTTTCTTTTTCACAGTCTTTTAATTGATCTTATGTGTGTGGTTCTATCTGTTAGTTCACCACAGATTCAGAGGTACCGTTGAATCTTTCCGGAATGCCATTGTTAGTTCATAGTTTCTGATTTATAAAGAGTGCAAATGGGATTGATATATTCTGCCCCCGCATCAGCCTCTGCCCTTCTTCATTTCCCTTTAAAACATTTCTGGAAGCCTATGAAATCTACAATTATTTCTCTTTGGGCACTTTGCAATACAACTGAAAGTATATTTTGATATACAGTATTGCTCATGCAAGCATTGCTATTGATTATGCAAAACAAATCTGCCTGTTATGGTGCACGTATTGAAAAAAAAAAAATGCTATATTATGTGGACTGTGTTCTCTGTTGATGAAAAACATGTACCTGCTCACAGCTCTGATTCCAAAGGCCCAATTTACTAAAAATTAGTGATCCGTCAGATTAATGGGCATAAAGCAATCTGCACTGTTGGCGCCTTGAAATTTCTTGCATCAGTCACCAGATCATGATTTACTAATAGGATTTCAGATCTTGCAAAATAGCACAATTCTAACCACATATTAATATTTAATCTGGCATTTTAAGTGCACCTAACAAAAGACCCTAGAGCTGCTGACAGGACCCTAAATTGTGAATTTCTTAAAAGGGAATTGAGCAGGTCCATAGTGATTTCATCAAAAAAATAAAATAAAAAGGAAAAGGAAAATAAATGTGTTTCTACATTTCTTATGTAGACCTCACAAGCCTGGGCTCTCATTTTTCTTAAAAGTATTTATCATGCATTTTTAGTTGCTTTATTAGAGAATCGCAAGACTGGATCTAGCGGCTGGCTGCAAAATGTACAATTTGATGACAGCCGATGCATTTTGGTTAATAAATTTTATATTAGACAATTTGTTCCTAAAATAATTCATTGGCACTTCCAAAATGTTGCTAAATGAGAGATGATACAGCCTATAAATCACTTGAATCACCTTATTTCTTGCTTCTAAGTAACTAAATCTGTTCTGTAGTAGTGAGTTGAAGCTTCTCAGTAGGCAAGTGTGTTTGCTTTATAATCTCAGGTTTACAGCTCTAGATTACCATCAATGTCAAATTCCAGAGATATCCAGATCCATTTCAAATCAGAAAGTGCAAAAGAAGGGAGAGTGACCTTACCTGCTGATGTTATCAATTATATGCCATTGTTAGATTTAACGTATATGATGAGTATACCAAATAGGTGTTGCATTACTTCCATTTGTTGAAAAAAAAATCATAATTTATGAAAGATATTTCTGTAATAACAGGATGCCACCTGTAATGAGAGAATGTTTATTAGTGCACAAATGAGGGTTATAAATGATGTTGCTTATCTATGAAAAAAAACACAAAAGACAACTTATTAGCCAAAGATAAATTGCTCAGCACAATCTCAATGAGATGCTAGGTTTGTCATGAAAAAAAAAAAAAAAAAAAAAGCTTTTTATTTGCACAGACCAATGCCTTTATAATCCATTTAAAATAATATACTTGCCACTAGGTGGCTATTTCTGATCAGATCAT
Organism: Papio anubis; assembly: GCF_008728515.1. Classification (NCBI taxonomy): domain Eukaryota; kingdom Metazoa; phylum Chordata; class Mammalia; order Primates; family Cercopithecidae; genus Papio; species Papio anubis. The sequence continues at coordinate 72,015,078 of NC_044983.1, forward strand.
TTTACCATTTTAATTACATTTTTAATATCCTGGCTGCATAAACAAAGATAAATTACAAACCCTGCACAATCTGGCTGCTAGCTCAGGCATAGTCAGTAATAATATCAGCTTTTGTTTGTGCGTCCTCTAATTAGATTCTGAAATCTAGGCTTTGTCAATCAATAATTTTAATTTTAGAATCGCTTTTTGATCTTGCATTTCATGTTTGTTTGGGAAAATGATCAGTAGGACAAAGCTGATAATTTATGCAGAAACAATCTCTCAGCAGAGCTACATGCACATTCCTCCCCATCAACAGAAGCCTGCAGACTAAGCTTGACACAGGTCTAATTAGCATGCAGATATGTCGCCTCATTGGCAATTCAAATTGCTTTTTTATAATGTACCTCAAATTGTGCTACTCAAACATTGTATTTGATTTCCAAAGCCCCCTGGGCATCCCATAATGTCTCCCTTCATCCTGGGTATGAAGCATTTATTGAACAGTCTGCTGAGACTGGCTGTCTTTTCGAAAACACCCAAACATCGTATTCCTGGGACCAGCTTTTCTTCTTGTCAGAGAGCAACTTGTTCTTCTGCGGAATTCCTTGTGCCACATTTGTAGGTTTAGAGATGACATGCTACCTCATGAGTTGCTTCTCCCACGTGGTTGATCTATAGAGGGCTTCACTCCTGTGCCACTCATTTTTAAAGTGGGGGAGAATGTCTGGTAAGCACACATTAATATGCAGTACATAACCACATCTCTGAATGCCAGTCCTCCATTCTTCATTAAACAAAAATGGCTGGATTGCAGGGATTGTTTTTCCTTTCTCCCACATACTTATGCACACATGCTCACATTTGCTTTCTTGGGCACACCTTCATGCACACAACTACATCACGCGCATCTACACACCTATGCAAGACACCCACAGCACATCATTGTCAGGATGGAGTTGTGTGTGAAAGTTGTCTGCTGCACACATGACAAATAAGGGGATTCCAGCATACACTGGGGCTTTTAAAAAATTCCTTTTTTTTAACCATGCAGCAACAAGTGGCAGAATCAATGGTGTACAGTTATTCAGCAATGTAATTCATTTCACTGGCTTTGGCTCCTAGCCAGATCCGCCATCTGTCTCTAGCTCTCTCTCTCCCCCTCTCTCTCCCTCTCCCTCTCTTTCGCTTGAATTCGTCCTACATTTCGTAATGTTACGTGCCTGCCATCCTTATCCTATGCCAGAGATACAACACCAGTCTCACCCCCATTCCGGCGTGGAATTCTCTGAGTTCGGTGGCACTTGGGATATTCCACTTCAGTGCCATGGGAAGAAAATGGTAAGCAAAAAGCAAAAGGAATAATGTAAAAAAAATATATATATATAAAATGTTCTGGTATCCAATTGCTCCTGCTTCAGCCTTTTATCCAAAGCCTTGAGATGGATCTGCCTCATCCAGGAAGTTTTCCTGCTTCGTTAGAGTATCTTCGTTTTCTTTATCAGACGCTGGCTGGCACTCCACGCCAGTGCACGGCTCCATGGAATGCCTGCTGTTGGACACTTGCAGAGCTCTGCCACCAAGCAACCTCCTGCATTGGAAATCGGGGGACTACTCCAGGATCTTATGCGTGCTTGCTGTTTGAAGCTGCAGAAAAGTGAATAATCAATTAAGTATTGATTTCTTGTAAGATTTGGTAAATTTCAAAGGCAAGACAAAGAGGATGGCTTAAGGAAACACTGCAGGGACTTGGCGTAAATTAGACAACTAACGGAAGTGCAGAATAAAATAACACCTCAACTGAAGATTTCCTTGGAAGAATTAGCACTAGCTATTGGAAGACAATGGTGGATTTAAACAAAACAGCAGGCATGCAAGAATTTTACCCGTGAACCAGAAAAAGGAGCTAATTATAACCACCTTTTTAATGGAGCTAATTTGACTGAATGGATGCAAATGTGCTTTATTTATGGATGAAGAAGCAAGCCTTACTGCATGATCTTGGGATCATCGGATCTGCTAAGCTTTGCAGCTCCTGTTACCTTCAGTACATTTTTTATTTCCGGAGAAGGTATTTATATGTAAACAACAGCTAACCATGCAAAAGATTCATCGGAACAATATACTGTGGTATATGAGATATAATCATAATTTTGCAGCCTCTCAGGATTTCCTCTAACTTGGAGGTTTTGCAACCTTTGTGTGCAATGGGTTATGGTAAACAATAAATGAATGATGCTAAAGTGTTGTGATTTTTCAATGTGTAGTTTATTAATTTTAGCTTTCTTAACATGTTGATTCTGAATTATTTGCAATAAATCCATATGAAAGAAAGGGAATTGCTGGGTGGGGTTTTGTAATGCATTTGCAGTCTTCTTAGAGATCGGAATGTGTAGGTCCCACCAGCCCATGAGCTCTGTAATTATAAAAGAATGGTAAAAAATTTGACAATTTCAAGAATTGGTTTTATAATGGGAACAATGTGTTACAATCAGTAAAAGGAGACTTGTTATGTTTTCTGTCTGTGTAGAATGTTCTTGAGTGGTTAACTCCTCTGTTGCTGATGAGAAGTAAATACCAGGACTGGCAATAAGCAGAGATTGTAATGACAATGCTTTGTTCCTATGCATCCTCATATTTCAAGCTAAAGTGCATTTTAAGCATTTCCTTCTATTTCTATTATTTTCCTTTCCATTCTTGTTCTTTTCATCATTTTTTCTGTCTTGCAATCTACGTTCCCTGAGCAACCATAGGAACCAAGTTACATTAAGCTTCAACACAAAGACCTTGTAAGAATAATGAATCCTCATTTGCATCGACATTTGTATTCAGATTTGCCAGGCTATAAACTTGGCAGATCAAGCGGAATATTAAGTAGAGGCTTCCATGGTAAATTGTGGCTCTTGAAATTGCTAACTACCCCCTCCCCTTTTTTTCTCTCTCTATCTGTGATGGCAGGTGAAGTCTCATGACTACTTGCTTCTTAAGAAGCGTATTGGCTCCTTCATCTTTCATTATATGATGTCAGTCTCAAGCAGAAGACGGGCAAAGCCAGTTGTAGGTGTTCTAGTTGAAGGTACAAAATGACATGGGACTGGAGCATTAATTCTAGAGTCCATATATCACAAGAGGTGTCTTTAAGTAGTTGAAGCTGTAAGAAAATTAATTCTCACGTGTGGGCTAAGGTTTGATCTTTCTGGTATGTTCAAAATGCATTAACCTCATGAAAGTTCACACTCATTTTTTAAAGCTTCTAAAGGTTGGAGGAGGACCAAGGTAGCTCTTTACTCACAAAATAATGCAGTTACACCATTCTGAGTCATCCTCACTGATCTGCTCATGCCCATTCTTGAAATATTTCAAATGCCTCATTCTATTAAGCCTCCATGGATTGACTGAGTTAATCCTGAGTTTTGCTTGATTCTGAAATGGTAAAATAGGAATAGTTATACTTACTGTAAGCAAACTTTTAAATTCAGCAATATGACCTATAAGGTCATTTCTACAACACAGCCAACAATGGGGTGAAAAATGTAGACTTTAATTTCCATGCTTGGTCCACCCTATGTGATGCCAAACAAGTGAGTAATCAGAAACATTTGTGCATAACTTAATTTTTCATGCATTACCCCAGTGTTTCAGATTTCTGTAAACAGAGCCTAAATCTATGACCTATTAACAAACTCTCACTTCTTGCCATCCCTTTTTCTCTCTAGAACCTTTCACTAGTGGGGAGCAATAAAACATATTAGAACTAACAAACTTACAATAGACATTTAATAATGGTTTTTCTTTTTATTCTATTTTTTAAAATGTAAATAGAGTAAATGATAACATGTAGACTGAATTTATCATAAAGACATTTTCTTATGGTATATTGCAAGGAACTATGAACTTGTAGTAACTACTATAAGCAACTGACAGGTAAGTCTTACTCTAGGTTGAGGTAAAGTTTAATTGTACACGGAAAAAAAAATTGGAGAATGTTTCATGAAAGATGCTAGACTTTTTTTTTTGAAAAACATACCAGCAAATATGTAGAATGAGGAGTCATACTTTATAAGCTTCCATAAACTTGTAAAACTATGTATAATAATCTTTCCATAGTGTACACTGGTATGATATTAATAAATCACAATGTAGTACATTTTAAAGTAGGGTTTTAGCTATTTTTCTTAGTAACTGAGTTTTAAATCTGAGAAGAAAAATGTAAATTATGACTTTTTGGGAAACTATATTCTTGCATTCCACAATCGAACTTTTAAGGAAAATAAACTATTAGATAGTTTGGTACTAAGTACCTCTGTACTGAAAAACAAGAGTATTGCCACTATCTGGCAATATTGTACTTTTATATTTACTCTTTTATGTGAAAAAGATGGAAGCATGATAACTAACATAAAGTTGCCTTGATCTAATAAAAATAGTAATCTCTGATTACTATCAGAATTAGAAACAATATTTACATGGAACTCTTTTTCTAGGGTCCTAATGATAACATCTGATGACGAAGTGTAACCATCAACTTTAAAACAAAATGCAAACAAAGATTAGAGACTGATACATTAGTTTGAAACAATGTTGTTTATACATGTGAAACAAAGACATGACTGCATCATTTTTAACATATGTTTGCTGTTTCATATAAATGTGAAACTCAATTGATTAGGCTTCAAAACGATATTTTTTTCTAATAGATGGTGTTGATCATTTTATTTAAAAAAAGTAAGTATACATTTGGTCATATTCAAAGAATATATTTTGGTTGTCATTCAAATAAAATTTAGAAAGGAAAAGATTTACATTTATACGTTTCTTCAGCACTGCCCATCAATTTGAAACCGTCTTCTTTAATAAATGCTAATGATTTGGTTGATTACATTTGTGCATGTACTTACCATGCAGTTTTGGGAATCAACACACTGATGAACCTCGATCAAGAAGAGAAATTATAGCATTAGCTCATTTGCTTTCTAAACAGCAGGAGTGAAAATTCTATCCAAAATATTAATGATACTGTTTTAGCATCCGCACAGAAAAGCACGTAAAATTTCTTATCAGTGTTTTGTAGATATGGTTCATATTTATTGACTATTATCTCTTCCTTCTTTGTAGGAATACAACTGGGTACATATTTTAAGCCAGCAAATCAAAACCAAAACCAAAAACACACTAAAATGCCCACTTAAAATTGAAGTGTCTCATCCAAATCTGAGAAGGGAGCAAGCCTATTTGTACCCCTTGCATAGGAAAATAGCACGATGACATAAGTTCAGGGCAATTTCTCTGTGTTGTCTTTCTGTTTCTATTAGAGGATTTTTTACTAACTGGTCAAAATGCACATTATCATTACATTTTTCCCACCATACCTTATGTAGCCACTGTTATACTAACTAGTAAGGTTGTTAGCCAGAGGAACAAGGCCCAGAAAACAGGGCGGGGCATTCCAGGGCCAGTAAGTCCTTGTCCTGTATAAATTAGAGCAGTGGAGCCCCATGTGTGTTAAACTGAGAACTTGAGCCTTGCTGAATTTAACATTAACGTGTTTTGTTGGTCTTTTTAGTAGGGTAGCTGAGGGCTTTGCCGTATTTATAAAGCACTCAGAATTGTAAGACTTAGGCCACAACATTTAGAACACACGCACATTCATCACTTGACCTTTAAAGTCAGTTTAATGTTTTCACTTTTACTAAGAAGGAAATAATCAACAGCACTGTTTTGATTACATTTTCTTCTACCCAAATAACGAAGGGGAAATTTCTAGACCTATAAGAATATACATGTATATATCTTTGAATATATAAAATTATAAAAATAAACATATTTATTTAAGTAATTATATATGAACTATATAAATATATAAAATATTTATATATAAACAGGATAGATATACAAAATAGGATAATTTATTCTCAACTATAGGAAGATATGTAGATGGATATAGATAGATACATATCTATATACATATAGATACTTATATGATGTCAATCTCAAGCAGAAGAAAGGAAAGCCAGTAGTAGGTGCTCTAGTTGAAGATACAAAATGACATGTGACTGGAGTATTAATTCTAGAGGCCATATAAAGATATTTATATCTATATGTGGATAGATAGATACAGATATAATTGCTTTCCTCTCAGATTTTAAATTGTATATACATCATTGCTACTTAGAGAACAATTAACAGTTCATAACTACAAATTCTTTCAATTAAGAATAGAAAATGTGTGTGTACTTATATGGTATATGTATTTGTGTAAGTATACATGACCAAATGTGTTTGATGGTAAAAATGGATGTTTGAGATATATATAGATATATCTATATATATCCCAAGAACTGAAGAAATCAAAGTAGAAGACAGAAAAAATCCCCAAAGCATAGGATCAAATAAAAATTATTCTCACTTTTGGTGTCACCTGATAGTCTCTATAATTAAATAAAAACACAGGTTTAATTTTTATATTTAAATACTTAGTCTGATCCTTTTATAATTCATAGAAAAGGCCATTCCAGGAATAAATGGAAAGACTTACTAATATTTCAGTAATTTTGAGATCATATGGAATATTTTACTTCAATCATGAGGAAAACATATTCTATGATGATTACAATGACATGATAGAATTAAATTAATGTGTATTTAATTATTTGTCTTAAGAGTTCCTTTTAAATACTAATTACTTAAAAATTAATTGGAGCAAGATTTTATGTCATACCTACTTTGTGTTACCAATTGTTACTGTAAAATAATTTTAAATATTCATTCAAAATCTTTTTTATAATAGTCTTATTTCTAAATACACTGAAAATTGCTAAGTATAATGATACTCATCTAGGTAGCTGTAAGAAAACAGTAAAAATTCTTATTTTTATTTCAACTACTATCTTCATCAAACTAGACTACATTCTTTCCCAGACACCTGAGACATAAATCAGACATCCCTCTCGCTTTTCTCTCTACAAGGACTTACCTACATCCACTTCAATTTTTTTTTCAGTAAAATATTCACCGATTGACTAGTGTCTCACCTATTGGATATTCTGACACTAGTAGGCAAGCCTCAATTTCAGGACCCAACTTGAAATGGACAGCCTCTCAGAAAAACATTTTTTTCTAATTTTCTGATTTTGATTAATCTTCCAAGACAGTGGGCTAGGTTAGTCAGCTGTAATGTGGGAAGGGCTTCCTGCCCTAAATTTTAAAATATCACCCAACGAACTTCACAGTTTCCTCTGAAGGTACTACTCACTCTCCGTTTGTTCATATAGGTAATCACATCTCAGCTGAGTCAGTTTCACATCTTCAATCAATGACTGTGTTCTTCACTCCTTAGTTCTCTTTCTAAATGAATTTACCTTCTTCCTCCTTCACTAAACTATTTATCATTTTGAATGTTTTATACTGTCCCCTAACCTGTTCTTTTCATTGCTATTAATGCTGAAAAGTGCCCTTTACTTTAGAAATCTGACCTCTTTCATGAAGCTTTACTGATCAAGTAGCTATAAAATAAAACTATTTCTCCCATTTTCAAACAGCAAAATGTACAACAATCATGAATTACATGTACATGATATATATTCATTCACTGGCATCTTCCCATATCATCATACAAGCTATGAGATATATATAGATATAGATATAGATATTATATATCTCTCTATATATAAAACAATGCAGCACAGATGCGTGGAGCCTCTATTTTGTGTCATGCACTTTTATAGAAGCTTTATGACTATAAAGGTGAGCTAGACAGAGAAGGTAAGCAAACTGTTAAAGTAGTAAACAATATGAAAATCTACTAAGGAAGGTATACACAATCTTACAGTTAGACATTTTGTTCATTCTTATGCACATATGGAAGGTCTTTGGGAATTCAATTACAATTCAAAATGCTACCTAAATAAATCATAAACTTTCTATTGTAATTCCATTTGGTAACCGTGTGGTGGTTCAACTATCCTTAGCAATGACAGCTTAGAACAGACTACTTTACACTATTAAAAATCACTGAGATTATAACAGCTTTTGTTTATGCAGATTATAGTTAATAACATCTATCATATTATAAAATAAAACATAAATTATATTTTAAAATTATTCCTCAATTAATTTAAAATAACAACTATAAACACATTAAATGTTAACATAAACAGTATACTATACTAAAACAATGATATTTTTCAAAATAAAAAAGCAAGGAAAATGTCACTGTATTATACTTTAGCGAATCTTTTTAACATGGCTTAATACAAGATGCTGAATTTTAATATCTGTTGTTACATTTAGTCTTGCAATATGTTATTTGGGTTGTGGTTATGAAGAAAATACACATTTCCACAAATATATAATTGAAAAAAATGAAGGGCATTTTAGCAAACTTCTCAGTTAATTGTAGATATTCTTCTTTGATACACCAAACACCAACAAGTAGTCATTTCTTAAAAGTTAGTTGCAACAGGGAATGAGAAACCATATCAATGAATACTTCACTCTTAGGTTAAAATCTGTCATCTATCTTGCATTTTTAATGGATCTTTGACCCATGTATAATTTTGTAGCATCATGAATTGGTCTTCTATTAAATATTGGTTCACTGAGTTATGCAAATTTTGATACATTTCATTATCTAGTATCAAACAATAATCACATGTATTAATATAACTTCTAGGATCTTATCAGAAATATCATTAAGTATTGGCAATCTGTCATGCTCATGGTGGCAGGTATAAATTCTCCAAAATTCTAATTCTCCTTGAACGTTAAAATCTTATCATTGACAACAAACACTGTGAGTTGTTTCACTTGTTGTAGATATTCAAGTAGATATTTGTATAAAAGGGGCTATTTCAGCTCAAACTGAATCACACAACTCCTTTACCTCAAAGTAGCCACCACAGTTAGTACTTCAGTGTGTAGCACAAGTTCTTTATGGGCACTTCCCATTTCGTCACATAAAATATTAAAAACATACATAACTAAGAGAAAACATTTAATTAAAGTAGTTGCTTCTTCAAAGAGCAATAACATTATTATTATTATTTTTTAATTGAAAGTGTATCATCTTTGCCCAAAATGAAGAACACAATGATTTCTAGCAAAGTTTGGTGCTGTTGATTCATGCTAAAAAGTCAAGACTACTAAGGCTCTAGCACTGCAAGCAAGTTTCAACCCAATGAAAAAAAGTAAATAACAAAAGTATTGATATAAAAGTGGTTTTGGACCTCAAGGACTCCTTAAACCTACATCAGGGTTCCTCAGAGATCTGGGCCTATGCTTTGAGAATCACTAGCCCAGAAAAAACTAAATCATCTATAAATATTTTCTAATCATTTACTAATAATCTGATAGCATCACATAAATTTAACCAGAACTAACTACCACCTATAACAACACTTGTCATTTCTAAGTTGTTTTGCAATGCGTTATATATATAATTATATATATACATATAATGTTCTCATAGTGTACATACTTGTTTATATGTATACATATACATTTTGTTTAATCCTTTCAAAAACCCAATGCACTATCACCATTTTTTAAAAAGAGAAAATTACAGCTGCATTTAATGACTTTTTCAAGGTCAAAAGACCTATAAATGGCAGAATCCAGATTTATATCCAGATTTTCTGAAGTTTAATGTTCTCATTTTACCATAGCTGTTAAAAATAACTCTTTCACAGCCTCCTCTAATTTAAGGAACAGTGAACAAGTCCTGTACCATCAGCTTGTTAGCAAGTCTCTATTTAAGCACTATGAGAAAATGATATGTATATGTATAAATCTTATTTCAAATCCTTCATGGCATGGCAGTCCCACATTATATCTATTTCATCACTGTTCAAAATTGCACTATAATCATGTGATATTCCTCATCATGCCTAGTTTTCTTAACTGCTATAATGATTGATAGCTGATTTGGTCATTATATTGGCTAAAATATCACCAGCCAGTTCATGGTCCAGTTATTTCAACCTTCAAAACGATAATTTCAAATCAGTGTTGTGATCTATTCAACTGCATACAGGTCAGCTTTAACTGTGTTGACTAAGAAAAACTTACCTAAATCTTAGGGGTTACAGGAATACAGGGAACAGAAGTTTAAAAAACAATTTCTGAAATTTATGAAGTGCTCTTGCGTAAAACTTTTCATTCAAAGGCAACAGAAGCCCTGAATACTAGCCTTGATGCTAACTAGTTAGCTATGTTAAAAAAAGTATTTACCATGGGCCAGGCACGATGGCTCATGCCTGTAATCCCAGCAGTTTGGGAGGTTGAGGCAGGTGGATCACGAGGTCAGGAGATCGAGACCATCCTGGCTAACATGGTGAAAATCCGTCTCTACTAAAAATACAAAAAAAATTGCCGGGTGTGGTGGCGGGTGCCTGTAGTCCCAGCTACCTGGGAGGCTGAGCCAGGAAAATGGCGTGAACCTGGGAGGCAGAGCTTGCAGTGAGGCAAGATTGCGCCACTGCACTCCAGCCTGGGCAACAGAGCAAAACTCTGTCTCAAAAAAGAAACAAACAAACAAAAGTATTTACCATCACCATGCCTTGGTTTCCTTGTCCATATGATGAGAGAGAATTACTACATGATCTGTTTCTCTTCTATTTTAATATTGTGTAATTGTGCATAGAAAAAAAGTACACCTTCCCTTGCGCATTCATGATTTTCTTAATTTAAAGTAAGTATTCTTTTCATGCCAGTCTGACTTCACTCTCTATAGTGAAATCTTTAAAATCCAATTAATTACCCAAATTTACAAGTGACAGTTTTATAGAAGTAAGTTATCAGCCTCTTAAACCTCCTTAAAGTATGATGTTTAAAAAAATATACTCAGACACTCTCTGTTTTCTTTCTCTAAATAAAAATGAATTGTTTTTATAATTGTTTTATATTTATTATATATTTGATAAATGGAGATTGATTTCCTCTTTTAAAGATGAAGTATAATCCATCCTGAAATATTAATAAGAAACCTTCAGAGCGATGTTAGGGTGGAGAGGGGCAGATAAGTAAGTTTTTTGTTTGTTTGCAATTATTGAAATTATAGAGGCAGAATCCTTCCAGAGACAGAGATATAATCACAATTATCTGGCCTGTAAAGAAATTGTTTTTATTTCTGTAGCCAAAGGTCAGCAAATTATAGGTATTGGGAGTCCTTTTTATAGAGAATCTTATTTTGTGTATATATAGTATTTGCTATTTACAACATTTCCCCCTTCTATCTAATATTGGAATCAGAGACATCCTATTATCAATGAGAATGTGTTTTAAAATCAGACTGTGCTCTGGAACCTGGGCTTTGCTGCTTGCAAACGACGGGAGTGTGATCCGGTGTTTTGCCCTTTCTAAATCTTAATGGAAGACAATAAACCAGTTCTCTCTAAGCTACTGAGAGACATGCAGGCAGTATCTTCATGGTCAGGTCACTGCTGTGCCTTCCATACAGCGTACTCTACCTCTGGGTGGTGAGAAGGTGGGATGGCACATCGTAGGCAATCAATGCACAGCGGTTTCCCCAGGCTGTTCATGTTATCCCTGAAGCTAAACTGTGAACTTGTAAAACATGGAAATGGCATCTTGATTTGTGGAGTAATGTGGGGACATGGTTATAAAAATATTAACTGAAGATAGCAAGCAAAAGTGTTATAGCCATTATTTCAATTGTATACACAAAACAAACACTGGGGAGAGGCCATTGTATGTTTCTCATTAGGTGACTGTTCAAATAAGTTAAGGTACCTCAAAACAATAAAATACGATATAGCAATTAAAATAATAATGTAGTGCTTTAATGCGTTTATATGGAATAATTTCCAAGATATGTTAAATAAAAAAGCAAGGTGCAGAAGAATGTATATAATATGCTCCTATGTATGTAAAGATATGTAGAGTAAGGCTGGGCATGGTGGCTCACGCCTGTACTCCCAACACTTCAGGAGGATGAGGCATGCGAATCATCTCACATCAGGAGTTCAAGACCAGCCTGCTCAACATGGCAAAACTTCTTCTATACTAAAAATACAAAAATTAGCTGGGCGCACTGGCTCATGCCTATAATCTCAGCTACTTGGGAGGCTGAGGCAGGAGAATCACCTGAACCCGGGAGGCGGAGGTTGCAGTGAGCCGAGATCATGCCACTGCACTCCAGCCTGGGTGACTGAGCAAGACTCAGTCTCAAAAAAACAAACAAACAAACAAACAAACATGTATATGTGTGTGTGTGTGTGTGTGTATGTATATGCATCTGTGTGTGTATGTATATATGTGTGTGTATATATATGTATATACATACAGTAGTATCCCTATCTTCCAGGGGTACTTTCCAAGACACTGCAGTGGACGCCTGAAACTTTGGATAACACTGACCCCTGTATATCCTATGTGTTTTTTTCCTGTACTTACATACCTATGATAAAGTTTAATTTATAAATTAGGTAGAGTAAAAGATTAACAATCATAAAATAGAAAAACTATAAAAATACACTGTAAAAAATAGTCATGTGAATATGTTCTTTCTCAGTTTCTCTCAAAATGCTGTAATATATTTGGACATTGAACTGAAATCACAGAAAGCAAAACCATGAATAAAGGGGAACTACTGTACATGCATTTAATGGAATATGCAAATAATGATGCAAAGATCACAAACTAATAAAAGCAGTTGTTTCTGTGGGAAAGAGTTTTATTTTCACCACATATGCTTTTGCATAGTTTGTTGCGTTTTAAACATGAGTACACTAATTTTAAGATAGAGAATTTTGATGTAAAATAGAGATGATTTATGTGTTTATAAGGCAAATCCTTGATATACTCTCCACTCAAAACCAAAACAAAAGGACAAAACATCAATTTGTTCGAGTTGCTTATATCTTATAAAACCAAAGAAAAGCTATTTTTAAAAATTTCAACCAACGAATGCATTAATTTAAAACAGACAGAGCTATAAATGCAGAACAGACAGAGTCAAAGTATACTGTTAAAAGGATTGTCAGATAAGATACAGTATTTTTATTTTCTAACTCGGTCAATGCTAATTGCTGGAAGGTGAAAAGTGTTCTCAATTCTTAAGATTATAGAGACCATTTTATACATACATATATATAGACACACATAGAATTATATATATAAATCTTAATGTTTGCATTGAATATATATAACCATATTTACATAATTACATATAATGTAATATAATATATATATTTGCCATTTATATTTATATGAATGGCATATATATGTCATTTGCCATTATGTATATATGTATAATGGCCACTTATTTGGCCATTATTTGCCATTATATATATATATATGCCATTTATTTGGCCGTATATTTATGTTTTTTATATATACACACACATATATACAATGGCTATACATAGATCTATAAAATGGAAATATATATTCAATGTCAAACACATATAGAATATATTGAATATATAATTGAACATATATTGAATACATATATAGAATATATATTTATATATTGTCTATATATTTAATGTACATTGAACATATACATTGAATATATATGTAGCCATATATATCATTACAATGACTATGTATATATTCAATGTCAAACATTAAGATATTTTCAGGTAGTCCATTTTCTATTATTGTTTAGGTAAAATACAGTATGCTATTTTATTTGGAGTTTTTAAATGATGTTTTTGAAGTTAGACAAAAATAATAATAAAAGGTTCTCCCGGGTTTAAGGTATTAAAAGTTTATCCAACATGTAATCTGGCTCCAATCTATCTTTTCAAATTTATATTCCCATACTTTCTTATTATCCCACTATGTTACCAACAAATTAATTCTTCCTATGGTTTAGCAAACATGCCTTACCTGCTGAATACTCATTCAGCACTGACTTTTATACCTTTCTACCAATGTTAAGGGGCTCATGGATCTGAAATGTCAAGAGGCATTTTACTCTAACTGCTTCAGTTGAAAGGTTCTTTTCCTTCTGTGATCTCATTTGCAGAGTGCTTGTTTTACAATGCATTCTATTACTAGAATGTGTGCACTTGTCAGTGTCCCTAATGGATAAATAGAAGCACCATGAAAGTAGGAAGCAATCATTTCATCCAAATCTGTAATTGCTGCGTGTGCTCCAGCAGCCTGGCCTAGTATCTTCACAGAGGTTATAACCAACAGAGTTCAATAGATGTGTGCGTGAATGGTAATGGATAGTTCAGTTCCTCTGAAGGTTAAATTCCAATCAACTTTGAATCTTTCAAGAAATAGCTACCTCGACTCAACATGTAGTAATACCTATTTATAGTTTAAAATAGTCATTATATTGATCTTCAACCATATTCTTTCCAGGCTAAAGTAAAAATTAAATTCCATGTGCTTTACTTAATATTTCTATTTTATTTTCTAATTCCTTAATAATTCTTGCATTGCTTTTACTAGCCCCCAACTTCTTCAATTGTTCTATAGGCTATGGAGTGCAGAGGGGGCATTATGTTCTAGTGAATTAGGTCAGTGATGAATGCTTTAATTCATGTTCAACGACTTTTGAGTTTTTTCTGACTTTTATATCTTAAAGTATTTCTCTCATATACTGGGTAACATATGGTAGTAATTATTTTTTAACTAAAACTAAAACATTGGACACTTTATGCCAGGCCCTTCTTTGATTTTTAAAAATATTCTTCCGTGGAATATTTGGGAAACCACTAAGTTAACAGTATCCATAGAAGTTGTAATAAGAATAGCTAACACCTGAAAGTTAATTAATATGTGCAAAGGATTGCTCAAAGAACTTTAGCTATATAAATTCAACGTAACAACTCTTTGAGAAGCTTGCCATTTAATATGGTTTAGCTCTGTGTCCCCACCCACGTCTCATGTTGACTGTAATCCCCAGTTTCAGGGGAGGGGCCGGGTGGCAGGTGATTGCCTCACGGGGGCAGACTTCCCCCCTTGCTATTCTCATCGTAATGAGTCAGTTCTCACGAGATCTGGTTGTTTGAAAAGGTGTAGCGTTTCCCCCTTTACTCTCTCTTTCTTCAGCCAGCCATGTGAAGATGTGCTTGCTTTCCCTCAACTTTCTGCCATGATTGTAGGTTTTCTGAGATGTCCCCAGAAGCAGAAGCCTGTAGAGTCCACAGAAATGTGAGCCCATTAGAACTATTTTCTTTGTAAATTACCCAATCTCAGTTATGTCTTTATAGCAGTGTGAGAACAGACTAATACACCATTATTATTCAAATGCTCATGATGAGAAAACTGAAATATAGAGAAGTTAAAAAACACATCAAAAGTCACACAAATGCCGCATGAGGGAGCTGGAATTAACACAGGAAAAGTCCTTCAGAGCTCGTGCTCCTAACTTTTGTGCTAACCGGCAACTCATGTTAGATATTAAGCCGTTTTTATGCCCTGATACTAAAACTGAGCTGCTAAACTCCTGTAATTCTACCACATAGACATTTGATAATATTTTCCTACATTTTTTTCATATTTTCAAATCTTTGAGGTAGGATAGAATCTAAAGTCACAATAGATTTCAACCAGTGTCCCTAATGAACACATTTCCCTCACATCATGTAGAATTCTCTCACTTCTGGCACTGCATGTTGATTTTTAAGATAATTCCTCTGGGAGTCCTCTCAAGGTACAAGAAACAGAATTGCAGCTAGTCTGTGGAAAATCAGAAGTTTATCCTAGGGCCCTAAAATTTAGAGCACATAAGCTTTTAAAATAACAATTTTAAAATGTTACCATATCATTAGCAGAGGTCATGAATTAAAATAGGAGCATTAGTGCCACATCAAAGATGACTGAGCAGCTCCACCTCCAATGTAAGCACAGAATATAAAGATATAATTAAGAAAAAAAATTAAGCAAGCTAAAAAGAAAAAAAAATCAATGCTAGGAAATAAAAATAAGAAACTCACAGCCAGAGTTGTCAGTAACCAAGCTCCTACCCTTGGGGTCAAGTAGGATCCTATTAGATTTAGGCCCTAACACACAGTGATTGTTATTTTAATGGTCATGTAGGGATAAAAGAGAAAAAATCTTGAATCTGGGGTGAGGCAGGGAGCATAAAGCTGGAACCTTTGTAGTCTGGATCCATTATCACTCTAGAACACTAGTAGCTCAGGGAAGTAGATGGGGACCTATCTCTGCCTGGGACTCTGTATGGAAGAAAAAAATAAAGTCATTTGAAAATAAACTAAAATGCAAAGCCTATACCATACAAGTATGTGGAGTTTGAATTTATATTGTTCAAAATATGGTTATCTCAAACTGAGAAATTAAGATAAAACTGCCATCAAAATATGAAAGCTTTTCTTCATTCGGGCCTTTAGCATTAACCATCCATGTCTTATTCCAAGGGATTTAGGGTGGGAAGGGTGAATGAATCAACTCTAATAGAAAATGAATTCATAATAAAAAGAATCACAAACTATACAATAAAATAGACTTATAATAATGTGACAAATAATTTGAAAGATGATACTATACAAATATTAATGAAAGAAACAAAAATGCAATAGAAACCTTAATAAAATAACAGCTCACTCTGAAGAATAGAACATCTAGAAAAAAAATACTGAAATTTGCCGGGCGCGGTGGCTCAAGCCTGTAATCCCAGCACTTTGGGAGGCCGAGGCGGGTGGATCACGAGGTCAGGAGATCGAGACCATCCTGGCTAACATGGTGAAACCCCGTCTCTACTAAAAATACAAAAAACTAGCCGGGCGTGGTGGCGGGCGCCTGTAGTCCCAGCTACTTGGAGGCTGAGGCAGGAGAATGGCGTGAACCTGGGAGGCGGAGCTTGCAGTGAGCCGAGATCGCGCCACTGTACTCCAGCCTGGGTGACACAGCGCGAGACTCCGTCTCAAAAAAAAAAAAAAAAAAAAAAAAATACTGAAATTTAAAACTCGATGATTGGTTTAAACACCATATTAAATACAGCTAAAAAGTTAATTTGTGCTGGAAGCTTTATCTGTGAAATTTACCTGGAATGACATATGAAAACTTTGAGAAAATTCGAGGTTGTGAAGGAAAGAATAAGCAAACCCAATATATATTTAATAGATGACTGAAAAGAAGTAAATATAAAAGATGTGAGAGGAGGCCAAGTGCAGTGGCTCATGCCTGTTATCTTAGCACTTTGAGAGGTCGAGGCAGGTGGATCACTTGAGGCTAGGTGTTCAAGACCAGCCTGGGCAACATGGGAAAACCCCGTATCTACTAAAAATACAAAAAATTAGCCAGGTGTGGTGGCACGCCCCTGTAATTCCAGCTACTTGAGAGACTGAGGCACAAGAATTGCTTGAACCTAGGAGGCAGATGTTTCAGTGAGCTGTTATTATACCACAGCACTCCAGCTGGGTGACAGGGTGACACTGTCTCAAAAAAAAAAATAAATAAAATAAAATAGAGGAAATATTCAAAGACACAAAACTTTAGATTTCCACACAGATAGAATCATACCAATCCATGTGTTAGATAAGTAAAAACAAATCTACATTCAGATATATCTAGAGAAACTGAACAAAACAAAGATACTCATCATCAATAGCAGAAGCAATAACAGAAAAACAGTTTTGGCATGTCATGCCAGATACTCGGGAAGCTGAGATGGGAGGATACTTTCAGCCCAGCGTTTTGAGACCAGCTTGGGCAACACAGCAAGACCCTATTTCAAAAAAAGGAAAGATAATATAAAGTAAAAAGACTTAATAATTTTAAACTCCCAAGAGCAAATGACTACCAAATAATAACTTTACACCCAGATAGACCACCATTCAAAGTTAAAAACGTTTTCATACAAAGGGAACAATTTTCTACTCATACCATCACTAAAATTACTAACATATGTACCTCATTAATTTAAAGGGAAAAAAACAGAAGAGGTGGGATGTATGATGCTATACTGAGCAAAAACCAAAGCTAAATCTAAATAAACATGGATAAAAAAGTAAAAATTGTAAAAATAAAAATCAGGTATTTTTAAAATTTAAAGAGTTGAAACTATATAACAATAGATGAAAGATGGAATAAGAGTAGAGGTATTAAATTTATGGTCCTTTTGTTGCGTTCTCTGTTTTTTCACTGCTGTGTCCTCAGTACCAAGGACAAGGTAGATGCTCAATAAATATCTTTTGAATAGATCACTGAACCAAAATTCCATAGTTAAAGGTGACTATAGACAAGATCTTCAATTGCATTCCTCAGACTCTGAGCATAGCATGCGGTTTGCTCAGGGATCATCTAGGGTGTGCCCATGCATGTGGTCTTTGTAGGCAGCTGAATTCCTAAAAGTGTGATGGCCCTTGAGGTTAATCACTCTGATCTGCCTTAAAGGGAACATGCTGCACCTGCAGAATCAACTGGTGACCTCCAGCTGCTGACCATTCTGATCACCTGTAGCTTTAACACTGGGAGCACAGTCTGCTCTCGTGCTCCCAGTCATGACTGAGCACAGCAAGTGGAGGTCTCACAGCATGGCAGGTCTGCCCAAGGCAGAACTCCTCAAATGGGAAACTTTACTGTGGGACATCCCCACAACCTGGCCAAGCTTTCCTGAACCTCACTATAGACCCAGGCTCTTTCTACCTGATCCTTCTTCTTTCCCTCTCCTCTCAAAGGTACTTTGAGGAGTATTAGACATGCTTTGAGGTCGAGAGCTCTCTCTGCCTTCTCTTTCCTCTTCACACTCCCTTTTAGTCTTCACAGTGACGTCTACCAATAAATCTCTTTTATAACCAAGTTTGTCTTGATATCTGTGTGCATCTAGGAGGATCCACACTGACATATAAGGCAGTAGGGTTTCTTCTCTGGAGACAGAGGGGACCAGGATGAGGAGGATGGTCCCTTCATCTGAAAGAATAGCAGTCATGAATAAACTGGATGCACTCAGGGTGCAGACTTCCTGGGGTGGGAAACCTGTGGCATACCTCTTGCACATGCTTTATACCTTGACATTAGCAGAGCTGAGACATCCTGATAAACAGCGAAGTATCAGGGCTATGACTTTCTTATGTATTCAGTCTGTGTTCTAACTTGGGAAGGTGGTTCAGGCCTAAGAACTTTAAAGTCAATTATCATTCTACTTTATGGCAATAAGCTATATTACCTGAAAACTCTCATAGACTGACATCCTTCTCACTTTCTAAGATTATTGGAAACAGGTCAGATTTTCTGGTCTTTTCTAAACCTTGCCATCCTTTTGGTGAAATCGTATTTGTGAGTCATCCATAAATCACAGTAACATCTAAATGTCATGAACCTTACACAGTCATAGTCATTCAGTGCTATGGTTACATTTGGACCACACACTATCTCTGATACTTTCAGTTCAAATTTCCCATTTCTGAACACAACCTCTGATACCTCCAGCTTGCATCATAACATCATTATGTCACTGAACCTGTTTTTGTCTTTTTATTACTTCTTGCCATGCGCTCTTCTGTATTCATTCTATGTATCCATTCCCTACTATCCTCACTTCCCATTATATCCAGCCTATATGCTATGATGGACCATTTTTATATTTTTAATTATTTATTTCCTTGAAACATACTGTAAACAACCAACAGAGTAATGAAGTAACACAATATCAGTAGATAGAGCTACAAATATGGGATTTTTGGGGGGATTTTTTTTCTTATTACAATGAGACCCAGCATCATAAGCATTTAGTGGATCGTAATAGTCACCGGCATAGGTCTCATCCTTTATACAAATAAATGATTATTTGTTGTTGTTCACTACTCTAAGCAATATTATTTTGTTGCATGTATATTTATATGTTGCATTTACACTTATCTTTATTGAAAAACTATTATAAAGTGGACCGTACCAAAATTTAGAGTCTAGTGAATAGTCGCATGGAAAAAAGTCTTCAAATTGTTTCTAAGTTGTAATTTGTTTAAATATTTTTACCAATTCTTTCAATTCTTGATTTTCTATCTACTGTGTGATAATATGCCCGCTTTAGTTTTAAATTTTTAACTCAATCTTCAGTAAAGACTGAATTAGTTGAAATAAATCACTGAAAAGCTCAGCTTTTTTTTTTTTTTAATCATTCTTTCTTTCACACACTTTGTTAAAGTACCAAAAGTTGTTTTGACATTTTTATAGTTTTATTTCTCTCTGGTGCATTACTAGAGCCACAAGGATTGAAAAACTGTGAGTAAAGATCTCTCTCGTACTATTTCTTATATGACAAAGATAAGAACATTATCCAAGATAATTCAATTTTAATTTATATACATTTCTAAACTAGTTCAGAAAACATGAGAAAACCATAGAAAATATGTGGTTACTAAAGCTGCTCACCTTCACTTCTTTAAGGTTATTTCATCACATATAGACGCACATCACTGCTGGAGTTATTAATAAAAATCAGTTTCCTCAAGTCAAGATAACCTAACAATGGAATGATTTTGGGTACATAAATTATCCAGAATTTATGAACTATGGAAACCAGACCTTTCTGCTCTGCCTTTTCTGGCTAATTCACAACAAATAGAGTATCTATTGCTCTGGCTCGTTATGTCCCCTGCCTAGTCTTAAATCGCTAGCCTGGGAATTAGAAGACTATTTATTTTATATCAATGTCAGAAAATTCTATTTTTTTGATCTACAAATTATAAAGTTAGTCCAATAACTTTTATAAAGATTATTTGGTAGCACTAATATATACATGAAAACTTTTTTATTTTATTCGTGAAGAATCCATACATGGCAGAAAGAACTAGTAACAGTTTTAGAAATAAGAAGAAAATAACAATTTTAATATTTGTTTTGGTAACTTAGTGTTTTTATTTGTTTGTTTGTTTTTTTGCAAATCTTCCTTTGGTAGAGGAATTATATCCTTATTAAATAAAATAAAGCTGGGGCTCATAGTCGAAGGCAAAACTCCTTACATAAAGAAGGCTACATACACATACAAAAGAAACACTTGAAAGATCAAGTCTTATTCCAAGTTGGTTAGCCAAGAAACATGTGGAACCCAGACTCTAATTTATAAATTAATTCATATTCTCCTTTGATGCTCATGCCCAAAATCACCTATTTTTAAAGAGGAAAAAGTATTCATTCTGTTGCATTTTCTTCACTATTTGATAGATAACTAAAATAATATATTAAATATGATATTAAATAAAACCTGTCACTGAAATGTAGTTATTACATATGCAAAAAAAAAAAAGAAAAATAAAGAAATTCTGTTATCCCAAATAACTGCCTGAGTGGCGTGATGGACTGTGAATATTTTGAAGCCAAAAGAACACACAAACCTTCTTTTTCCACTTCTACTACATTTTTATTTTCAAATGCACAGAGTGAATCCCTGCTCAGAGAATCACCAGTGCAGAGTACACAAAACCCAGATGTACTTACCACATAAACCTACTCCTGACTCTGGACATGTTATTGTAGTCACAAAATAAATAAACCCAAAGTCTCTCTATTGCAAAAGCCTGACAGAGTCATGTCTGAAGAGCCTAAAAAATGATCACTAGACTTAAGAAAAGTGGTAGATCATATGGTGTTTGGCTAATCTAAGTAACAATGTGTGTGTGTGTGTGTGTGTCTGTGTGTGTATGTGTGCACGCACGCATATGTGTGAAATCCTCAGAGGCAGCAATTATAAAAGCAAAAGTTTTAAAATGCAGTTATGGGTACATGCATTTCTAGAGTAATTATGTCTTCTATGTATATGAAAATCTAAACTTACGTGAGCCAGGTTAACAATATGTTTAGTAAATTTTCAATAATTTTCTAGAGAAAAATATGTGGGAAAATTCTTGTACTTTCTATTTTGTAAGTTTAGCATGGTATATTTAAACTTCTCCTTCACCATTTTGTCACCCAAAAAAATGAGACAATTATGCATTAATTTTATCTAGTACAAATTAGTTTATAAATATGTGTGGGAGCATATACATATGCCTATGTATAAATAGCCACATCATGCTTGATACGAATTACCTTTTCCCTGTTTCATAAAAACTATTCTCTCATACTATATAAAATCCAGCTGGAAAGTCAGTCTGAGATTTCAGTGACCAGGTAATCTCAACAGAGTATCACCCAGAGACAGTGAGTAACTTTGTGCCAAAAATAGCACTTGATCTCCTGCATCTGTGTCCATCAACCTTGTCCCCGGCTATTACTAACCCATTTATGCCAGAGGTTGCCATTTTTTGAACTTTTACATGAGTGAAAAAAACCAGACCTTGGTGATAACCTTGAGCAGCAGGATATAAAAAACTCCCACATGCTCAGTGCTCCAATAATGGAACACTAGGCATAAGTGGGTCAATTCTTCCTAAACTTTACCTTATCACTTATTTTCTTTCCGCTAAATGTGAACCTAAGTTAGTAAATGGGTAACTTGCCATGTTTAGTGCTAGATACAGACTTTGGATTGTTAACTAGATGTATGGGGAGCTGGTTTTAATCAAGGAAGGGGACACATTTCATAAATATGACTGGTATTAATTTAAGCTAAAGGTTAGTAAATAATACTAGTAGGTGCTATGTAAATATTTGCTATATGCCATGTACTGTCATAAGTGTTCTGCCTGTATCAACTAATTTAATACCTCAACTATGAGGTAGATAATATTACTGCCATCTGAAGATGAGGAAATAGAAGGACAGAGAGAGTAAATAAGTTAAGGACCCCCAGCAAATAGTGAATCTTGAAATTAAACACAAGCAGACCAACTCTAGAATCCATGCTCTTAACTATACTATACTGTCTCTCAAAATGAAACATCCATGGAGGTTTTCAGCATAAAAGCTTTCAGAGAAAGTTCTTGGTGGATTTACGGCTCAAAAATATTATAGTAAATTAAATTTTTGACACCCCTCGCCATCCAGTCTCCAATTCCTAGGCACCACCTCGGTCTTCTTGACATTCTGGATGCCTCTGGACCCAAATAGGGACCAATTCAGATAGAAACAGACTGTACCCTCCTTTACCCAAGAAACACCTGAAGCCTTGGGTAAGAAACACCTTTACCCAAGAAACACCTGTAGCCACATGTTTCCTATGATTATGGAATTCAATTCCAGGTTTTCTCTCCTATTTATTTTTCTATAATCCATCTTAATTTTAAAAGGTAAAATGGGACTGGAATAGAGGCAAATACTCAAATGCACAACTAGCTTGTTATCACTGTATTTAAAGACTTAAAACTTTGCAAATTATCATTATCATTTCCTTTTAAAGTTCTAGAGGAAAACAATACAAACTTTGGGGGAAATACATGAAATTTATACTGAGCAAAGTTGTCTACTCCTATGATTTGCCTAGCTATTTTATTTAAAAATATTTGGGGATAATTATAATATTTTGACATTTATAGGTTTATTATGTGTAGTAGCTTAAAAGTAGTGTTTTCAGTAATTAATCAATTAGTTTTGGTTTTATTTGGAAAGCCATTTTGCCTAGTTCTATGTTATATATTTTTCTGTATCACAAATAAAGTCAAACTATCTCTTCCTATATATTATCTGAATTAATACCATATTGACATGTCATGACAAACATGAGACATCGTGAGGCACTGTTTCTACCAAAAAAAAAAAAAAAAAGATTTTTAAATTAGCTGGGCGTGGTGAGTGCACCTTGTGATCCCACCTACATGGGTGGCTGAGATGGGAGGATTGCTGGAACCCAGGAAGTAGAGGCTGCACAGTGAGCCATGTTCATGCCACTGCACTCCATCTTCAGTGACAGAGTGAGATGCTGTCTCAAAACAAACAAAATAGACCTAACCCAGCCTTTAAGATCTTTACCATATAATGGAGAAAGAGGATAAAGTGAGTATTTTGGAGTTCGAACAGCAAGTAGAAATCAGCCATAATTCACCTATTAGGTTTGCTGTGGAGAAAGGGCAAAAGCTCATAACTAATTACCAGATGATGCGGAAGTTAAAATTCTTGTTCAGGTTGCATATTTCAGACATCTGGGAGGAACCATCCCCACCTTAGAGCTTTTCCTGAGATTTAATATGGCCCCTGTGGCAAATGCATTACAATTCGCCTTCTCCCTCCACACCCTGCTTCCTAATTCCTCACAGGAATTGTTCCCCAGATCACTTTCCAAAAAAACATCCTACATGCATTTCTCAGTCTGTTTCCCAGGGAATCTGAACTATGACAGAGGTATTCCTATATAAAATAATAAACACATAATGATATAAAATATTTAGTTTTTCTGTTTGTTTCTTCACATGCATTCCAGGAAGTATTTGAAGCAGTTAGGAAATGTTGGATAAACAACTATGTCAACGACATTGATTTTAAGATTTGGAAACTGTTAGAGAGACTCAGATCAGAATTCTTTAGTCACTGTCCCCTCTCTACCCCAATCTGTACGTGCACACACATACACACCACGCTCTGTATGGCAACCAGAAATCAACGCAGTTAAAAAATCTAAAAGACAAAATTAGGTCAAAGATATAATTTTCTTTCTGACTTGGCCTTCAACTTTCCTTGCAACTATTAGCATTGAACAGTTGATGATTTAAGAGGAAATTGAGCTGCAACAAATATTTAAATGTGTGGAAATCATTATCCAAATACATTCCAAATCCATTTCATAAAATGACAAGCTTAAAATTATAGCTGTACATGGACTGAAACTTAACTCAGTGTATGACAATGCTATGAATTATTATGTGATACGATTATATTGTTGTTACTAACATTGATATTGTCATTCTCTGTTTCACTTCTTAATTACTTTACAACCGAGTTCATTTACATGGCTAAAGCTTGCCGGTAGGTGGGCAAGATTCTTTTTCTAGTATAAATTGTGACTATCAATTTCAAAAAGTATGATTATTCTTTAAAAATCTGCAGGTCCAAATCCCTGGATTTTTAAGCAAATTAAAAAAAATATATCTTTTATTTTATTTTAAGTTCCAGGATACATGTGCAGGACGTACAGATTTGTTACATAGGTAAACATATGTCATGGTGGTTTGCTGCACTTAACCCATCCCCTACATATTAAGCTCCACATGCGTTAGCTATTTATCCTAATGCTCTCCCTCCCACAAGAATCTCCCTCCCGACAGGCCCCAGCATATGCTGTTACCCTCACCATGTCCATGTGTTCTCATTGTTCAGCTCCCATTTATAAGTAAGAACATGCAGTGTTTGGTTTTCTGTTCCTGTGTTAGTTTGCTGAGGATAATGGCTTCCAGTTCCATCCACGTCCCTGCAAAGGACATGATCTCATTTTTTATGGCTGCGTAGTATTCCATGGTGTACATGTACCACATTTTCTTTATGCAGTCTATCATCGATGGGCATTTGAGTTGATTCCATGTCTTTCCTATTGTGAATAATCTTTCAGTGAATATACGTGTGAATGTATCTTTATAACCGAATGACTTCTGTTCCTTTTGGTAAATACCCAGTAATGGGATTGCTGGATCAAATGATATTTCTGGTTCTAGGTCTCTGAGGAATTGCCACATTGTCTTCCACAATGGTTGAACTAATTTACATTCCAACCAAGGGTGTAAAAGCATTCCTATTTCTCAACAGCCTCATCAGCATCCATTGTATCTTGACTTTTTAATAATCATCATTTCTGACTAGTATGAGATGGTATCTCATTGTGGTTTTGATTTGCATTTCTCCAATGATTAGTGATATTGAGCTCTTTTTCATGTTTGTTGGTCACATGTATGTCTTCTTTGAGAAGTGTCTGTTCATATCATTCACCCACTTTTTAATGGGGCTGCTTGTTTTTTTTGTTTGTTTGTTTGTTTGTTTGTACATTTGTTTAAGTTCTTTGTAGATTCTGGATTTTAGACATTTGTCAGATGGATAGATTGCAAAAATTTTCTCCCATTCTATATGTTGCCTGTTCACTCTGATGACAGTTTGCCGTGCAGAAGATTTTTAGTTTAATTAGATCCCATTTGTCAATTTTGGCTTTTGTTGCAATTGCTTTTGGTGTTTTAGTTATGAAGTCTTTGCCCATGCCTATGTCAGCCTAGGTTTTCTTCTAGGGTTATTATTTTAAGTTTTAGATTTTACATTTAAGTATTTTAGGTTTTAGGTCTTACATTTAAATATTCAATCCATCTTGAGTTAATTTTTGTATAAGGTATAAGGAAAGGGTCCAGTTTCAATTTTTTGGATATGGCTAGCCAGTTTTCCCTCCATCATTTATTAAATAGGAATCCTTTTCTCATTGCTTATTTTTGCCATGTTTATCAAAGATCATGTGCTTGTAAATGTGTGGTCTTATTTCTGAGATCTCTATTCTGTTCCATCGGTTTGTGTGTCTGTTTTTGTACCAGTACCATGCTGTTTTGGTTACTGTAGCCTTGTGGTAAAGTGTGAAGTCAGATAGCATGATGCCTTCAGCTTTGTTCTTTTTGTTTAGAATTGTCTTGGCTTTACAAGCTATTTTTTGGTTCCATATGAATTTTAACAGTTTTTTTCTAATTCTTTGAAGAATGTCAATGGTAGTTTAATGGGAATAGCATTGAATCTACAAATTATTTTGGACAGTATGGCCATTTTCACAATATTGATTCTTCCTATCCATGAGCATGAAGTGCGTTTCCATTTGTTTGTTTTCTCTTATTTCCATGAGCAGTGGTTCGTTCTCCTTGAAGAGATCCTTCACTTCCCTTGTTACCTGTATTCCTAAGTATTTTATGCTCTTTGTAGCAATTGTGAATGGAAGTTCATTCATGATTTGTCTCTCTGCTTGTCTAATGTTAGTATATAGGAATGTGTGTGATTTTTGCACATTGATTTTGTATCCTGAGACTGCTGAGGTTGTTTATCGACTTACGAAGTTTTTGGGCTGAGATGATGGGGTTTTCTAGATATAGGATCATATCATCTACAAACAGAGACAGTTTGACTTCCTCAGTTCCTATTTGAATACACTTTATTTCTGTCTCTTCCCTGATTGTCCTGGCCAGAACGTCCAATAGTATGTTGGATAGGAGTGGTGAAAGAGGGCACCCTTGTCTTGTGCCAATTTTCAAGGGGAATTAAGCAAATTTTTTCCTAGCCTCCTCTTTTTACTTTTTCACGAATTTTCATAGGAAATATTCATATAAAAAGTAAGATAATGTATTTAACTACACTCCAGATAATAATAAAGGGGAAGCTTTAAGAGATGCTAAGAAGATCACCTTTACTATGGAAATCTAAATCTACTGTTGAAAAATTCTCACCATGCAATCAATTGGATTGTTGCCAAGTTGGGCCAGTTGAATAATTAAGAGAACTTTAAACAATGTCTCATACTTTGGTGATTTAATAGTAAAAATAAGATCAAATATACTATACTGTAAACGATTGCTCAAAATTTAGCACTTTTGTTGCTTTGGAGTAAAAAACAAAAACAAGGAAAATAATAACAATAGTTACAATAATAATAAGCAAAACCCTGATCTTAATTGAATTTTACTAGACCAACACTAAGTGACAAAATATCAACATCTTTACTGATATTGTATGTATTTGCCCATAAACATTGACTAAGTGTCTGCTATCTGCCAGATATTTTAATAGGCAATGAGAGACAAAAAGTCTAATAAGACAATCTCTAGCTTCTGATAAATGATACTATAGAAATTTACAGAAATTTATGTCACCACATAACGATGTCAGTGGGGGCGAGTGCACGGGGTTCACAGATGAGAGACTAACACAGCTTAGGAGAGTTGAAAAGCAGATTTGATTAGGATGAGTAAGACTTTGTCAGATGAAGGGAGAGGGTAGGAATCTCAGCCTACAATGAAGTGTTCAAAAAGGCAGACTTTTGAAAGTGTGTCAGAGAATATAGGGCAAGGAAGAAGCATGGATAGATATTTTGGAGTAAATTTATGAAAGACTTGATGTGCCTTACTAAGAGACTTAGAGTTTATGTTGCAGACAGAAGGTGACTCATAAAACTTAAATGAGCTAGGGGTATTTAGTGACTCCTGAGTCTAGGTGAGAAAGCCAAAAGATGAAAAATAAAATTTTATAGGATCTGCACAGTAAGGAGAAAGAAAGAAGTTTTAAAAAGGAAGGAAGAAAGAAAGAAGAGAAAGAAGGAAACAAGGATGATCCTAGGACTATACAGTCATTACATAAAATTGTGGAATAAAGAAATATACTTCTGTATACAATATAAATCTATCATGTGTATCATGTGTAAAATAAAATATAGATCACATATACTAATAAATGCCTGACATTCACATAGTTCTTTTTTTTCTTTTGGTTGTTTTTTGTGTTTCTTTTTTTATCCCCATTCCACTGGGATATATAGCTCTTTACAGTTTACAATACATGTTTATAACCTTATTTAATTATTAGAGCCATCACAAAGAAAGGCAGTATCTCCATGTAGGTCTAAAAGTTAGACAACTCACGTGGAGCAACTACAAACTACAAGCACTGGATTCTAAATCCAGCTCTTAGCTCCCAATGCCAGTGTCCTTGCAATTAAAGCAGCAATTTATACACAGAGTGAATGTATTCGAGCAAATTTGACATGTGCATAAGTTCAGATTTAGTTTATACATTCAAATATCAAGCAACCTGAGCACCAAAGCTTAAATAAAAGAAGGAGCAAAACCAGACATGAGTACTTCAGTAAATAGAGCAAACAATTCAGAGGTCTGCATGTTGTTTATTAGGATTCACCTTCTTTGTGGGAATAAAGTTGATTCTTTATCTTTTTACTTCTCCCTAATCCCAACTTCTCTACACCACTCTTCTTCAGTCCAAACTGATGAAACTTTAGTCCACCAGCACTGCCTCAAAAACAAGACATGCTAAACACACACACACACACACACACACACACACACACACACACACACACACGAGAAAGATAGGTGAAACAGTCTCATAGGTTAACTTGACCACCATTTCTTTGATATAATTTAAAGCATGAAGTCCAGAGAGCCTAATGGCTTGACAAATGTGGCACCCTAATTGGCAGGAGAGCTGAGTCTGAACCCCAGGCTCTCTAACCTTCCATCCGTGGAGGTTTCCACAGCCTCCAGCCAAGAATCATTGGATATATTCTGCCAAGAAGAAAACTGAAAGAAGGAGAGACTCCCAGCAATGCCCATCTGGGACTCGAAAGGGTGAGGAAGCCAGCCTACTGCAATGTTTCCCAGACTTTTAGATTTCATGGAGCAACAACATTTCAAATAAATATATAAGTTCCATCATTGGGCTGCCAATATTTTAATTTTGCCGAGAGAAGACATTTTAAAACAAACAAAGGCAAAAGAAATATAAATGACTTTCACCACAATTTCACCCAAAAACACATTGCCGTATCAAAGTTTAGGACACTCTTACTATGGAACGAAGTCTGCTCTGTGGAAAATTCACCTTATTGTGGCCTTTTTTTCTATATAGCTGAGGATTAATGTATGCTTTATCCTGCACCAGCACTGGGCTGATGGCCAAGATTTAGGAACTACCGTAATATGGGAATAAGCCCTAAACTAAGTATCAGAGGACCAGGCTTTAGTCACTCACTATCACTCAAAGACTGTGCAACATGGGCCCCAGCTCTGAATATCAGACTAGCTCATTTAGATTTCCAATCAGCTCTAGAATTCTAGCATTCTAGGAAGAGTTAAATATCTAAATCAGACCAACCCTACAGATGCCACCTGAGAACCCAGGGATTTCAGAAAGCCTGTTTCCCAGGTCTTGTCCTCTCAAGCCTCAGGGGAAAATTTGGGCAGGTGGGAAATAATAGCTGCTCAACCTGGCATGAAACACTTCATGTAAGTCCACTAGTAGCTTTAAAATCACAGCACAGGAGACAAAAATCAGGCTGATCAGAACTCTTGATATTTAAATTCTCAATTGCCCTGTGCCTTTTTTTCCTGTGGTAACTATGATTTCTGACATCATATTGCTCCTATCCTTGTAGGAAAAAACAGCAACAGAAGAAGGAAAGAGGAGAGAATGGGGAGCAGACACTAAGGTGTAGTGAAAGGAGGGAAATGAAGGCTAAATCTAATGATGTGAATCCTCTTTGAAAGTAAGCCATGTCAGACACTGCTCTTTACAAAGAGTCTCCAATCTCAGTCTCTGCTGGTACATTCAACCCCTTGTGTGTCCATAACTAAAAAATATAAGTAGGGGGATGGAACAGAACCTTGCAATTCATCAACAGAGGAATCCTATTTCATCCTTCTCGTCCAGGGGCCTGCAGAGGGAGGACTGAAAACCTGCACATTCAGTTAAATCTTAATGAGGCCTTTAAAAGTTACTTTGGATCAAATACAGAGTGAAAGTGCAGAGATGAAACCACAGGAAACCTAGAAACAACAAGGTGGAAGCGGATTTAACTAAGAATTTCCTTCCCTCAGTCTCTTTTAGTCACATCCATAATATAATTACAGCCTAGCATTTGCATTTAATTATATAGTGTTGAGAAACACTCTGAACTTTATAGCAAAGCTGAACCAAAAAGCTTTATTGCCAATAGGTTTTGTAGTTCCAATGTGGGGAAGGAATTGCAGAACAGGCAAATACAAATCTTGGCTAAATAGAACAGAATGAAGATGTTTATGATCATGCCAAGCATAGACATATTTGCAGAAAGTATGGTACAAATAAACAAATGTTACACATTTGCTTAGGCAAATAGAAAACTCTCAGTAAATGTTAGGTGTTATCATCATCATATTTGCAAAAAATGATTCAAGATTTTTTTTTTTTTAACTTCCATGCCAATAAAATAAAATCTACAGAAGAGTTACTGTAAGGCCTTTGAGCTACCTTTTTAAGGAAAACCCACAGCATTGAGTTGAGCCATATACACCTTCTTTGGTGTTATTCCACTTCCTTTTCTTCCATCCCAAACTCCAGAGGTGTTAAAAAGAGGGTAAGGTCTTTCCTTGGGGTGGATTTTGTGGTACCAACCACAGGAATTTCGCATGACTTTAGTGCCTAAGTAATTGCTATCATGAAAATTCCTGATTTTTCAAAAATAAATGATGCATAAAAGGCACATAAAAGTTCAGTTAATAAGTCCCAACGCGTTCAAGAACGTATCATAGCTCAGCCAATGGAACTAGTTTTTTATTCAGTGGAGACCTCTTAAATGCATTGCCTCAGTGCACAGTAAATCTATTCTTTTAGCAGGTTTATTCCTTTATCTGGTAGTCAATTAAATAGCCCTTCATGAAATGTAGCAATGACATACATTTGTGGAGGGAGGTATATTCTTATAACTTGTCTGATTATCTTCAGGCTTTAGCATGTATTATTTATGAGTGTTATTTCTTGAGCAGGTTTATGTTTTCATCAAGTAATCATGAACACATTTTAAGTATAAATATGAGTCGATAGCAACTGGAAACCACCATGGTTTTAACCAGGTTCATTCTTGCACAAATATCTCATTCAATTTTGAAGAAATTGTATTTTGAGAATAAAATTTATTTTGTCATTTTCCCTCCTCACTTTTCAAATTGTAATACCTCTACTACAAAGAAAAGCAATCATCGCTGTTGCATGCATTCAACTAAATATTTCTAGCTATAGAAATGCCATCAGCTTATTTCATACATCTAAGATGAACCGAGAGAAAGCTTTTAAAATGCAACAGCATCTATGATAATTCTTCAACCTAAGAGGAACTTTGCAGAATAAATGTCAGAAAAATGTATTGACACACTTTTGTGGGTGATAGAATATGATCAGATTTTTAATGTTTGGCTGTTAGATTTTGGTTGTTGCTTGTTTTTGTTAAAATTTTAATCTGACCATTGAATCACTTTTTCTGTTGTAAAAATGGTTAAAAACTGAAAGTTATTATTATTCTATTTTTAAAGATGGAATCTTTAACTAAATATTTAAAAATTTATTTCATTCATGAAACGATAGAAATATAAGATGAATCAAGAATTATAATTTTGCCTCTAATCTATTATTAAACCAGCATTTTAGGCAACCATCCTGTGTTCAATTAAATATTTTTTGAATCATCATTATTTTGGAAATAATTAAAGTAGCAACATGGTTGGCTGGCATTATTTCCTATACTACTATAATCTTTAAGTGTAGGAATTAGCTGGTCTTTAATTAAGGAATATTATGATACAGTAATGGTATGACATTCTTTTTTATGACTATAGCTCGGGTTATAATGTGACAAGGAAAAAAATGTAATGTTTCCAAAATGACAGTTTCTTAGATTTGTGTTGCCTGAGGTAGTTCAGCTGAACAATAAACTCTAATTTGATTGATGGAAAATTGAAGTGGTCCATCTAATCTGCCAGTCTAGCCTACCTCGGCTTGGTTTTGCATGTATGATGATGTATCACACTTTTAGAGATAATGTTGTTTGTATTAGACAGGAGATTTTTTTCTCCTACATAAAAAAGAAGGACTTTATTTCACAAAAATGATCAAAATATTATGCCATAGATTAACATGGAATCCAATTTGTTGGAGTATAAGTTAAAGGTAGAAGACTAAATGATATAAATAAAGCCTCAGAATACAGTGATTGGTTGGAGATAAATTAGCATTGTACTGATGGTAGAATTATTAAGTCTGGGGAAAGGTGACATCTGCACCTAGAAAAGCAATCAGACTATAGCTAGTCCACCTTTTTAAAAAAATAAATGCTGCCTTAATCAAGAGAAATCTTATATACATGAATTATATTAAGACTCCTAAGCTCTAGAGTAAAAAACGTATTCTTTTGTATTATACTTTAAGTTCCTGTTTACATGTGCAGAACGTGCAGTTTTGTTACATAGGTACCACGTGCCATGGTGGTTTGCTGCACCCATCAACCCGTCATCTACATTAGGTATTTCTCCTAACGTTGTCTCTCCCCTGACCCCCCACCCCGCAACAGGCGCCGGAGTGTGATGTTCCCCTCCTTGTCTCCATGTGTTCTCATTGTTCAACTCCCACTTATGAGTGAGAACATGTGGTGTTTGGTTTTCTGATCTTGTGATAGTTTGTTGAGAATGATGGTTTCCAGCTTCATCCATGTCCCTGCAAAGGACATGAACTCATCCTTTTTTATGGCTGCATAGTATTTCATGGTATATATGTGCCACATTTTCTTAATCCAGTCTGCCATTGATGGACATTTGGGTTGGTTCCAAGTCTTTGCTATTGTGAATAGTGCCACAATAAACATACATGTGCATGTGTCTTTATATTAGAATGATTTATAATCTTTTGGGTATATACTCAGTAATGGGATTGCTGGGTCAAATGGTATTTCCAGTTCTAGATCCTTGAGGAATCACCACACTGTCTTCTACAATGGTTGAACTAAGTTACACTCCTACCAACAGTGTAAAAGCATTCCTAATTTTCCACAACCCCTCCAGCATCTGTTGTTTCCTGATTTTTTAATGATCGCCATTCTAACTGGAGTGAGATGGTATCTCATTGTGGTTTTGATTTGCTTTTCTCTGACGACAAGTGATGATAAGCATTTTTTCATATGTCTGTTGGCTGCATAAATGTCTTCTTTTGAGAAGTGTCTGTTCTTATCCTTTGCCCATTTTTTGGTGGGGTTGTTTGCTTTTTTCTTGGAAATTTGTTTAAGTTCTTTGTAGATTCTGGATAGTAGCCCTTTGTCAGATGAGTAGATTGCACAAATTTTCGCTCATTCTGTAGGTGCTGTTCACTCTGATGATAGTTTCTTTTGCTGTGCAGAAGCTCTTTAGTTTAATTAGACCCCATTTGTCAATTTTGGCTTTTGTTGCCATTGCTTTTGGTGTTTTAGACATGAAGTCTTTGCCCATGCCTATGTCCTGAATGGTATTGCCCAGGTTTTCTTCTAGGATTTTTATGGTCCTAGCCCTTACGTTTAAGTCTTTGACCCATCCTGAGTTGATTTTTGTATAAGGTATAAGGAAGGGGTCCACTTTCAATTTTCTGCATATGGCTAGCCAGTTTTCCCAACACCATTTATTAAGTAGGGAATCTTTTCTCCATTGCTTGTGTGTGTCAGATTTCTCAAAGATCAGAGAGTGGTAGATGTGTGGTGTTATTTCTGAGGCCTCTGTTCTGTTCCATTGGTCTATGTATCTGTTTTGGTACCAGTACCATGCTCTTTTGATTACTGTGGCCTTGTAGTAAAGTTTGAAGTCAGGTAGCATGATGCCTCCAGCTTTGTTCTTCTTACCCAGGATTATCTTGGCTATGCAGGCTCTTTTTTGGTTCCATATGAAGTTTAAAGTAGTTTTTTCCAATTCTGTGAAGAAAGTCAGTGGTAGCTTGATGGGGATAGCACTGAATCTATAAATTATTTTGGGCATTATGGCCATTTTCATGGTATTGATTCTTCCTATCCATGAGCATGGAATGTTTTTCCATTGGTTTGTGTCCTTTCTTATTTTCTTGAGCAGTGGTTTGTAGTTTTCCTTGAAGAGGCCCTTCACATTGCTTGTAAGTTGTATTTCTAGGTATTTTATTCTCTTAGTAGCAATTGTGAATGGGAGATCACTCATGATTTGCCTCTCTGTCTGCTATTGGTATGTAACAATGCTTGTGATTTTTGCACGTTGATTTTGTATCCTGAGACTTTGCTGAAGTTGCTTATCAACTTAAGGAGATTTTGGGCTGCAGTGATGGGGTTTTCTAAATATACAATAAACTCATCTGCAAACAGAAACAATTTGACTTCCTCTCTTCCTATTTGAATACCCTTTATTGCTTTCTCTTGCCTGATTGCCCTGGCCAGAACTTCCAAAACTGTGTTGAATAGGAGTGGTGAGAAAGGGCATCCTTGTCTTGTGCCTGTTTTCAAAGGGAATGCTTCCAGTTTTTACCCATTCAGTATGATATTGGCTGTGAGTCTGTCATAAATAGCTCTTATTATGTTGAGATATGTTCCTTTGATACCTTGGTTATTTAGAAATATTACAATGAAAGGCTGTTTAATTTTGTTGAAGGCCTTTTCTGCATCTGTTGAGATAATCATGTGGTTTTTGTCATTGGTTCTGTTTATGTACTGGATTATGTTTATTGATTTGTGTATGTTGAACTAGCCTTGCATCCCAGGGATGAAGCCGACTTGATTGTGGTGGATAAGTTTTTTGATGTGCTGCTGGATTTGGTTTGCCAGTATTTTATTGAGGATTTTTGCAACGATGTTCATCAGGGATATTGGCCTAAAATTCTCTTTTTTTGTTGTGTTTCTGCCAGGTTTTGGTAACAAGATGATGCTGGCCTCATAAAATGAGTTAAGGAGGATTCCTTCTTTTTCTGTTGATTGGAATAGCTTCAGATAAAATAGTACCAGCTCCTCTTTGTACCTCTGGTAAAATTCGGCTGTGAACTCGTCTGGTCCTGGACTTTTTTTGGTTGTTAGGCTATTAATTACTGCCTCAGTTTCAGAACCTGTTATTGGCCTATTCAGAAATTCAACTTCTTCCTGGTTTAGTCTTGGGAGGGTGTATGTGTCCAGGAATTTATCCATTTCCTCTAGATTTTCTAGTTTATTCGCATAGAGGTGTTTATAGCATTCTCTGATGGTAGTTTTTATTTCTGTGGGATCAGTAGTGATATCCCCTGTATCATTGTTTTAATTGTGCCTATTTGTTTTTTCTCTCTTTTCTTCTTTATTAGTCATGCTAGGGGTTTATTTTGTTGATCTTTTCAAAAAACCATCTGCTGGTTTCATTGATTTTTTGAAGGTTTTTGTTTGTTTGTTTGTTTCTCTATCTCCTTCAGTTCTGCTCCGATCTTAGTTATTTCTTATCTTCTGCTAGCTTTTGAATTTGTGTGCTCTTGCTTCTCTAGTTCTTTTAATTGTGATGTTAAGGTGTCAGTTTTAGATCTCTCCTGCTTTCTCTTGTGGTCATTTAGTGCTATAAATTTCCCTCTAAACACTGCTTTAAATGTGTCCCGGAGATTCTGGTACGTTGTTTCTTTGTTCTCGTTGGTTTCAAAGAGCTTCTTTATTTCTGCCTTTGTTTCGTTATTTACCCAGTAGTAATTCAGGAGCAGGTTGTTCAGTTTCCATGTAGTTGTGTGGTTTTGAGTGAGATTCTTAATCCTGAATTCTAATTTGATTGCACCGTGGTCTGAGAGACTGTTTGTTATGATTTCTGTTCTTTTATATTTGCTGAGTAGTGTTTTACTTCCAATTATGTGGTCAATTTTAGAACAAGTGTGATGTGGTGCTGAGAAGAATGTATATTCTGTTGATTTGGGCTGGAGAGTTCTGTAGATGTCTATTAGGTCTGCTTGGTCCAGAGCTGAGTTCAAGTGCTGGATATCCTTAATGATTTTCTGTCTCATTGATCTGTCTAATATTGACGATGGAGTGTTAAAGTCTCCCATTATTATTGTGTGGGAATCTAAGTCTCTTTGTAGGTCTCTGAGAACTTGCTTTATGAATCTGAGTGCTCCTGTATTAGGTGTATATATGTTTAGGATAGTTAGCTCTTCTTGTTTAATTGATCCTTTACCATTATGTAATGACCTTCTTTGTCTCTTTTGATTTTTGTTGATTTAAAGTCTGTTTTATCAGAGACTAGAATTGCAACCCCTGGTTTGTTTGTTTGTTTTTTTTTTTTTGTTGGTTTTTTTGCTTTTCATTTGCTGGGTAGATCTTTCTCTATCCCTTTATTTTGAGCCTATGTGCATCTTTGCACATGAGATGAGTCTCCTGAGTACAGCACACTGATGGATCTTGAATCTTTATCCAATTTGCCAGTCTGTGTCTTTTAATTGGGGCATTCAGCTCATTTACATTTAAGATTAATATTGTTATGTGTGAATTTGATCCTGTCATTATGATGCTAGCAGATTATTTTGCCTGTTAATTGATGCAGTTTCTTCATAGCATTGATGGTCTTTACCATTTGGCGTGTTTTTCCAGCGGCTGGTACCAGTTGTTCCTTTCCATGGTTAGTGCTTCCTTCAGGAGCTCTTATAAGGCAGGCCTAGTGGTGACTAAATCTCTCACATTTGCCTGTCTATAAAGGGTTTTATTTCTTCTTCACTTATAAAGCTTAGTTTGGCTGCATATGAAATTCTGGGTTGAAAATTCTTTTCTTTAAGAATGTTAAATATT
Organism: Papio anubis; assembly: GCF_008728515.1. NCBI lineage: Eukaryota > Metazoa > Chordata > Mammalia > Primates > Cercopithecidae > Papio > Papio anubis. Next base: position 72,052,114 of record NC_044983.1, read on the forward strand.
GGCCCCCACTCTATTCTGGTGTGTAGGGTTTCTGCAGAGAAATTTGCTGTTAGTCTGATGGGCTTCCCTTTGTGGGTAACCCGACCTTTCTCTCTGACTGCCCTTAGCATTTTTTCCTTTATTTCAACCTTGGTGAATCTGACAGTTATGTATCTTGGGGTTGCTCTTCTTGAGGAGTATCTTTGTGGTGGTCTCTGTATTTCCTGAATTTGAATATTGCCTGCCTTGCTAGGTTGGGAAAATTCTCCTGGATAATATCCCGAAGAGTGTTTTCTAACTTGGTTCCATTCTCCCCGCCACTTTCAGGTACACCAATCAAATGTAAATTTGGTCTTTTCACACAGTCCCATATTTCTTGGAGGTTTTGTTCATTTCTTTTCACTCGTTTTTTTCTCTAATCTTGTCTTCTCGCTTTATTTCATTAATTTTATCTTCAATCACTGGTATCCTTTCTTCCGCTTGATCAAATTGGCTATTGAAATTTGTCTATGCTTCATGAAGTTCTCGTGCTGTGGTTTTCAACTCCATCAGGTCCTTTAAAGTCTTCTCTGCACTGGTTATTCTAGTTACCCATTCGTCTAACCTTTTTTCAAGGTTTTTAGCTTCCATGCAATGCATTAGAACATGCTCCTTTAGCTCAGAGAAGTTTGTTATTTCCAACCTGCTGAAGCCTACTTCTGTCAACTTGTCAAATTCATTCTCCATCCAGTTTTGTTCCCTTGCTGGTGAGGAGTTGTGTTCCTTTGGAGGAGAAGAGGCATTCTGGTTTTGGGAATTTTTGGCCTTTCTGCTCTGGTTTCTCCCCATCTTTGTGGTTTTATTTACCTTTGGTCTTTGCTGGTGGTGACCTACAGAAGGGGTTTTGTTGTAGATGTCCTTTTCGTTGATGTTGATGCTATTCCTTTCTGTTTGTTAGTTTTCCTTCTAACAGACAGGCCTCTCAGCTGCAGGTCTGTTGGAATTTGCTGGAGGTTCACTCCAGACCTGTTTGCCTGAGTATTACCATCGGAGGCTATAGAACAGCAAATATTGCTGCCTGATCCTTCCACTGGAAGCTTTGTCCCAGAGGGTCACCCGCCTGTATGAAGTGTCTCTCAGCCCCTACTGGGAGATGTCTGCCAGTCAGGCTACAAGGGGGTCAGGGACCCACTTGAGGAGGCAGTCTGCCCATTATCGAAGCTCAAACATCATGCTGGGAGAACCACTACTCTCTTCAGAGCTATCTGGAAGGGATGTTTAAGTCTGGAGAAGCTGTCTGCTTCCTTTTGTTCAGATATGCCCTGCCCCCAGAGGCGGAATCTAGAGAGGCAGTAGGCCTTGCTGCGCTGCTGTGGGCTCTTCCCAGTTTGAGTTTCCCTACTACTTTGTTTACACTGTGAGCACAGAACTGCCTACACAAGCCTCAGCAATGGTGGACGCCCCTGCCCGTCAAGCTGCAGTGTCCCAGGTCAATCTCAGACTGCTGTGTTAGCAGTGAGCAAGGCTCCGTGGGCATGGGACCTGCCAGGCCAGATACAGGAGGGGATCTCCTGGTCTGCCAGTTGTGAAAACCATTGGAAAAGCACAGTATTTGGACAGAAGTGTACTATTCCTCCAGGTACAGTCACTCATGGCTTCCCTTGGGTAGGAAAGGGAAATTCTCTGACCACTTGCACTTCCCAGGTGAGGAGATGCCCTGCCCTGCTTCAGCTCACCCTCCATGGGCTGCACTCACTGTCCAACCAGTCCCAGTGAGATGAACCATGTACCTCTGTTGGAAATGCAGCAATCACCCGTCTTCTGCATCGATATCGCTGGGTGCTGTAGACCGGAGCTGTTTCTATTCGGCCATCTTGGAAGTGCCTCCTAAAAAACGTATTTGAAAAATAATAAAAGGACAATAAACATCACTAAACAGCTTAACCACATGCAAATTCAAATAACAAATTGGTAAACAAAGAACATGAGGCTATGTATAATTAACTGCTGAATATTAATGATTTTTCATATTTAACCATGGCAAATTGAAATTAGCATTCCTTGCTTAATTTCAGAAAATGATTTTGAACAAGATAGTTTTAGTTCACTTCTGCTACTAAGAGACAGTCAAAACAACTTTGTGAATTTTGTATACAATTTAAATAATAATATAAGAAGTGTATCCAATTATTTGTCATTAAATTGCTATGAAAATTGAATTTATAGAGAGGTTTTATAGTTACTTAAAATTTAGTATTCCAGATAGGAATATATCTGTTATCAGACAGGTGATATATTTTAAAATAAAAATTATAATATTGGAAATTTTGTGTGACAATTTCTTCTCTATTCAAGAATGAGCAATGATTATTATAAAGGAAACCACCAAAAAATTTGGGGATTCAATATCATTTCTGGACTATACAATTTATTCAAAGTAACATAACCATGGAAACATTTTTTCCACTTATCAGTTAAAAACATTTAAAATGTTTGTTAACATTTAAAAAGTCACCGTCACCAGTTTATTGTGAAATGAATGCTCATTTAACATGGATGGAAGTGCAGTCTATTATGACATTTCTAGTAAGCAATTTGAAAATGTAAATATCATTACTTGAGTACTTACAGTGTTTCAGGAATTGTGCTGTCCATGTATTTACTAGAGTATAAACTTTATATCAAGAGCCATAAAAATATTCATAACCCCTGATCTCTTAATTCCAGTCTTTAAAATAGATCTTAAGAAAATTAATGTAACATGAGAGAGATATATATGAATATTGATTGCAACACTACTAACATAGGAAAAATTGAGGATAACTATAGTTTTCAATAATTATTTAATTATGCTATATTCTTTTGATCACATATTATGATTCAGTCATTGAAAATTATTTTATGTAAAATATTTTATTACATGTAAATTGTTTATAGTATGTTAGGTTAGAAATAACAAGAAACAAAATTGTACTCATTACATATATTAATAGCAAAGTATGCAAAGTTACCATAGCAAACTATTCTAAGGAAACAGTTGGTGGAAACATAGTTTTCCTCTTCTTTTACTTTTCTATATTCCCAAATATTTTTTGGTCAGCATGCATTACTTTCATAATTGAATACTTTCATAATTGGAAAAAGTCACGAGCCCTATTGCTTTGATTTTATCCATACTTGCTTACATTGGCATATAAAGTCCCTTAGATGTGAGAGAAAAAGCATGAACTCCAAGGTCAAACAAGCCTGGCTTGAAACGCCAGCTCCACTGCTTTCTAGCTATCTGGTCCTGAACAGGTTATATAAACTCTCTGGGATTCAATTTCCTCATATATAAAAGAAATTCATCAATAACCCCGTATAAAAGATTCAAAGATTAGAGACTTATCAACACTAACCTTAAAGAGGAAGAAGGTCCTAGGAAGGGATTCAAGAAGAACCTAATGTTTAATGAGTCCTGGAGGAAGAAATGAGTGTATATATCTGACTTTTGCAGGATGAGTTGGCTGTATGTATGTGTGTGTGTGTGTGTGTGTGTGTGTGTGTGTGTATGTGTGTGTGTGTATCTCTCTCCAAGCAAAAGGTACAGTTGAAAAGAGGTAAGAGGAAAGAGACAGAATGATGTAGTCTGGAACTTGCTCCTAACCTCTTAGTATTGCAGAGCAGTAGATGTAAAAGAGGTACCCACTTGGCTGACTGTAAAGCTTGATGTTATAATATTAATGAGATATTCTAATTTAGAGATGTCATTAAATTTGTGGATTTTCCCCAAGTTTAGGAATCACTGCCTTTAGACATCAATTTTCAATTATTTGAATTCCTAAATTAATTTACTTGTCTTATTCTGGAAAACTGCTTAGTTTTCTCTCTCATGGAATTAATAAAACATAATTGAATCATGGAAATTGAGAGACAGAAAAGACATCGCATTATCACTAAGACTACCATCACCTTCAATGGGCAAGAGAAAGGAGATTCATATTTAGAATTTGCCACAGTGTTGGATATCTCCATAACCATATGCAACATGAAGGATTGTTTGTTTGCTCCTATAACTACCCAACTAATACACCTCTCCTTGGAATTTAAACTAATAATCTAAGCAATATTCCATTTTAGAAAATTTAGCATTTATTGTTATTCATCAGTTTTTGCTTCTGCCATCAGAAAATCATTCTGGAATTCATGAGAGCTTGCTGATCTCCTTTCCTAGTTATTTCTTTGTGTATAGATTTATGTTTTGCATGGGTTTTTGCTGAATGTGTTATGGTTACTTGTAATCTTTTATATTTATTTATACTTTATTTGCATTATTCAAAAAATTCATCCTAAAAGCTTCATTTATTTTATATCTATTACTTAGATTTGGAAATTGAGGTCCCTACTAAGCAGGTCTCACTTGATTTAGCAGTAAAATTTAAAAATAACATTTTTATGGTGTAAGAATAATATACCATGCATATAGTTAAAACAACATTGAAATGTTTACACGTATTGAGATCCATATATTTTATTCATATGATGATTGCTGTTTCTATGGTAGACTTCAATAGTTTAAGTCAAGGGTCTGTAAATTATAGCCTGCCAAATCAACCCACTGCCTCCTTTTGTAAATAAAGTTTTATTGGGACATAGTCATGCCCACTTTTTTTGTTGTTGTTTTTTGCTTGATCTATGCCTGCTTTCTTGTTACAATCTCAGAGTTGAGTAGTTGCAACAGAAACGAAGTGGCCCACAGAGCCAAAAATATTTATGGTCTGGTCCCTTTCAGGAAAAAAAAAAAAAAAAAAAAATGTGTCAATCTATAGTCTAAGTAGTCAATACTGTTTTGCTACATGTTAATTTGTATGAAAGTTATTTTTGGAGGCATTAATTTCAACTTCGGTAATATATTTCATTATCAAGATACTAAATGTATTTGCCTGTTCTCGCATTCCTATAAATACCTGAGTCTGGGTAATTTATAAAGAAAAGAGGTGGAATTCATTTATGTTTCTGCAGGCCGTACAGGAAGCATGATGCTGGCATCTGCTTGTCTTCTGGGGAGGCCTCAGGAAACTTACAACTATGGCAGAGAGCAAAGAGGGAGTAGATGCTTCACATGGCCTAAGCAGGAGCAAGAGAGAGCAAGAAGGGAGATGCTACACACTTTTAAACAAACAGATCTCATGAGAACTCACTCATTCTCATGAGTACAGTACCAAGGAGGATGGTGCTAAACCATTCATGAGAAATACACCCCCATGATCTACTCACCTCCCACCAGGCCCCACCTCCAACATTGGGGATTACAATTCGAAGTGAGATTTGATGAGAATACAGATCCAAACCACATCACTAAGTCATCTTGAAAACTATTACCTCTTATAGAGTCAGAGTCACTGCAATTGGGAATTGAAAGTAGCCTATGTACTCAATTAAAAAGACATGTTTGGGCAAACCAATAGTTAAAACATTTCCATAGCAGAACACCACTTACAAAAAACCCAGTTCATCTAAAAACCTAAAGTTTATATATATATATATATGTATGTATGTATGTTTATATATAAATGTATGTATATTCATATATATATATAAAACTTTGTGTGTGTGGATGTATAAACACATATGTACATATATAATATAAAACATACCTATAGAGAGGCTAACACAGAGAGAGATAAAGAGACAGAGAGAGCTCTTAGGAAAATACGGAGCAGAAGGTCTGTGACTCTACCTCCCCACCTTCCTGCCATCCCCGGGACAACTTTTGATTTACAGCAGTAAAATTCAGGGCTCTCGAGACTATAACATGTCACTCACTAGTACAGAGTTTCCATACAAGAGTTTACCATCAATTTAGTCTTAGCAATACTTGTCATGCTTCAACCAGACATAGTTTATTTAAACTGATTGTCATTCTGTACAATACCTCTACCTTTACTTCCTTCACCAGTCACTCTGTCGCTACCTATATACCTCCAGTCTGCCAAAATAATCATTTAGTGATAAGACATATTTTCAACCTCCCTTTTTCAGTAACTTCTAACTACTTCTACCAGAATTCACCCAAAACCATGTATCCAAACTTTCATGTTTCTGCTATGTCTCTTTGCTACTACAGAAATAAACAACATGCAAAGCTCTGTTACGTACAACTATGAAAGTTAGTAAGGAATAATTTATTGACCAAAGCGTTAAACACTAAAGTTTCAAAAAACTAAAGTTTTTGCAGATTGTTATCTGTGACAAATTCTTAGACATAGTTAACAAATCTGCATCCCTTTATCCTAATGTCATATTTTTAAAATAAAAAGCTTATGACAATTTTTCAGAACACTCTGGGCTGGCATAATGGTTTTAAAATTGTTTCTCATAATTTCCTTCAGTGACTACACCCTGAGGACACCAAACTGGATGTTGTGAATAGATAAAGCCATGCTGGAGGAGAAGGCAGAGGTGTGAGGCATAACTCTCTGGAATATTAATTTTATTTATAGACTTTTTTAAAGAAAAACAACTTAACAAAAAGCACTCATGTGCATGTAAAACAACATTGGGGAGTAGAATTAGAAATTCACATTAATTTATGGGAAAACTCAAGGTGGATAAGCCTTATTGACTTTGCCTTCAGACTTCTCACTTGCCCACCAATTCTTCCCCAACTCCACTAAGAATTCATAGTTTGCCTTTGTATGCACTTTAATGGAAAAGTTTGCAAAGGACACCTATATTAAAAACATTTTGGCCTGGTGAGGTGGCTCATGCCTGTAATATCAGCCCTTTGGGAGTCCAAGGTGGGTGGATCACCTGAAGTCAGGAGTTTGAGACCAGCCTGGCCAACATGACAAAACTCCATCTCTAATAAAAATACAAATATTAGCTGGGCATGGTGGCAGGTGCCTGTAATCCCAGCTACTTGGGAGGGTGAGACAGGGAGAATCGCTTGAACCCGGGAGGCAGAGGTTGCAGTGAGCTGAGATCGCGCCATTGCACTCCAGCCTGGTGACAAAGTGAGATGCTGTCTCAAAACAAAACAAAACAAAACAAAAAACATTTTGTACATACTGGCATAGTATATTCTTCATTTCCGGCTATGTGGGGGTGATCCTGGTCAAGTCACTTAGCTTTTTCACCTCTTCAGCAACCTTGCTTTTTAAAGAAGAAAATATAATAGTATGATTGTCACAAAATAATTAAGACACTAAGCTGTCATGCAAAACTACTGTCTGGGCAGCCCACCTGTCCTTCACAAGGAAATAAAAATTGGAAAGAAGATTTACAGAAAGCATTTTTGGAGCCCAATAAGCTGAGAATTTTGAAACAGACCAAATTAAAGGAAAACCAGGTTGTAAATAACATCCAGCCAATTCCTCCATCAGACTTCCATTGTGTGCTCCTACCTTCTATCAGAAGCCACCGCAAACTATATACATTTGTGAACATTTAAATTCTAAAAAGCATGTGCTTGCTCACCAGTATCACATAAAAATAATTTATGCATACATTTGTATACTTAAAAATGCATATAACTAACATCTACCTGTCATATATTAGTGGATGGTGTCAGTTCGCTTTTGGCACAGATACGTAGATAGAGAATCACACCAGTGGTTTTAATCTTTTAAGTACAGGGACTAACTGAACATCTGGAAGTTTTACAGAGCAGGGATTGAATGTTGCTGAGTTAAAGAAGGGCTCCTATTTTTCAGCACAAAATAAGGCTGACACGATAACATTTAGATAAGCAATTTTTTGTTAATTTTAGAAAACTTATGCTCCAAAGCAATTCAGGATTTCTGTGTTTGTTGATATTACCTTTTAATGTGACAAGCATGACACCATTTTCCAAAACAGATGGATTAATGTCATTTAAAAAAAATTACTTCACCTAGACAGGTGTTTCCTGTGTATGTTTGACGTGAAATTAAACATAGCTCCAGATGTTCTGTTTGTAGCAAAGCCAGTTAATTTTATTAGAACATTTAATCACAGATCAACAGTGTACTAGAAGGGCAGGGAATGTGAAGCAGAGATTTAACAGAACTTCCTAATGAATTGTGAATTAGTTTATAGAGGGAGATCCAGAAGAATACAATGCTGCTTATGTGAATCCCATGGTGTATTGATTTGAGTTTGTTATTTTTCTGGAACTCTAATACTATTCATATCTAAGAGCTTCACTAGAATTGTGAAGTGATATGTGTGTGTGTGTGTGTGTGTGTGTGTTTGAGTTTGAAATTGACAATGCAATAATTACATAGTTACTTAGTATGAGTAGAATTTTTTTTTTTAAGTCCAACGTTGTGCTTTATTGTCAACACTACTTCTTAGGCATGAGTGAGGCTGGAATTCTCTCATGGGCCTCAAAGTGCATTGGGGTGTCGCTGGTATTCACAGAGAATGCTCTGCCTACCACTCACGTAGTCAGGAGACAGCAGCTCAGAGTTCTGTTATGCCAAGTTTAAACATCATTATATGCCTCGTTATTTTTCCTCTAAGATTAGCTATAGATTTCCCATTAATTATAACATCAGGTTGATTCATCATTAATAAAATAAATCTCTGTGAACTGTCACTGATTTCTTGACTAAAATGAAAATAAATGAAGAAAAACCAGTTCCTGTCTTTGTTACACTCTTATCAAATTTGTCTTTGTATCAGCCTGGTCATTTCAGAGGCAGAGCAAAATATTCATAATTTTCTACTTTGAAATATTAGTGTGCCCATATGCACTAATAAAAACTTAAAGCCTTGCTATGATTGATGTTTTTTGTTGGCCCGTCACCTCATTGTATAGAAGTTTGTTTTAATGAGTTTCTCTAATGAATATTTTATATTGCTACTTGGATGAATGGCATATGGTAAATGCAAGGTAAATTACAGCTCTTTAAATAAATATTTTTCATAAATTATTTATTTTGTGATGCCTGTATTGGTAAGATGTCATGTCAGATAAAGATTGGAAAGTATTTACTGTAATACTTATTTGTAACTTGAAGAAGTAAAATTTTTTAATTATTAACAAGCCTCCAATATATCCATGAAACTTATAGCAAAATTAGCATAAACTCTATCACATTACAAATTTGTATAGACAGCTTCCATTCTATAATGCAAAAATAAGATGATCTCTTATGTTTGTAAAAATTTTTATATAATACTATGAAAATGAGGGAGAAAAGCTATTTTTATAAGGATAAAAAGGGAACTTGGTAATAACCAAATTTGAATGAAATTTAATGTTGACAATTATCCAATCTCTGAATTATATTTTTAAAAGAAGAATACAATTATTTTAACAAGTAACCACACAACATTTTTTATAGTATTCCTTATTTTCTTTGGGGATATAGTTGAGTGAATGGATTTTTCATCTAATAAATATTAATAGCTACTATTTATTGACTGCCTTTTAAATATTATCTCACTAAATACTCAGGATAACCATAAAATTGTGGTTGTATTATTTCTATCTCTACATATAAGAAAATTAAGACTCACAGGAAGTAATGAAGATTTGAACCTAGCATAGATTGGCTGCAATGTGTATGGCCTTCCAGCTGAATCAGCAAGGTCCAAAATTCTTTTATCTCTTACAGAACAATTACATATGGGAAAAGCAAATATTCCCTATTCTTACAGTATCTTATTATTAATAATAGTAACAGCTAACACTTAGCAATTACACTGTGGCCGACACTAAGTGCTTTGCCTATATCAATTTACTGACTCCTCACGATAATGCTAAGAGATAGATATTATCATGACACTCACTATACAGATAACGAAAATGAGGCACAAATCATTTCGCAAACTTGCCTAAGGTCACAGAACTTTTAAGTAGCAAAATTAGCATTCAAACTCAGACATTGGGCCAAAGTCTGTGTTCTTAATAATAAAGCCTATCTTGTTATACTGAAGCATGTTCATGTGTTTATCTCTCCCCTGAAATTACAAGTTCCATACAGTCATAAATGTGTCTTATGTGTTACCCCTATACATCTAACATTGCTTGGGAGAGAGTAGACACTCAACAAATATTTGTTGGACTCACCAGTATCTACTGTTTACATATATTTTCAAAATTGATTTTCTCAATATTTTAACTCCAAAATGAGAAAAAGTAAGCCAATGCTAACAGTTGTGTTCTGAAATTAATCATGTATGGGTCCACCCTTGCTATCCCCAAATTAAATTATATTATAATTTATATGTAGAGATAGAACTGTTTGGTGCAAAAAAAGAAAATATAATTTATACCACCTGCAGTTTGGCTATACTCATTCTCTAATTTATTTATACATATGTGTTTGTGCTGTCTTTGTGAGCATTTGAGGTTCTACATTGAATACCTTAAACACATTAGGGTAGAGGATATATGGATCTGGTGATAACAATTATATTAAGAAAAGAAGTCATATCTGATCCTTAGAATGCTATGCATAACACTAGGTTAAAATAAACATCTTAAAGTAATAAAATATAAAACGATTTCCTTAAAATGGTCGGTAAGGTGAAACATCATTAAAAATTAAATTAGTATGATCCATATAAAATTACTAATATTAAATGATTTTTAACCTACAAAAAATAGCAATTTTATGTGGTTCAACCCAATAGGTAACTGAGTGCCAACTTTTACACCATACTTGGATTACCAGTTTCAGATTACAACACAGTATTTATGTTATGTTAAACTACGCAAGGTGCTGTTTAATCTCTCTTTAGTCATCAAAAGGGACATGAAGATTTTATAGTAGTTTTAGAGATATCATTACCAAAAATGTACTTTTAAAAAACTATTTTAAGCATACAATTCAACATTTCCAATTGCTCTACTATTGACCTGATTTTAGAGAAAAGAAATTTATGCCACATATTTTTTACCTTTAAAAATTGTTTTGGGTACATAATAGCTGTACATGTGTATGGGGTACATGTGATATTTTGATATAAGCAAATAACGTGTAATGATCAAATCAGGGTAACTGAGACATCTATTACCTCAAATATGTATCATTTCTTCGTATTAGAAACATTCCAAATCCACTCTTCTAGTTATTTTGAAATATACACGCTGTATGATTTTTAGTATTAATGCATAGACTTCTTCCTGCAAGAGCTGAAATTTTACCTTTTATTGTCTGCAAATTAATTCATAGACCCAAATGTAAGCAACAGCCATCAAAAACATGTAGTTGGCAACATATTTTCAAACATATTGATTCTAAAATATCTAGAGAAACACAAAGAATTCATCCATATGTTGCTTTTTTTTTTTTTTCAATTCTGACAGATGGCATACTTGAGAATAAATAAAAACAAATGCCTAAAATCAGAAGAGTTCTTATATCTTAATTGCAGCTAACAATATAAATGTAAAATATTATTTAATTTATTTAGATTTAAATTGAGATGCGAGGAAAATACAACGAATTGTCACTGATTATGAAAAGTGGGAAAAAGAAGCAAAGTGAAGGTTGCAGCACTTTAAAAATTACATTTACCCTCCTGTTCAGTGGAAAACATGTTAATTGTTTTGTGTTGGACTCAGACTAGCCACGCTGGTAAGTCATGTTTGCAAAGCTTCATTGAGATGCTACTTTCACTTCTCTGAAAACAACTTTGTAAAATACTTTTGCCTTCTATGCTATTTATTACCAGAGATTTTTTCTTTCTCTTACCAAATTTTTATTTAATATCATTTTATCGTTGTCCCAATGATCACATAGTAAGATAAAATATATATAAATATAATGATTAGCAAAGCAGTTGATATTTGTATATTATGTGAGCCCTACTTGAGAGGTAGGGCATTTTTCAAATGACTTGAGAATGTTTTAAAATGATTATTTCTAATAACTATGTTGAAAGTGTTGGTACCCATTATACATAAACAGACAAAGATGAACTCCAAAAGTAGCAGCTGGAAAACCAAATACATACTATATGCTTGTGAAAGCAGGCGGAAAGGCTATCAAACAAGACAGAAATAACGAGTAACTTCTGCCAAGATCTCTCACCCTCGTAACCTGTTCTTTCTTTCCAGAACCACAATCAGCCCTGTCCTTCTTGCCACGTTTGAAACTGAAAGAGAAAATGTTGGCAGACTACAGTGAACAGAGGCGGCATCTGTGCTCAGTGAGGATGGAGAGAAGTGGTATCTGTGGACAGCACTGCCTCTATCTGAGGCATCATCGCATTCTGAGTCCATAGGGTTGGCTGCAGCAATTTACTGCTTTGATGCAGGAGTGCAGGGGTTTGGGGCATGCAAGAAATAACTATAAGAATGAATATATATATTCTATATGATATCACAGACATGATTATATTATATATACCTATATATTGTATATAATATCAGACATATATTACACATATAGAGAATGTATATTTTTATGAATGAATTTTATATATATATAAAATACATAATAGAAATAAATATATTAATGCTAAGTGACCAAAGATACAAATTTTGAAAATTAAAATATGTGGTTTATTCCATAGACTAGATGGATTGGGGATGTCAAAACAAGTGCTTAAGTAAAAGTGCTTAATATCAAATAAAACTGACTTTCTGTAAGTTATCCATATTTACCAAAGAACAGATTATTTGTTCAAATTCCTGGAGTAATACCATGGAATTAATATATAAGTACCATCTCAGAAATTTTACGACTTATTTTTTCCAGCATCACTACGTAACAAAAGAAGCTTTATTTTATAAGGAGAAAATTTTAGCTTGAGACATCTTATATCTTTCAGAAACAGCCATGGGCAAACAAGTGGTAAATCTTCGGGAGGGGAGAAGATGGAGAAGGATGTAAATCAAAGTACTTTGACAATCACTGTCTTCAGACTTTCTAAATTATAGTGGTAACTCAATTGTTGAGAGGAGGGGGCAATATAGAAATTACCTGGGAACTCTTCTCAAATTATAGGCATTGTCCACACCCTCCCACATCATTCCCCCAGGAAAGTATTGCTAATAAAAAGTATGTCACACATCACCCAGGTGTTTGCTGGGGGCTGGGGGTATAGGGAGCAGGGTAGTAGGTATTGAGAAGCCCCAGCAAATCACACTGCAATTCCAAAGACTGTGATTTTCAGGTAAAGGCCACCTTAAAACTTAAACTTTAGGGCAGGGTTTCCTAACCTTGCACTACTGACATTTTAGATGGAATAATTTGTTGTTGTAGGGAGATGTCCTGTGTGTTGTAGGATATTTAGCAGCATCCCAGCCTTCCACCCTCTAGACACCAGTAGCCCCCTGCCCTCCACACACAGTCAAGACAATAAAAAATGTCTCCAGACATTGCCAATGTTCTGCTTGGGAGTGTGGGGTGAGGAAGGGATTGCCCTCTGTTGGGAATCACTGAGCCGAAAGTATGTGTGGTGTAAACAGGGAGAGAAGTGTTGATTTAAATCAAGCAGGAGACATCTTAATAAGATATATATTCATCACAATTGGTGAACAAGATAATAATTGGGGTGTCATAGTCAGGAATAAAAGGTTTTAGAAAAACAGCAGCAGTGTGTTTTGTCAGTATTGGAAAAAAGCAAGTAAATATAGCTGTGTTATGGTCTTCTGTAACTCTGAGAAAAAGGTGCTATTTTTAGGACACAAAGTTTTCTCTCTTGGGAAGGACAGGAGTGCCAACATTTCCCTGAAGAACATGCTCTTTGTCAATTAAAAAGTAAAAATTTGCAGTCTTTTTTCCCAGCAAAATAGGCGTTATGAAGATATGTATCATATCTTGTGTGGAAATGGATCCGCTTATTGAAAACAGACTTGTCATCTACAAGGTGCTGGGTCACCGTAAGCTTTTAATGGACCTAGAGCTGCAAGGATTGTCAGCCACACTGTGCTCCTTTGCATAATTTCCTTATATTTACCATTAAAAATAGTTTGAAGTGTTAATAATTAATTAAAAAACTTCTAGAAAATATAAATATGAAACGATGCACAATTTTACTAGAAATTAATACAATAAAGCGTTTTAAACACCATTAAGATCTGATTTTCACCAGCTGTTAGATTAGACAACACCGTATTTTATTGATTCTAAGGTACTTTCAATTAAAAGACATAATCATGATTTTGTGTCATGGAGAAAGTAAACATGCTGCCAATTAAACTATTACATGTCATTGGTTGTAAAACATATTCAAATTTTGGAGCTGCTAAAAATGGGGGAAAAAAAGAAATGCATCCGAGAATCAATGAAATCTGCACTTATAAAATTGAAACAGTCCAATGCTGACAAGAGTGTGGGAAATAGACTTTCTCCTACAATTTTGGTGGCGTTGTAAATTGGTACAGGTTTTTGAAAAGAAATTTGGTCTACCTTATTACCTAGGATTCACATATCCAGGAATCTAACCTACAAAAATGAATATAAACCTATGTAACAAAACTGCACGTTCTGCATATGTAACTCAGAACTTAAAGTATAATTTAAAAAAAGATACAAGAGATAAAGAAAATGAAACATTACAGAAAATGGTGTGTGTTTTTTGTTTTGTTTTGTTCTTTCCTTTTTTTTTAATGGAGTCTTGCTCTGTCACCCAGGCTGGAGTGCAGTGGTGTGGTCTTGGCTCACTGCAACCTCTGCCTCCCAGGTTCAAGCAATCCTTCTGCCTCAGCCTTCCACGTAGCTGGGACTACAGTCGCAAGCCGCCACGCCCAGCTAAGTGTTGTATTTTTGGTAGAGACGGGGTTTCACCATATTGGCCAGGCTGGTCTCAAACTCCTGACCTCAAGTGATCCACCTGCCTCGGCCTCCCAAAGTTCTGAGATTATAGGCATGAGCCACTGCGTCCAGCCCCACTTTAAAAATTAGAAACAACTTCAATGTTCACCAATAGGTAAGAGGATATATACATTTTAACATACACTAAATTCTAATTTTAAGCAGTCATTAAAAAACAAGGTGGATCCAGGCTGGACATGGTGGCTCCCGGCTATAATCCCAATACTTTGGGAGGCAGAGACAGGCAGATCACTTGAGGACTGGAGTTTGAGACCGTCCTGGCCAACACAGCAAAATGCTGTCTCTACTAAAAATACAAAAAATTAGCTGGGTGTGGTAGAGCATGCCTATAATCCCAGCTACTCAGGAAATTGAGGCATGAAAATCACTGGAACCTGGGAGGTGGATATTGCAGTGAGCCAAGATCATGCCACTGCACTTCAGTTTGAGCGACAGAGTGAGACTGTCTCAAAAAAATAAATAAATAAAAATAAGGTGGATGCAAACATATAACTTTGGGAAAACGTTATCAATGTTAAACATAAGCAAGGAATAGAAAAGGGATATCACAGAATTCCAATTTTTTTGTAAAGACAATTTTTAAAACCATCTAATTTTTTAACAGTTGTTACTTTTAGAAAATTGAAGGAAAGACATTTACTTTTTTCTCTATATGCTTCTCTATTTTAAAAAAATATGTTAATTTTATGACAATAATTATAAACAAAGTCAAGTACAAGACGAGGGGCAGAAGAGTGAGTATAGTAGGCTACCATTTAACTAAGTAGGTGATCATCTATACACATATATGGTGTATAATTGTGGAGCATCTCTTGAAGGAACTCAGAATGTAGTAATAATGCTGGCCATTGTGTTGGAAAAATAGGAGGACTAGAACACAGCAGTAAAAATGAGGAGGTTTTGGGACATATTTTAATATGCTTTTTAATATTTTTACTGTTTACATGCATTACCTACTTAAAAACAAAACAAATAAAAATTTAAAATATTTTTCATTTTATTTAAATGTGTTTACTTATCACCTGGCATTTATATGTCTAGTTATAGAACTTCAGATATTTTAATGCTTGCTCTTCCGCCTGGAGTTTATACGGTTGGAGAAGAGCACAGAAGTTATAAATAAGTTTAGCAAGAGTAGTGTTGCAATGTCTAGACTCTAGCACCTGAGTTTCAATCCATTAATATTTTTCAGCAATCTGACTTTGGGCAAGTCACTTTCTGTGTGTCAGATACTGCTTTAAACATTTCACATATACTAACTTTGCTTAGTCCTTATTACAATGGCCAGGCTTTTTATTACTGTGATTTTGAAGATGAGGAAACAGAGGCACTACCAGTATCCCACACCATATTGTAAGAAAAGCTGGAGATGTGAGATGAGGAAAGCAAGTGCTATTTCCATCTGGAATGGTTCCTAGTCCATGGAGACTCTGGCTTATCTTATCCTCTAGGAAGGAAATTCTGAGCCTCAGTGTGTGGTAGGGACTGAGTAAGTGTGTTGAATGAGTGCCTGCCAAGGGCCCAGTTTTACCCAGAACCCAAAGGAAAGGACAAGACTTAAGAGAGTGGCTAATATCTGAACAACTAGACTTGATTTAGGTCTATGGTTCTTTCAGGAAGTATCTCAGCACCTGTTTTATTAACTGAGGATGGATGACCTCATTGATGTATATGGGCCAAAGTCCTGGGGCTGTGGAACTGGTAGAGGTGGGAGAATCCATTTATCTTCTAAAGAAGTTTGTTTCATTCCAAGCTCCTGATTGTGTTGTTTTAAGCATTTTAGTTGCATCATTAGCAAGTAAAGACCGCTTGCATTCATTTGGCAGCTTCATTAGTCTTCCAATAATTCTTCGAGATAAAATTTGTTTTTCCAATGTAGATGCCCATAAACCTAAAACACTGAGAGATTAACTAATTTGCCCAAGGCCACATAGCTAGCAAGACTCGGTACCAAGATTCAAACCTTCATCCACCTGGCTACAAAGCCAGTGCATCTGTGCAGAATCATGTGACCCAGAAATGCTAATCCAACTCCTAAGGTGCCTCACGTGGTTCCCAGATTATAGCAAGAGTGGGTAATATCTAGATCATCTAGGACATGTATTAATGCAGATTCCAAGCCTCATCTCAAAATTGCTGAATCAGTCTTCCTGGGACTGAGGCCCATAATCACTATTTACACCAAGCTACGCTCCACAGGCATAAACTATTCAAATGACTACAACTTGCAGAATAATATTATTTTCTCATGGTTTATATTTATTAATGATATATATACATAACATTTTGTATGCACACATACACTTATGAGTGTATATGTTATATTTACTTAACTATATTCCATAATTATAATTACAGGTATATAAAATATATATAATTGCATTTTTTAAACAGGAAGTATGAAATTTGTGCATTGTATCAGGTAGATAGGTTCATTTTGCAGCATATCAAAAACTTATTAGACAATACAATACATTAGGAAAAAGTAAAAATAACATTTTAAGTGGAAATGTTTGTATTTTATTCTGCACTGCTTTGTATATTCCTACGATGGACCAGGAAAATGCAGAGGTGATTTACCATGTAGCCTCAGTTTGGTCATTTGAGCAACTTTATTTCCACCAATCAGTTCAATTATCATGCAAACAATATTTTGAAAAATAGTCTGTAAACACTGAAGTACATATCATGCCTTAACAAATACCAAATTTCCTCTCTAGAATGCTGCTTGATAGACCTTGCAGAGCCCTGCATACCTCCCTCTGAAAGCTTTACATTGTTTCAGCAACAGCCCCTCAAATCTATAGCTGAGCTTTTTGCATGTCAAATTCAAAGTTATCACTGAAAATTGGATAATTGCATTGAGTGGCCATAAATTGTGCATTTAAAAAAACTGGTTTTTTTTTAAAGAGTATTTTGAGTCCAACAGCTCCCTTTAATGCCTCTGGACAGTATTTTCAGAACTCATTTGTTTGAGGGGTTTTTAATCTGAGGACATTGAAAAGTTACACCCGCTGTGCTGTCGTCAATCACGCCAGAAGGAAAAATAGTGGCATGATTTGTTATCTGTTATTCCCCTTGCTGTGGTGACTGTCTCCCAGTGCCAGCTCTGTCCTTAAGGCCATCACTTATGGGGACCACTGTCTGTCAAAACCACAGCCAACTTTGAGGGCTGCCTTTGTTGGAGCAGACAAATGAGTATGACCTTTAACAATAAAATAGGCACCTACTGAGAAAGATGAAACAGCAGCTGAAATTAAGAACACCATATAGCCATTTCAAACACTTGAGAAAAGTTAGAAGTTGAACTAAAACTTAATTATAAGAGTAAATGTGGGTAGACATTGTCAATAATGAAACAGACATGGTCAGAATTATCGATTTGACGTCTGGACTAAAACTTCATCCAGGAATCATCCTACCTTTCATTAATTATAAATGATATTGATGGGGTTTATTTAAAAGGGAGTGGGGGATTAAATTATGGTAGCTAAAGATTTATCAAGTGGTGATTTTTTTCAGTGGATGCAAGAGATGTGCAATTTGTTTATGAATATTCTAGAAGGGCACAGAAAAAAAATAAGAAAACATGAAATCTTTGATTTACACTAATAGCAACTTCAAACGATTTGCAGCAAAGTGCTTATGCCTGAGTTGGTATTGGCTGTGAACTGGCCATTGATATTTTGTAGTGTTTCAGAGCTTAGTGTAAGCATTCCAGGCATTGCATTGTAAAGACCACAGCACAGTTTGTGGTTTGAAAGGCTCTTGTAACCCAACCTGGCAAGTGGTCAGTGGAGACTACATTTCACAGAGAACACAAATCAATCTTATTGAACACTTTTCAAGTAATATAATATTCTGCCTGTGACAATAATGAAATTAGTCTATGGATTTTTTTATATATTGAAATGTCATTTAAATATTTGATGAAATACAGTACTTTATAAATATGCATATTGTTCAGGTTTTACAATACTAATTTTATTGATTTTTATAGAGAAACCATTGAGAATCATTTCAGAAAATCCCTCTTATTCAAAGTTAGTTATATTTGTTAATTCAGTAATACAGTGTATATTTTTGAAGTAAAGAGTTCATGGATTTCCCACCTACAATTCTATCAGTTCTTCTGTAGTATACATTTAGGTTATTCCCCTATATTTCCAGTTCTTCTCTTCCTTCATTTTATGGTGAGGGTGGAAGGGAGTGAACTTCCCCATCCCCTTGATATTCTTTGACCAATGAAACATGAGTGGAAGTGATGTATTATTTCCAGGCAAATGCATTCATTTATCCGTAGGAGACTCCAAGCTGTCTCTTCCCTTACAATGGAGATAAAGGAGAAAACCTATGTTGAGATTTTGGGTAACTTGGATAACTAAGAATGGAAGACAGATGCCTGAGGGGTCCCCAGGGCTTCTGTGAGGGGGAAATAAACAAAGTATGTTCAAATACATTGAGATTTGGGAGTTGCTTATTACTACAGCATAAATAATCTTGCTTATCCTGACTAATATATTCTGTTTTCTAAAATTTCTAAATTACCAAAATGCAATGCTATCATGACTTCTCCTATATGATCTATTTGCATATGTACATATATGCATGTGATTATTTTAACATGAGATATTTTAGATCCTGTGTGTAACTTTTCTACATTCCTGACCACTATGTTCCTAGCATCATTTATGTGTATACTTTATGAGTTTAACTTGAGTTGGTTCACCCCATAACTCTTCTAGCCCAAAATACAATCATAATACTTTTCAAAAAAGAAAGGATCTAAGGTCTGGGTTCTAATCCTAGAATTGGCTGCACCTGTAATAAGTCCAGGGCTCACAATATAACCTTGAGTACAGAGGTGTACATCATCAAAAGTCCATAGAATTTTTTTATAATCAAAAGCCTACACCAATGTAAAGACCCAAGTTTTTAATAGGTTTGGAGTTTCAATTGTAACCCCACTCTGAAGTGGTTATCCTTTCAGCGTAGGGTTAAAAAGCTTTCACAAAGCACTGCAGGGAACATTGGATTGCCCTCACCTACATTGTACCTAGCTTGGGATGGATAAATACAGTCTCATTCTCTAATGTTCCCGACTGTCTCTAGGAACACTAAATTTTAAGAGAGAAAAACATGAATCCTGTATTTCAAGAGAGGTGGAACTAAGCCATTGTTAACTCCCCTTAAAAAGGATATTCAGTGGCTAGTTCAGATTGCCCCTGAGACACCTAAAGCTGCATTAAGTACTTGTGAAAGTGAAAATCCACTGGGAACCCAATTCCAGTGTTTAAACCTCAGCATGAATAGTAGAGTTCCTAGCAGGGTGCACTTTTACATGTCTTTATAAGCAGATTCAAAACTTACTGTATGCAGTCAGGCTACACTATTTCTATTAAGCTAACTCTGACCATAGTCTTGAGCAAAATGAGCAATCCAAATCTCAAACATTATGTAATCTTTATAAAATTAGAGGGAAAAGGCTGATAAGTATCTGAAAATCCAGAATCTATACATTATATACCATTTAGTTAATATTTGAACCATAAAATATTAAAGAGTTAAGCACATAAAATCTCTAGGTTCCCATCTTTCTACCAAATATGGCATAATATAAATCCTCAAAATTTATTTTAAAATATATTGGCATTTGATTTTGAGTTGATCATTTATATTTTTAATAAGTACTTCCCTCAGATAAGTACTTTATAAATGTACAACTTGATACAATTGTATGCAATGTATAAATAACCATTTGGTAGCATAAAATGGTTCAGAATTTACTTAGTGTATAATACATAAAATATGGGACTATATAATTTTAAGTTAATAGTATAGATGCACATATATTTATTTTAAAACACATGTCTAAAGGTAACCAAACTTTGAAGATTTGAATTATTTCCTCCGAAAAGTAAAAAGACTTAAGCATCCTTCCTTAATTCCATACTTGTTCTCCATATTTTAAGCTTATGTTTGAACAATCTAACAACTATTTTACTAGCAACTACTGATAAATTTGCATTTCATTCAATATTGCTTAGCAAGTGTTTGTTCTGCTTTAAAGTCCGTTTTAAACACAGCGTCTTGATTGTTATTTGACAGTAGAAGGTCAATCATGAGATATTTTAGATCCTATTAAAATTTTTCAGGTCAAGTACAGGTGATGGAAAAATAATCACTACAGGATCTTTATTGTGTATGATGGGACCACAAATAAACTTTGCATCCCTACTCCCAACTTGTTCAGATTTGACTGAAAGCTAATGGGGGAGCTTACATATTGATTTCCACATACAAGCAAAGAGGTAAAATAACCCCAGCTCATTAAACATACCAGTGTGGTGGATGAGTTGGCACGTTTTATCTTCTGAAAATAAAATTAGCTAAATTGTAGACATATGGTAAGGTTGTTAATGGGAGAAAAGCACAACTAGATGTGCCCACCCTATGGGCCCCTGTTTGTTAACTATTCAAGATTCTACACATTGATTCTTACACTTCAACATTCCCACTTGCTGAAGGGACATTTGCTTTTGGTCTTGAACACCTTCCTTTATTTTCTAATAGTCACACTGCTTTCAAAGTTTGGTAAATTATTACTAAATTTGTTGTTTGAACAAAATTCTTTTTTGGAAAAAAGAATCTATAAAAACTTTATGAATGGAAATATTTTGTAGATTGTGTGTGAAAGATAAATGCTATGAAGCTACATTTCACATCTAGCTGTTAAGGAGACTAGGTTTGCCTTTGATTTTTTAAATGTACTATCAAAAAAATAACAAAAGTTGTCCATTTATATAAAAATGAATAATTGAGCTCATTGTCCCACAAGGACCATATTCAGGGAATGCTTCCTCTCCCCCTAAAGTGTTCCTACATTTGTGGTGTGTGTGTGTGTGTGTGTGTGTGTGTGTGTGTGTGTGTGTGTGTGGTCTTTATATCGGTCTACATTTTATAGTAGCTTTTTTAAAAAACGTTATACTTAAGTCACACACTTCAAAGATGGCCACTGATTAGATAGAAAAATATTCTTTGAAACAATATTAAATGAAAAAATATGAGATTACTGAATAAAAGCTCATATCATAAATTACTTTGAAGATTTAAAGATATTTCAAAGTTTAAAATAGGTATTTATATATCTAAATCACAGTTTATCCTCTTTAAATAATATGTACATATGTGTGTTTGCATGTGTATGTGTATGTATAGATTATTTATAGATATATGTTTAATGTTAAGATATAAGACAAAAGATGATTTCAGTAACAGTATTTTTACTTTTCTCTTAAATTTATGAAAACTTCTTTAGGAAGTTGTTTACCTTTGTAATCACAGACTTCACATTTTGACTTCACTTCCCTATCATCTATCTCTCCAATATGATTCCCTCCTTATCTTACCCTACTCTCAAATAAATGCTCCAATACACTGCTACATTAACAAGGCAATTATTACAAAGTCATGTATGAGCTGCATTCAAAAGCATGAGAGTCCATGTAGAGCATATCTGAGATATCAGATACACCTGAAAAACGTAAGTATAAAGGAATTTTCAATGAAATATAAAGTGACTATACCCTGTAGGTAGACAAAAATAATATAAAAACCCAACTCTTTCTATTTCAAGGATTTGCTTTATCTTTTTTGCTTCTGTCTTACCCCTTTCACAACCATAAGCCAACCCTTATTTCTGTCCTAGGTGACCTGAGTTGTGCTTATAACCAGGGCACTGTTCTGCAAGGAACCTGCTCTGAGGCTTCCTTGCATAATCTTTAGGATGAATTCCACATAGTAGTCACAGTAACAAAACCCATGTTCTCCTACATTGGAGAGAAGCGTCTGATTAGATGTGGGGACTTCAGGCAGAGACTGCTGTCTGTCTTCCTAATTTTGGACAAGAAGTTAACTCCTGGTACTTAGAAAACAAATGATTTTAAAAAGAACTTCAAGCTCTAAAACTCTGATCTTGCTCAACAACCAATGCTTAAAGAATCACAGAATCTCGGAGTTCAAAGGAACCTTCAACGACACTTTTTTTTTTTTTTTTTTTTTTTGAGACGGAATCTCGCTCTGTCGCCCAGGCTGGAGTGCTGCAGCGCGATCTCGACTCACTGCAAGCTCTGCCTCCTGGATTCACTCCATTCCCCTGCCTCAGCCTCCCGAGGAGCTGGGACTACAGGCGCCCGCCACCACGCCTGGCTAATTTTTTTGCATTTTTAATAGAGACGGGGTTTCACCATGTTAGCCAGGATGGTCTCAATCTTCTGACCTCGTGATCCCCCCGCCTCGGCCTCCCAAAGTGCTGGGATTACAGGCGTGAGTCACCGCGCCCATCCTCAACGATACTTTTATCACCTTTAACACATCACTAAAATACAGAAGAGACACCCAGAAGACCTAATAGGACCATTGCCATCACTACAAAGGTCAGATAACAGCAAACTCAATTTTTTTCACCACCAGATTAAATGAGTCAGAAAATCAGGCTCATGATACAACATTATTTTTTAAAGTTAGATATATTGTTTTGTTTGCTCTGAAAATATTGATGAGAATAACAATCACAATTGACTTTTTAATGGAGAAAGAAATATAGGAAATGTTGACACATCTGTTAACTACTGGTTATAGGAAGTGTGTTAGATAAAGATGTATTGAAAGTCCTTTATCCAGTTCTTACAGATTTAGCCTAGAAGCTGCAACTAGCAGCAAATAATTTCATTCCCCTTCCCTTTGCTCATCTTTGGCAAGTTCTAACTCTTAAATTTAACCCCATTCTTAAAACAAACAAACAAACAAACAAAAAACAAAAACAAACAAACAAAAAAAAACTATTACAGGATTGGCTTAAAATATAGACAAAATGACAATAAAGGGCCATGAACTACAGCTTAATATTGAAAGCACAGCCTCAAAGAACATGCTCCTTATTTCAAAACACCAACCATTTTGGTTTGAAACTTGGAAAAGGAAGAGAACCTTTTCAGTCCCTGCATTGACTTTAGAATCGTATCATTATTAAGCATGTTTAACTTCCCATGGAGAATTTGTTAATTATTTAGATCCAGGTTAAGTATGGAAAAAGGAGTTTGTTGCTATTGTCCTGAAAACCATTCAAACAAGCTACAAATTTTCATGAGGCTGAAGCACTCCTTACTTACAGCATTCATTTATTTTAGTACATTTAATGAACCTTGCTCTTTTCCAAAAACAATTTGAATCAGTACTTACAGAGAAGCAATTTTTCATCATTTGTGGGGAGAAGAGTGGGTTTTAAACTCCATTGAGAAACTGTCGAAATGCACTTTCACGTAGAGATACTATCTAGAATTTCAAAAAGTTTGCCATTTTCGGAACTTCATTCATTAGCTACATATAAGTGACAAAAATTATTTTTGAAATCTGCCTCCAGTACTACATGATTTACATGTATTTATGGAATTAAGTCAATGAAATAATCATCATAAGATGTTTACACAAAGTTTGACAGGTAGGGCTCAATTAAGAATAATTTATATTATTATTAATACATTATTTTACTTTATATTTGGGGGGAGTAGAACAGGATTCTCTTTAAGATTTTATTGACATTGCATTAAATATATACAGCAGTTTGAGCAAAATTGTTATTTTTAAAATATTGAATTTTCTGATCAGTGTATATACAATCGCTCTCCATTGATTCAGATTTTCCTTAATTTCCCTTTGCAATGTTTTGTAGTTTAAGGAAAAAGTTATGCATTTTTTCATTAATTTTTTTAACTTTTATTTGAGGTCCAAGGGAACATGTGCAGGTTTGTTATATAGGTAAATTGCATGTCACAGAGCTTTGGTGTACAGATTAATAAGCATAGTACCCAATAGGTAGTTTTTCAATCCTCTTCTTCCTCCCTTCCTTTACCCTCGAGTAGGTGCCCATGTCTTTTGTTTGTATCTTTGTGTCCATATGTACTCAATGTTTAGCTCCCACTTATAAGTGAGAACATGTGGTATTTGGTTTTCTGTTCTTGTGTTAGTTTGCTTAGGTTAATGGCCTCCAGCTCCATCAATGTTGCTGCAAAGGACATAATCTCATTCTTTTCTATGGCTGTGTATTATTCAATGGTGCAAATGTACCAAATTTTTTTAATCCACTCTACCATTGATAGGCATTTAGGTTGATTTCATGTTGTTCCTATTGTGAATAATACTGTGATGAACATACATGTGCATGTGTCTTTACAGTAGATTATTCCTTTAAGTATACATCCAATAATAGGATTACTGGGTTGAATAATTTTTGCTTTGAGTTCTTTGAGATATTGCCAAACTACTTTCCATAGTAACTAAAATAATTTACATTTCCACCAGCATTGTATAAGCATTCCTCTTTCTCCACAAACTTGCCAAAATCTGTTATTTTTTGACTTTTTAATAATAGCAGTTTGACTAGTGAGAGATGATGTCTCATTGTGGTTTTGATTTGCATTTCTCCAAGGAATGGTGATCCTGAGGATTTTTTCATATGCTTGTTGGCCACATATATGCCTTATTTTGAAAAGTGTCTCTCCGTGTATTTTCCCACTGTTTAGTGGGGTTGGTTTTTGCTTGGACATTTGTTTATGTTCTTTATAGATTCTAGATGTTAGACTTTTGTTGGATTCATAGTTTGCGAGTATTTTCTCCCATTCTGTAGGTTGCCTGTTTATTATGTTGGCAGTTTCTTTTGCTGTGCAGAAGCTCTTTAGTTTAATTAGGTCCCAATTGTCAATTTTTGTTTTTGTTGTGTTTGCTTTTGAAAACTTAGTCATACAAATTATTTGCCCAGGCCAATGTATAGAAAAGTATTTTCTGGGTTTTCCTCCAGGAATTTTATAATTTGAAGTCTTACATTTAAATCTTTAATCCACTTTAAGTTAATTTTTATATATGACGAGAGTCCTTTTCCTACTGCTTTCAACAAATTCAACTTTGTTGAAGATCAGATGGTTATAAGTTTGTGGTATTATTTCTGGACTCTATCCTGTTCAATTGGTCTATGTGTCTGTTTTTATATGAGTACCATGCTGTTTTGGTAGCCATGTAGTATAGTTTGAAGTTGGGTAATGTCATGCCTTCAGCTTTGTTCTTTTTTCTTAGGATTACCTTAGATATTTGGTCTCTTTTTCATTCCGTATGAATCTTAAAATATGTTTTTGTTGTTTTGTTTTGTTTTTTACTAATTCTGTGAAGAATGTCATTGGTAGTTTGATAAGAACAGCATTGCATCTGTAAATTGCTTTGGGTAACACAGCCATTTTAAGATATTGATTTTTCTTATCCATGACCATGGAATGTTTTTCCATGTGTTTGTGTCATCTTTGATTTCTTTCAGCAGTGTTTTGCAATTCTCCTTATAGAGATCTTTCACTTCCCTGGTTAAGTTGTATTTCTAAGTACTTAATCTTTTCTTTTTTTTTTTTTTTTTTTTTTT